>NC_087267.1:38926538-39231054 GCF_015220805.1 Pogoniulus pusillus
TAAGCTCTCCAGTACAAGACAGACATGAACATACTGAAGTGAGTTGAGCAAAAGACCACTAACATGATTAAGGAGTTGGACCATCTCTTCCATGGGAAAAGGATGAGTTGGGATTGTTCAGTTTGGAGAAAAGAAGACTTGAGGGCCAGAGGCAATGAGAACAAACTGAAACATTGGAGGTTCCCTCTGAACATCAGGAAACTGTTCTTAGCAAGAAAGATGGTTCCTTAATACAAGGGAAAAAATAGGAGTTTTTCTTCATACAAATGAAATGTTGACATTTTCAGCGTGTTTCTACAAAACACCCAAAAGTTTACAGAGAAACACAAAATGCAGTTATAAATTTTTTAAAAGTCACACTTATGTTGCCCTTTTAAATTGATTCTGGTTGTTACTATGCACAAATCACTGCTCTGCTGAGATGAAGACCAGGTTTTGTTCAGCAGGCATGCAAAATGCAAAGAACAATGCATATGGCTGGAGTCCTGTCTGATGATGTATTTTCAGGCCTCTCTGTGTGAGGGAAGAAGGAAATACAAGTATTTCTCCCTGCATCAGAAATTGCCAAGTGAGATTTTGTGGCCCATATGTGACATAGGGTACCTGGCACAGTTCTTCATGGCTCTCAGATCAGTGAATCCATCTGTTACGGAAACTTGGTCGATTAAGGACTTGGAGAGTCAAAGGAATTGAGTGGTTTTTTTTTTTACTGAGAGGTAATTGTCACATTGTAATTAGCATGGTGAAGCAGCAAAAGGCAATTTTAAAGGTGAGAGATAATGATGGTGCCTTGAAGTTAAATAGCACTAAATAATTTTTTAGGTAGATATGAGGACAGTTCAAAGAAGACATCAGTGGGAATGAAAAGAACCCAGAAGCCTGTCTTTCCTGCTCCCAGACTTTGCTCCCTTCTTTTGCATGCCCCATTTCTCCCCTTTGTCCATGCCCAAAATCAACCTCCTAGTCCCTGAAGGCAGGACTGTGCCACAACCTGGGCCACACTGTGGCCTGGGCTCCTTCTGTTTGCCTGTATTTGCATGTAGTAAAGGCAGAATTGCACAGTGATGGAGCTCATCTGCATAACGAAGAGCCTGTTCCCAGCACAGAAGGCCACAGAGCAGATTTCCTCTCTTCATGATCCTAATTAGCCATCTGTGGTGTGCAACTGGAAGGGAGCTTGTCTCAGCCAGTGGAGCAGGAAAGGGGCAGCCAGAGAACAATTCCCACAACCAGGGCTAGGGCGGCATTTCTGTTTACAGCGTAGTGCAGCCTGCCTGTTGCTGCAGGGAACAGTAACACAGTTGTAGACGAGCAGAGGGAAGGCTGAGCCCCCCTTGTTGTGCAGGCAGGGAATTAACGTGGCCGAGTTGAGAATATATATAAAAATAGAATGATTGTATTTTCCTGAAACCCTGCCCCCAAAACTATATACAGAAATTGATCTAGTTTAATTAGCAGACTCAGTTTCATTGAGAATATCTGACAAAGGATACTATAGATAAATTTAGATATTTTAGAAGTCAGGAAATGGAAAAAGCTAAGCTATAAACACAGCTTTTCCCCACTATTAATCTGGATGAGCAGAAAGTTTACTCCAGGTGAGGCAGGCTGGCTGAGAGAAAGGGCGGGCCAGATGCTTGTCAGCCCTCTCTCTTTCAAAAGACATCCGAGGCTCCTTAGGGTGCTTATGGTGGGGAGCCACCCAAAGCCAGGAGGGTCCTGTCCCTCAGGAGCTTGTCCTTGGCAGCACCAGGGGACTCTCTCCGCAGGAATCATAGAATCATAGAATCAGCCAGGTTGGAAGAGACCTCCAAGATCATCCAGTCCAACCTAGCACCCAGCCCTAGACAGTCAACTAGACCATGGCACTAAGTGCCTCATCCAGGCTTTTCTTGAACACCTCCAGGGACGGTGACTCCACCACCTCCCTGGGCAGCCCATTCCAATGGCAAATCACTCTCTCTGGCAAGAACTTCCTCTTAACATCCAGCCTATACCTACCCTGGCACAGCTTGAGACTGTGTCCCCTTGTTCTATTGCTGGTTGCCTGGGAGAAGAGACCACCCCCCACCTGGCTACAATGCCCTGTCAGGTAGTTGTAGACAACAATGAGGAACTATTCAGGCGGGGGAGCACTCTGAGGCGAGACCCCCAAGGCAGGCAGTACCCCAATATTTACCCCTTTCCTAGACAAAGAGCCGAGTTAGTGCTTCCTAGGCGCAAAGAGCACAGCCAGTCCCCAGCCCGATCCCAGCGCGGGCA
Organism: Pogoniulus pusillus; assembly: GCF_015220805.1. NCBI lineage: Eukaryota > Metazoa > Chordata > Aves > Piciformes > Lybiidae > Pogoniulus > Pogoniulus pusillus. The sequence continues at coordinate 38,928,801 of NC_087267.1, forward strand.
CTGCACGGGCACCCCTCGTGCCGGAAAGAGCCCCTTGCATCCCCCCTTCACACCTGCAGGGCAGGGGGCAGGAAACAGGTCTTTTCACGCCTTTCCTCTCCCATTTGAACCACAGAGTGAGAGGAATTTGGAGTATCCAGGACTCCAGGACACCCCCATCCCCTGTCCCAAGCCAGTTATGCGGAAGCCAGGAAAATCAAAGCTGTCTGGGAAATCCCCACTGGGAAAGTGGCCTTCAGCTCATCCATTTCTGACAGGGCATCTGCCAATCTGCTGCGTCCATGTGCTGACCTGTACAAGCAAAGCAGTTATTCCACAGCTGGCTGGGAGGATGGAGGATGGCTCTGGGGCACTGGATCAGGCCATGAGGATCCAGAGAGGCATCTGCCGTGTCTAAGATATGTTTCCAGTCTGAAGAAATATGGGCAGCAGGTAAAAGGAGAGGACTGTTTCCTTCTTTTCTGCTCTCATGAGACCCCACTTAGAATACTGCATCCAGTTTGATGGACTCCAGTACAAGACAGACATGGACCTGTTGAAGCAGGTCCAGAGGAGGGTCACAAAAATGATCAGAAGGCTGGAACACCTCTCCTATGAGGAAAGGCTGAGAAAGTTGGTGGTGTTCACCCTGGAGAAGAGAAGGCTCTTCTATTGCAGCATTCTAGTACATGAAGGGGACCTATTAGCAAGATGGGGACAAACTTTTTAGCAAGACCTGTTGTGGGGGTGATGGTTTTGAACTGAAAGAGGGGTGATTCAGACTACATAATAGGGAATACATTTTTCGCAATGAGGATGGTGAAATATTGCAACAGGTTGTCCAGAGAGATGGTAGATGCCCCATCCCTGGAAACATTCCAAGTCGGGTTGTTCTGACCAACCTGATCTAGTTAAACGATGTACCTGTTTATTGCAGGGATGTTGGACTAGATGGCCTTTAAAGGTCCCTTCTAACCCCAAACAAGATAATCCTCTTGAAAGTGACCTGAGGTTCTTCTTGAACTGAGGGCCCCAGAATTGAACCCAGTATTCCAGATGCAGCCTCACCAAGGCAGAGTAGAGAGGGAGGAGAAACTCTCTCAACTTGGTAACCGCAGCCCTTCTAATACAGCTCAGAATGGCATTGGCCTTCTTGGCCACAAGAGGCCAAATCCACTTCAGAAACTACTAGCAGTTATTATAAAAGAACTAATTTATTAAGCAGCTTTCAGATTTTCCCAGCTTTCATTGGTGGAAGCAACCTGCCTGGCTGGGAGACAGCTAAGTCAATGTAATGATCTGTGCTGTACCCATTTCAGCAGTAGAATGTCTGGTTTACCAAAGCTCCTGGTTCCCAGGCCCAAGATTTTGGTTTGGTATGAATCTTAATTGCATGACCAAAAATAGGAAACAAAGAGTGTTTTCAACAGTAGGAGTGCATGCATGCATCCTTCCAGCTTTATGAATCATCCTGCCTTTGATAAATTAGAAACCATGAGAAAGCAGTATCCAAGGTCAGATCCAGTAAAGAACTGCAGTGTTTTAAAAGAGGAAAAAAAACCACTTCAAGCTCACTTTTATTTACCTGCTGCCTAAAGCAAAGCTCAAAACTTTCCAATAGGCACCTACAGTGCTGTGCAGAAGAGCAGAGCATCCCATCCAGGTGGTTGCAGAACAGATCCATCTGCAATAGATTCACTTTCAGAGTGATCCATGTTCACCCTGATGGATGCAAAGAAAGAGCAGCTCAAAAGCAAGTAAAAGCAAAATGCTGCTCTCAGGAGTGTAACCTTTTCTAAAGAGACAGGATATGGACGGTGGGTGGAAAAAAAGGAGTGATTAGTCTCCTCCTTTTCACAGGTGGAGATCGAATAACATCTCTGCTATCACACAGGAGGCCTGTAGCAGCGCGAAAAAGGAGCTGGGATTTTCTGGAGTCAGACGCACTAACCATAAACTCTTCCTCCTTCCCTTACTTCTCACTTATTTTTGTTTTAGGAGCCAGCACTGAGCCACTGCACACTGAAAAAGGAAACGTCTCTGCTTACACCTGCCCAATGGCAGATGAGTTTGAGTAGGATGCTTCCCGGTTTTCCCTGTGGAATGGAGGGAGCCGGGAGAAGCAGCAGGTGTCTTTGAGAGGAGCTGGGACAAATGAGGCTGCGTGGCCAGGAGCACTGTGTGACCAGAGGAGCTGCGGGGACAGGCCCTACCTGTACCACAGCAGTGTGTGCCAGACAGGATGTGGAGTGCCCACACAGCACCCTACCATCTCCTCTTTGACCAAAGCAGCCTCATTTTCCCTTCTTGATAATGAACAGCCCAGCCAGAACCTGAAAGTACACTTATGATCCGAGTCGGTGATGGATGAGCAATTTGGGGGTTTATCACTAATAAATATCTGCACAGCGTAATTGGAGTCAGCCCTACTATTGTTATGATGACACTGATACACGTGTTGATGATGTTATGGCTGGAGAGCTCAGGCTACATTATCTTTTTGCTTCTTTCACCAGGTAACTTGAGGCTGTGGCACTATTGATTGAGGACCGCCTGGTGCTGTAGCGTCCGCTCCTGTAACCGTAGCCCGCCAGGGTTATGGGGCTATTGCAAGGGCTTTGTTTAGCTGCTGACAGCTCTCAGGAGGAGCATGCAAGGGCTGCAAACCTTTTTCTTGTGCCCGCATTTCTTTGCCTGGCAGACAATAGGAGTGGGCGGTGGCGAGGAGATAGTGGGCTGACTTCTGTGGAGGACAGAGCAGGTTTAGTAGCCCTTTTCTGAATGCTCCTGACAGCAATAAAAAGGGTGCTCTCTTTTAGGAAGGCTGGAATGACATTATTCCTGGGCTTTCACTTTAGGTGCTCTTCTGGATGCGAATGCAGCCTGTTGATTATGCGGATGTGGAAAGCAGGCTAAGCGGATCCGATAACCTGTCATCCAAGATGCATCCTTTCCCTTGCTCAGCCCTGCTCACCTGCTTTGGAAACACTCACGAAAACACTCCACTTGACCAGCCCAACGCAAGCCCTCTGGCCATGGAGAAGGAGAGGACGGAGGCAACCTCAGCGGTGTGCTTGCAGCCATCTGCAAGAGCTGGCAGCAGCATCAAGCACGGGGCAGAGAGGGGCAGTGAGATGTTCAAAGCCAGCAGAAGGTCTGAAAAACACAGCCACAAAAGCAGCAGTTCTAGCAATCACACTGCTGCTCAGTCAGTGTCTGCTAGCACGGAGTCGTCGGTGTTTGCTGCTAAGGAGCTAAGCCATGAGGTTATTGCACTCTGCACTCACATCCCCAGACCATCTATCATCCACGTGCCAAAGGTGAGTGCTCTAGAAGTTGCTATACAACAAGGTAAGGGAATTGGCTCACTTCAACAGAGTATGAAAAGGGAGGAAGAAAATCCAAACGAGTCTTTTATCTTGTGTTGATTGTCTTGCAGTCAAGAAAGGACTAATGGCTGCTGTCCTTCCTAAATTAATGCAGTCTGACAACTATAGCTTTCCCACACTCTTATCAGAAACCTTAGGGGATGTTTATAACAATCCTGGGCCCTTTTACAGAAGGTGTTGTTTAGTCATATTCTCATCTTTTAGTGACCCTCGCCTATTTTGAACCTGATCCAAAATCCCTTGAAATAAACAGCCATTTATTTTCTCACTGACTTGAGTGAATGCTGCCTTTTTGCCCCTTCAGCCAGGTTACCCCAGTTACTGCAGAATCTTTTTTTTTTCCATCTTATTTTAGCTTGTCTGTGCTTGGAGGCAACAATAAGGTTTAGAGTACTGTTTTGATGAATTCAGCTTGTTCTTTCCTGGATTAGAAGATCACAAAGTTGGACATTTTACCATTACCATTGCTACTAAAATACTGAATAGTAATGGCCAAATAGCACTGTTCTCATTTTCTTTTGGTTAGGTAACAAGATCACATGCTTTCTCTCCCCCCTGTGATAAACAATGAGGAATAGCAGCCACATGTGGAACTCAACCTTTTCATACCACAGCTTTTATTTTAATAGCCCATTCCTCTACCAATTTCCCTGCCAAATCACATATATTCAGAGTGCCTCTCCTCACTTCCCCTTCACAGTCATGTAATACTGTGTTTGGCAAAGATTCCTGCCCTTGTAAAAGGTTTAATATGGGATATAGCTGATGGAATTTAAAAATCAGAATCAGGATTTCCGGGTGGGCTACACTGCTACTACCAGACCTGAGGGCCCTGTAAACATTGTTTCATCCCTATTGTCATCATCTACAGCCCTTACATAGAATGTAAGGAACAACTGGAACCACATGAGAGAGGTAATGTGCTTTGGGGTGGCTATGGAGACGTTGGTATCTGTCTTTCACAGCAGGTTTTGAAGATGAGCTAAGTGATAATTATCAGGGATGGAGTAAGTGCATTTAGTCTGACTGTCATTCAAGGAGCCAAACCCGATGCTAGAAAGATCTCTATCACCAACACGTACCTGTTGTTTCACTTGCATTTTTTTTCATGCTAGGAGGTTGAGGTTGAATGTTAGGAAAGGCTTTCTGATCTGGAGGATAATGCATCATGGGAAGACATCATCCAGAGTTGATTGAGATACTGTTCTTCAAGACCTGGCTAAACAAAGCTATGGCTGACTTGATACAGTGTTGACATCAGTCCTGCTTTGAGCAGAAGGTTGGACAAGAGACCTCAAGAGGCTCTTCCCAGGCAATGGTTCTGTGGTTGTGTGATGTTTGGATTTTGATACCTATATTCTTCTTACAAGCATGAGGAAAGAGGATCAGACTGAGGCATCTCTTTGGTGTTATTGAGATAGCAATGCAGGCAATGGTGCTCTTGGTTTCACAGCTAATGTGACAATTTCTTCTCTCCTTCTACCTTCTAACCATTTCACTCTGCATTTTCTCACCTTTGCTGCTCTTCTCTATGCTATCAAAGCCGCCCCTCATGCCTGCATTATCTGTGAGTGTCTGTTGCAGCTGTATTCCTCTGATGGACCCAGACATCTCTAACCGCAGGTCAGGGATGTTGGAGCAGACAGTGCTGAAGGGCTGCCACTGTACTGTTCCAAAGATGCTGCCATGCCTTTGCAGTGCTGGACCACTGATTGTACTGACTGACCTGCACCAGGGACTTGTCTAGGACTACACATGGTCCGTATACATTTATAGCAACCTCAAATCAGAGGTTCAGTTAGAAAGAATAAGGCCCACCACTCTGCACAACCCTGGTCATTCAAATTATTTAGTCACCCAAGTCACCACAACAAATTGTCCATCACTGTTTCCTTAGTTTTTTTAAAAGAAAAAGCTACAAAGCCATTCCTGAGGTTTATGCCTGGTCCTTTTTGTAAGTTCCTTGATGTTCTTCTATCACTGGGGAGACCTGTGAGGAAACTAGCTAGGGATTTGGCTTTCTGTTGCGCCTCAGCATTGAGACTCTCCTGCCAAAGTCTTGTGCGGTGTTGTTGGTGACACTTGTGAAGTTCCACATACATGAGGAGCACCACTCTGTGCATGACATGCAAGCCCAGATGTTGCATCTGATTAGTCTCAGGCTCTCAGGGCACTCTATTACCTATTTTGGTGACATGCAAGAGAGAAACAGGAGACACGCAGAGGTCTTGATGTCGAAGTATCCACGTTCAGCTTTTCTGTGAGGGTGCGCACATAAGAGACTTGCTAAGTGGCAGCTTAATCACACCAGTGTCCTCCAACTCAGCTCTACCTATCAGCAACCCTGGTTGTAAAATGTTAGTACTCTAAACACTTGTCTTCCCAAGCAAAGAAGAAAATAAATTAGTGAAACAAAATAAGAATTTGAGGCTAGTCAGAGGCTTTGTGGTGCACTGGTTGGATGTAGAAGTGTGGTACGTGGAAGACAATGTACAGAATGTGTACCAACTCTGATGGGGTGAGAATGGAAGTGTGGCACATGGAGATACTGGAGGATTTGGACTCTGCCACAGTGGGGAAGGAAACACAACAAGCATGGAGAGAAAGAAGAGGGTCTCAGCAATAGGACTGCGGCAGAGGATGGGGAAGAGCCCTGTAATGAAAAGAGAGAGAGGCTACAGTCATGGTGTGTGATGCACTTAGGACCACACACCCAGCTGCTGGCACAGAAGAGAGGAAGATGGAGGGAAAAGGTAGTGGGTGGGAGACACTCAGGACATCTGGTATACATCTATGGGAAGGGACTGGAACACAAGGCTGAGGGCAAACATGGGCCACGAGGACAGAAAGAGGAACACAGGGTCTCCATGAGCAGGGTGTGGGTGGCCTTAGTGGGAGGAAAAGAGAGGAGAAAGTACAGAGCTGCTTGAGAACAGGGTCTGGAGGCATTTCAGTCCCTGAAGCAGAGCTCATGCCTGTTCTAAACTAATAATATCCAGACATCACTAAAGGAGCTAGTAGAACTGACACAAATTTCTATCTTCCTTGACATATCTGAACTTTCCTTCATATCTCAGTTCGTCCAGCTATAAACCAGACAAAATTTCTCCTCCTTCTTATGCTGAAATCTAGAAATTAAAATAACATATACTTCTTAAGGTGCAAGAGGCAACATGCTGTATCAACACAGGAAATCACAGGAGACTTTTCACTCATGTTATTGCATCAAGTTCTTCCACAAAAGCTGAGGTAATGTCAGGAAAATTGCCCATACTCTTATAGCAATTTCATTTTCAAAACGGCAACAGCAAGGGGCTAATGACAAATACACTGAGAACTTTCAGCAGCAGGAGACCTGCTGTCTACCTGTCAGCATAATCCTTTTTGAGCAGAGGATCAGTCCATTTTTCAGTAGTAGCAGCATAAAATTCTAATTTGAGCACATAATATTCTAATTAACAAGATGTTCCAGCTGATTGTCTCCCCTGGGACATGTAGTCACTTCTTTTGGATTACAATGGAGTTGTATGAATGTAAGCAAATCCAGAATTCGATCAGTTATTCCTTTTATGAGAAGACTGCATCTGCTCCAGATGGAGGCAGCCTTAAATCCAATATAAACATGATCCCAGAACAAAAAAAAAAAAAAGATTTTAATATAATTACCAAGGAGATTGAGTTAGACTTGTTTGGTCACAAATTACTGCAGCAGAAATGTGCTTATAAATAACTGACTGTGGTTTTAATATTTAGACATTGCCTCGGTAACAAAGCAGGATTAAATGTCAATGAAGTTCTTCACATCTAGCATATTTGTCCTGATTCTGGAATGTAAAGAATTAAATCATTTGTCTTTTGGATTCTGCCCGGAGGCTCTTTATCAGATTTTACAAGGCCATTAATCAAAGCTGCCAGAACTATACACTGAAACTTGCTTCATTAGTTTTTCAGCCTCAGCTATAACATCAAAGTATTTCTGATCTTTTGTTTCCATGTCCAGTTTTAGCTATTGATAAACTTTGGGCTGGAAACTTAGGAGAAAGCCTTGTTGCTGTGAACCAACAACTGTGCTGTTGACTTCAATAAATGTTTCATGTTGATAAAAGCATAGTAGTGACCCTTTCTACTAGCAATATCATTCATCTGACTTCAACTCTTCTTACCTTCAGAATTCACTTTGAGTTTTCTTCTGAAACAAAAGCAACCCAAACACCATAATTGGAGAAGACTGAAAGGAGATCTTATCAATGTATACAAATATCTGAGGGGTGGATATCAAGAGGATGGGGCAAATCTCTTTGCTGGTCAGCAGCAATAAGACAAGGAGCAATAGCTACACATTGGAATATATGAGAAGAAAATGGTTTACACTGAGGGTGACAGAGCACTGAAACAGGCTTCCCAGAGAGGTTGTGGAGTCTCTTTCTCTGGAGACTTTCAAAACCTGCCTGGAGGCATTCCCGTGTGAACTACTCCAGGGGAATCTGGCCTTGGCAGAGAGGTTGGACTCGATGATCTCTGGATGCCCCTTCCAACCTCTGTGATTCTGTGAATAATTTCTTCCCTTCCTGGCTGTTTGAGACACCAGAAAATTGTAGTTTAAACCTTGAATGAGAGATCCTAGAAATGGTACATCTGCTGAAGTGTTTCCCATTGCACCTGGGAAGCCTCACTGTCCTTAGGCTCACTTGTGTTCTATATGAAGTGTCAGTCATACCTTTAGGGCATGTATGCCTCTTTAGAGGACCTCGTATCTACTGTCAAACCTCGAATGTGTAACTTTGTCTCTTTTTCACCTGCATCTTCTTGATACCTAAGTTAGTTCTATAGGGAAGCTTGAGAGTCCATCTGACCCAATGAAGCTTGAAGTTTTTGGGTCTCTGGATGTCAACAGGCAGTCTGTCAGGCTTTACCAGGCTTTGAACCAGAACTGATCTGAGTGGCAAGATAATGATGATATACTCCTAAATTCAAAAAGTAATTGCAGCTTTCTGAGAAATGGAAAAGAAGCTTTATGAATACCCCTCCCAACACAGAAGATAAACTCATTTTGTTCTTTGGATCTTTCTCTGGACAGCCTGTAGGTATGGTTCATACATAAAGGGTTCGAGTAACGCATTGCATCAAGGACTTGAGAGCTTGATTCCTCCTTGCTTGACACTTTGAGCAGTTGTTTATACCCATGCAGCTCAAATGTACACCAGCCTGATCACTGTCACACATTTAGAGAAGTGGAAGGCACTTGTTGCGTGGAGGTACAGGACTGCAAGAGATGAGAACAGTTGATAGGGAGGAAACATGCCTGTAGCTGCCTAGGTGAAGCTCTACACTGAACTTACACCCCATAGGTAAACTCTAGAAACAGATGGAAAATATGAACAGTCCATTAAAAATAAGGAGACTTCTTACAGACAGACTCAGAAATACCCATAGTTCTGTAGTACCAGGTTCTGCAGACAGTCCTCAGGAGGATTCCTGGTCCTGCTCATGCTCTTCTAGGAAAATAGCCAAGAGTGATGATGTTCAAGTTTCCCCTGGTGCTGGATGACCCTGTGGTGTCCAGCTGATGAAGGAAGAACTTCAGGTATATGTTAGTATATATTTTGATGACTAGTTAGCAGGTAAAAATTAGCAGGATGTGAACAGCATTACTTGGTGTATGGTAGCTAGTTGATGCTGAACTGTTTGCTTACCTTTCTAAAGGTTTTACTCTACCCCTGCATAAGAGATTATAGTCACATTCCACAGTGTGACTATGGAAATTGCATAGGAGGAGTCTTTTGTCTAGCAGAACAAGCAAGAGACACCTTTATTTTTCTCCAGACCTACTCTGGTGCAAATTTGCTTGAATTTAAGCAAATTCAATCCAGAGGGAAAAGCCCATTCCTTCAAGGTGCATTCAGATGTGGTTGCCAGAGAAACATTAACACCCTTGGCTCCACCAGCATTAGCACCTCAAATAAAATGTCATTTATTTAAATCACATTTGCATTTCAACACTGGCAAACTCAGCTGGGAGATTATGGCCTTCATGACTTGGCCAGAGCCCTCCAAGAAGCTTGAGAGAGTCCTAGGACAAGACATACTTATATTTTTTTACTGTTTCCTTGTACTTTCGCACCAAACCCACTCTTAGTAGTGTATGCTACTGTAATGTTTTCCCTTTACTTCTTCCTCTTAACTCTAGTTGTCAGCTGTCTGGGGAGAGACTGTGTGGGCCAGTTCTTGACTCTCAGTATAAACAGCACCTAAGTGAAAACAGACTTTCTTATTACCTTTTTTCTTTGCTTTCCACTCCCACATAACCACAGAGGTAATGGCACTGCGCAGTGCGGAGTCTTTCCTCCTGGCCAACACACAACTCATTTACTTCTATGACCTACGTATATGCAACGTAAAATCCATCCTAGTAGTCAAAGTAGCAGGCTCTGGTCAAAGAGACCCTGTGCCCTATCCCAGGACAGTGCACAGCAGCATTGCCAGCACTAGGGTGGTGCATCTCAACAAGCATCACCACACCTCACCTGCTTGCAGGATTTCCCAGCCAGCAACCTTCTCTTTCATCTTTCACGTGACATTGTTTTAGCTGATATATGAATGCTCCAGATTTGACTCTGAGCAAAATGGTGCCTTTTCCTCCATTTGACAAGAAACTCTTCTCCTTTTGTGAATCTAGCTCCTACCCATTAATTTCTCATCTTATATCAGCTGGATTATTTTTTTCCAGGGTGGGGCGTGCATCCTTCATCTGCTCTTCTGCAACAGCCCCTGCATAGCAGAGTGATGAGGGCCAGCCTTCTCTCACCCTGAAACCTATTCCAATAGCTCTTGCTTGTAATGAACCTCCTGTGTGCCAAGAACAACAATAGGAATAGTAGAGCTTTGAGGCAGTTCTTGGAAGTCATGAGACCCTTATTTAAAGGGGATTAAAGAGGAGGTTTTATGAAGTTTCATGAAAGGTTCTTCTGAAAACAAGATATTGTAACAAGAGCACTTTGAAACCTCCACTGGGAAATTGGAGCCTGCATGAAACTTGACAGGTTTTGGGTTTCATCACCAACACGGAACAGCTTGGGGTCACTGAATAGTTCATAGCCTTTCTACAGCTAGGGTAAGTATGAGGGTCCTGGGATGCTGTAAGTAAACACTGGCATCCTATTAGCATCATCTTTTTGCTTTGACTGACTCTAGCACCAGTGGAACTGATGCTGTTCAGTGTTTGTGGACTTTCATGCCCCATTTTCATCTTTTCTGTAGCCTTGCTCTGAACACAATGTGGATGTGAAGTTAGCATTCTCCTTCCTTTTGTCTTTCAGTAAATTAAAGGGTCTCCAGAACTCTCGGGGTGAGATAAGATGAAGTTTGAATCAATGGAGTAATTACAGAAGAATATGATACTAATGGAGCTGATTTGAATGCGTATCTAAGGATGAATGCTGTGGCTCCATGCCCAGACGGTGCACACTTTCCTCACAATGACTTATTTATAGCTTGACACATCACAGCTCTGCTGTTTTGTGGCTCAGCAGCATTCACTGATAAAGCAAACTCTGTCAATATTGTGCATCTTTACTGGGCCAGGCTTGGCTGCTGAACAGTATTTCTATCTCATGGACATTTCCTCTTCAGCTGCAAAAACAGGAGAGAAAGTTTGATGAAGTTTCTCCAGGGGTAAATTGTGCTTAAGGGGCCACGGGAGCAACCTTCTATACTGCAGTTAGCTGCATTAGTGGATGAGACAAAACCTGCTGATCAGAAGTCATCAGCCTGGACTTCTGGAAGGCCTTTGATGTAGTTCCCCCCAATATTCTTGCTTCTAAATTGGAGAGATACAGGTTTGATGGGTTATTTGTCTATTATATATGTAAGTAACTGGCTGTGTAGCCACAGCCAACATCTCAACATCCAAGTGAAAACTAACAGTGAGTGGTGGCATTCCCTGTGGCATTGCATGCTCCTGGCCTGGCAGTGTTTCTTTGCTTCTGCTTTTCTAATTTGTCCCATAGCCATGGGCTGAGGACTACTGTACCTAGAGATGTTATAATACCTAATACATTGGGCTAGATGGTACCACAAAATACATATCTAAAAGGCAATGGCATGGCAGTAGTGCAACTCTACAAGGATGCAAGCATTCAGCCTCTCCCCTACCATCATGCCTAAATGCTGACTTTTAGAGAAGTCATACTTAAATCATAAGAAGAAAGGTGCTATTTCTTTCTTCTTCTTCTTCTTCTTCTTCTTTTTCTTTTTAATGGAAGCATTTAGACCACAATTAAGTGTGCCAACAGTGGCAAAAAAAACAAATCATCTGGGCCATTAGTTCCCCTAATGAAACAACTGGGCACAGTCAGACCTAAGTGTTTGATGTGGCAGCATCATCCCAAGAGGGATTGTTATTGATTTCAATGCCTGAGCATCAGATGCAAGCTGCTGTTGTTTGAGCTTGTCAGGCTTCACATTATTTTGTGTAAGGGCTCTACTTGGAGACTAAAACCCCACCAAGAATAATGGCAGGTTCCTGCAATTTAGGACCAGCTACGCTTTTTTTCCATACACCTGAGGTCACAGCTCTCCAGCTGCTCAGTTTAAATTAGTGGTTTTTTGGTAACACTTAACAATTAAACAGGAGAATGCCACAGCAATAGCAGAAGGGACCCTTAGCTTTCCTGCCCTGTTACAAAGCAGGCATATGCTGTGGCTAAGAAGATGATGCCTTCTCTGAGGACAGGATGGTCTTTTCACCTATACACACGCACAGCTACCTCCAGCCCTGCTGTTATACTGGCTTTAAAGAGAGAAGTAAAGGCATATAACACAGATAACAAATGATTCAGTAGATAAAACCTGTTGAATAATGTTTAAATCCAAATGCCATAAACCATGTGTTCCCTGCTTTTCATATTCTGATTGTTGTGGTAGGGATGGAGAAAAAAATCTCAACTGATCTATTTAGAAATTTGTGTCTATCCTTTGCATGTTAGTAAAAGACATCAGCTGGGTGCCAAGAGATTAAGTCCATTTTTAGGCACCTAAAGGGAAACTTGGACAGATAGTTCTTGTTGCCAAGGAGTATTTGTCCTTCACTTGGCATCTGTAGGAATGAACTCCAGCTAATACAAATTGGGCATTGAACAGTAGAGAACTTTGTTTCAATGGTAGACCTAAATCTTCCACAGTCCAGATGCAAGATCCAGGCTGGAAGGGAAGAAAAAAAATAAAGAAAAAAAAAGAATGGCTTTGCTATCCAAGTTTCAGCTCAGTGAGATTTCAAATGCCTAATACAATTTCTTGCTGACTGACTGGTGTCTTCACTGCTACGATCAAGTGCTCAAGTGATCCAGATAAGCATCAGTACCTGCAAGGAATAATGCACATCTCTCACTGGAGTAGGATGTTCTTCAGACTTAAATTTATTTGTGTGAGCAAAGCTTTACTGTCTTCCCTATAAGGACCACAGTAATGCCTCTTTAGCCTCTCTGGGTGGCTCTGTGGGCAGGTCCTTTTCTAATATTAAGCCAAACTCCTCTTTTGCTTCCACAAATCTGTTTAAAAGTTCTTGTCTGCTGTCATTACCTTTGCAGACCTGATAGACCTTCACAGACCACTCCTTTTATATGCCAGATTTCTCAGTGCTAGATGTCTCCCTGCTAGAAGATATGTGGCCTTCTAGATCTTAAAAGCAAATGGGTCTTCTAATGAAAAAAATCATTCTAGTTCTGTTTCTTTCTACTGAGCTTCAAAACCCGAGTGAACTTCAGTCTTTCCTGTGTTTTTCTCCAGTCTCTGGATGCTGTACATAAGAATTTTTGTTCCAATTCCTCTACTATTATTCAATCAGGTATGACTTTTTGACAGAAGCATCTAATTATGATGTCACTGTACAATTCCCATTATACACAACTGCCACCCTTTATGATATGTAAAGGTAGATGTACAGTTGAGGTAGGAGAGCAGGAGGAGAGGACAATTTATTTGTCTACAAGATCCTCTCAAAAAATCACACTAACTGCCAACAGACCTCTTGAAATGACTGGATATGGACATTTCCAGACATCTTGCTCTAGCTTAGCAAAGGGATAACCATAAAGCAGTGTCATCTCAGAAGTCTTCTTCCCTTGGTTCTCACCTCGAGTTGGTCCAAACTCGACAGCTGAAATCATCCACCATCATGACATGCTAGGACATTTCTCAGACTCTTTTCACATATAACTGTGGCCTTCCTGCTCTCCTCACACAAATGAAACCACTACTGCTCAGAAGCCTACAGAGGTTCAAGCAGTTACTTCAGGGATCTTTACTGCTTTGGGCTTTCATATCCTTAGGGTCTGTGCTCCTCTCAGCCCAGGGTCCCTCTTGCTGGTGGCTTCTCAGAGACAGACTGAGAGAAACTAATTAATCCCATTGGTGCTCCTCACCTTTATGTTGGCACTGTTTGTTCTTTTGTTTTGTTGGTTCTGTTTTAAATATAATTTTAGCATTTTTTGGCCCAAAGGTTTCAGGTGTTCTTCTCTGGTTCCAGGCCATTACTTGCTGTCCTCAACAGGCTGAAACTGGAGCTGCAGTGTGATGGGGTAGGCACAGGAGGAGGCTTGTGCACCTCAGAGCTTGTGAATCTTAGAGCTTGTCTGCGCTCCTGCCAGACATTGCAGGTCATTCAATAAAAGCTGTTAGTCTTTTTGTGCAAGATCTGGCAGTCAGCTTGGACATCCTTCACTGCGATCTCTGCAGGGTTTTTTCTGGACACATGCCCTTCTCTTCTCTCTTCAGCTCATCCAAGATGGTTGCAGCTGATGGTTATGCCTGCCATTCACCCAATGATAGATGATAGTCCCTGCTGGTTTTCAAGAGGCTGGAGCATGTACCAAGTCTTCACGGACACTGAGAAGAGCAAGAAGACCCTGGAGGCACAGGAAGCAAATAAAATTAACAGCTCTTAGCAAAACAAAAATCATTATTCAGATCATGCCTGGCTTTTGATCTGAACATCCCTGGAGCCACGCACACATGCACACACACATGCATGCAACACTCATAGAGGTGCTTAAAGGCTTCCTGGGAAGGAAAGAAGCTTGCATCTTGCCATCCTGAGCCCCTCAGGAAGGGGAGAGGGGAGACTGCAAAGCCCCAATGCTGCCTTGGGAACAGCAGTACCGAGTTATGGGGGCCCTGGCTGAAGCCAATGGCTTTACAAAGAGCTTAAAGCTTGCTTGCTCTTATTTATCAGGCAGCTTCCATTTTTTTCTTATCCTCGAGTTTTCAGATGTATTTGTCTTTGCTGTAGGAGGATTCTCCTAGCAGGCTTTGCTTGTATGCCCAGGCAAGAAAGCTGACACAGGCAGACTTTAATTAAACCATTATTTTAGCTCCTTGGGCTGGTGTAATTTAACTTCTTCTCAGAGATAATGTTAACACTTACATCACTTTCTATCATCATTAGTTTCACTCGTGGAATTGCATTGGAGAGAAATCCCCCTCCGGATGCAAATGCTCACTGAATCCTATTGTTTCAGTTTCCTTCAGCCATGGTTTCCCAGCCTAAGAACAAGTGTTACCAGTAACAGGAAGGAGCTTGATTTTCCAACAAAATCAGCAACATGGCACATACAGAGAGAAGGCAGAATATTTCACTAAGAGCTGCCTGGATAGAGGCATCACTTGTCAATAAAATGGAAAAAGAACCACAAACTCAAAGCAGGTACTGTCTGAAAGGCAGTGAAACAGGAGACTGGAAAGTCAATGGCATCCTAATGGCAGAGGTCTAGACAAAGGGAGAGCAGGGAGTTGCTCTGACGTCAGCAGCTCCCTCTCTTCTTACCCACTTGTCAGTTCATTAGCAGCCCTGATTGCCATCTGAAGTAATAATCTGGAACACAAACCCTATGAGGAGACGCTGAGGGTGCTGGGGATGTTTAGCCTGGAGAAGAGGCTCAGGGGTGACCTCATTGCTGTCTATAACTACCTGAAGGGAGGCTGTAGCCAGGTGGGGGTTGGTCTCTTCTCCCAGGCAACCAACAACGGAACAAGGGGACACAGTCTCAAGTTGTGCTGGGGCAGGTCTAGGCTGGATGTTAGGAGGAAGTTCTTGCCAGAGAGAGTGATTTGCCATTGGAATGGGCTGCCCAGGGAGGTGGTGGAGTCGCCATCCCTGGAGGTGTTCAAGAGAAGACTGGATGAGGCACTTAGTGTCATGGTCTCGTTGACTGTCTAGGGCTGGGTGCTAGGTTGGACTGGATGATCTTGGAGGTCTCTTCCAACCTGCTTGATTGTATGATTCTAATAAAGACCACCACAAGTGGAATGCCCCAGGATTAGCAGCTCAGGCCTGGCAGGTTATGAGTTTACTCCTTTCAGCCTGGACAACGGGCAGATAAATAAGAAAGTATGGGTTGTGTGTGTTGGTTACTACGTTGCCCTCCAGGGTGCACATGCTGTGCTGTTCAATTTCAGAGGTTCATCCTGTGTTGCAAGGACAGCAAGAAGAGGTAGTTTTTGTGAAGCAAATCTTAGTTAGGCCTTATAGCCCAATAGGGAGGAATGCATATATTTAGCCATATGGAAGCATCTGGTGCCCATCTTGCTTTAATGCTGTCTCTAGGAGATTTACTTTGGGTGCTAGACAAAGCTATGATCACTTTGGTGGTTTACATTGACATGCCGAGGTGGTGCCTCATCAGCCCATATGGGCATGTCACCAGAGAATATGTGCTGCCACTCCGTTCTTTCAAAGGCAGAAATGCTGGGGGGTTCTTGCCAGGCTCCCTCATCATCTCCTGGCCCTGGAGGTGACTGCCACAAGAGCAGCCACTGATTGTACCTGCCTTTGGTGTGTGCACAACCCTGCTCCAGAACAGGAGGGGGAATATTGGAACCCAGGCTGAGTTTTAACATGTCCTGGATGGGCACCCTAGCTTGCAGGGGCATGTAAATCATGTGGGGTATTTAAAGACTCCATGCTGCTCTCTGGATGCACCAAGCTGTTAGAGGAAATAAGTTTATACAATCTGATATTATGGGGTTCTTGTGGTGGGTTTCTTCCCTAAAATACAATGTCACTGTGACTTGAACCTCTGTTCTGATACCTGTTGCAGTACTAACAGCTCATTGCTGGTCCTTTCCCTGCTCTCCTCTGAGCCTGCTTTTTTATCTTTCATTTCTTAATGTTTCTCCCTGCAGCACATTTGCTGTTGTAAATCCTAAACTGACCTTCAAAATGCCTCAGCAAACCTGTGTTACGTATAACAAGAAATGCTAACCATGGAATCTGGTGCTGCTCCCTTCTCACTAGCTCCAAAACTAACCAAATAACGTAGGTCCCTGAGCTGCTTTCACTCACAGCTTTAGGCCAAACATGGTTGGCTCAAACTCAACTGCAGGGGTGGTGGACTGTTGTAGGAGAGGAAGAGCTGAGCAGAAGCATTCATCATGCCTGGAATTATTTCTGTTTCTGCTAGAGACGCTTTTGTTGTTGCTGTTTGGCAAAGAAAACAAAGCAAAAAGCCAAGATGGAAAACTTAGATTGACTCTAATAAGTTTATCAATATTCACCATGGCTGTGCATCAGCAAACTCTAGTTTCATAATGAGGCTTCTTAAAATATTGATGTTTGATGCCAGAGTGGATATTTTGGCTCTGCACTTCTGCCTTTCCTGGTTGTCTCATCAAATGCATCACAGCAGCGTGACACCTGCTAACCTCTAGAAATACCCAACTAAGCTGCTGCCAATGATTTTCTGTAAATTATCAGTTCAAAGGCTCTTAATGTGTGTTGGACCACAGTCATTGTGGATTTCTGGCAATGGCAAAGGGTAATAAGATAATGGGTATATGTTTTCCAGTGCTGTGCTTCACTCATCCTGCCAGCCTGCTCCGTGCAGGTGGAGCTAGAAGACACAACCCAAACCAGTTACTTTGCACATGAGTTCTGTAAGTGGAATAAGAAGCAGCTTAGCAGACTTACTGAACTGATACAGGAATTTGGCATTGCCTTGCCTTTCTTCTTACCTAAGGGGTACCAATCACAGAATCACAGAATGTTAGGAGTTGGATGGGACTTCCAGAGATCAAGTCCAACCCTACTGCCAACGCAGATTTACCTGGGGCAGGCTGCTCAGAAACACATTCAGGTGAATTTTGAAAGTCCCCAGAGAAGGAGACTCTGCAGCCTTTCTGGGCAGCCTGTTCCAGTGCTCTGTCGCCCTCACTATAAAGAAGTGCCTCCTTGTGTTGAGGTGGAACCTCCTGTGTTCTGCTTGCACCCCTTGTTCCTTGTTGTATCACTGGGCACCACCAAAAAGAGCCTGGCACCTTTATCTTGACACCCACCCCTCAGATGTTTACAGACTTTGGTAAGATCTCTCAGCCTTCTCAAGACTAAACAGCCACAGATCCCTCAGTCTTTCTTCATAGGAGAGATGTTTAAATCCATCAATCATTCTCATAACTCTTTCTTGATCTGTCTCCAGCAGATCCCGGTCTCTCTTGAATTGGGTAGCCCAAACTTGGAACACAGTAGTCCAGTATCCTGAGTCTTTCAGGGGAGGCAAGTAGCCTAATATGCCAAAGTAAAGTTGTTTGGTTTTTTTTTTCCCAGAATAAATTAAAGATTAGTTACTCCAGTTTTTAAATGCTTTTGTATCCTTATTCTTCTTGAAACAAAGGTGGGGATGACTGGGATGCTATGTGTTGGAGGTCTTTCTTTACTGCAAATG
This sequence comes from Pogoniulus pusillus, assembly GCF_015220805.1. NCBI lineage: Eukaryota > Metazoa > Chordata > Aves > Piciformes > Lybiidae > Pogoniulus > Pogoniulus pusillus. The sequence continues at coordinate 38,946,880 of NC_087267.1, forward strand.
ATATCGTATCATATCTATTATTATCAGGAGACTTATGCAGCTCTATGATTGCCAGGGTCAGATTAGGAGCTCTGGAAGGTTAACTTTGATTTCAAAGCGAGATATTCAGCTACTAATCCTTTGCAGGTTCACACAGGAATGTGGAGGGAGGCATCTCACCACTGAGGGACTTAGAGATTTATTACCCTGCTGTCTGCTGTGAGCCTAGGCTGGGAAGGGGCAGTTGATAAAGGCTGTTTCTTTGCCTGCTGAAGGCATTAAACCCAGATTTGCTGAGAGAAGCAAATTGTGGCAGCTTACTCCTTCCAGCAGCTCATTTTTTTCCCTGTTCCTCTCTTTTGTCCCCCTTCCTGCTACATGAAGGCACTTTGTATAGTGACTCTGCTAGCTGCACCCTCAAATTGCTCTAACTCTACTAGTGGTTTCTTCTGCTTTCTAAGCAAAAAATATGTAGTACAGAACAATGTGTTTTCAACTTACTGAACACCTCTTAATCAGGTTCTCCTTCTTCATACTTACATGTGATCCATACAAACAAAATCTCTTGCCTTGTACTTGCAGAAAAAAGTCTTCTACAGAGAAGACTGCAACTTCAACACCTCAAGCTTGCCGTGTACTGCCTGAGATGAAAATGATCATTCTTTCTAGGATATTAGATCTGAATTACAAGGAGCTACTTTCTTCCAGGTTTTGACATGCTCTTTTTTATTTTTAACCCAGAGTTTGTAGAACAGAACATACTTCATATTTGTGCAGTGGTTCCTCCCCTCCTCTCCTCCCCAGCAGAGCCTTCCTCCCCTCCAGAGCCCTCTGCTGCACAGGTAGGACCGGTTTGGCCTGTAGGTTGACACATGGCTCAGCCTTGCCCCTGTCTGAACTCTTGCCCTCTCCTTTTGTCCAGTCTGCTCCTGCTACCTTAGTTTACCTGGACTGAGGTGGATTGGAACAGGTTTTGATGAGGCAGGGAACAGTCTCACCGCAAGAACCCCACAGCTAGAGCTGGTGTCATAACAGGGCTCTGCTACCCCTTGTGCTGCAAAAACTGAGGTTCATCATAGTCAACAGTAGATGAGGAAATATGAGGCTCCATGCCTCACTGAGTCTCCCACTCTCTGACTTTGTGTCTCCTAAGGCTGTCCCAAGCAAATCCTAAGAAGCTGTCCTAATACAGTTGAGGTGGTTGACTTCCCTACAGAGTGACATTACATCACCAGTGAGATATGAACAAATCCCACCCACAAGGGAGGACTGCTCTATCATTTCATTTCAGCCTTCCTGCCTTAATCCAGGATATGCTTTGGCAGATGGTCTGCGGGCTCAGATGATCTGTTGGCCTCAGTCCACTGCTTGCATAAATTCTTCAAGGCAGCCTATCAATACCAAAACTCCCAAGAAGTGAATTTGTAGCAAATTCCTTTGGTGTCTCATGATATGCTCTTGTGAGACCCCAGTTGGAGTACTGGAGTTGGGCAGCCCCCAACACAGGAAGGACATTTAACTGATGGAGCATAGTCCAGAGGAGGGCCACAAAGATGCCCAGAGGGCTGGAGCACCTCTGCTGTGAGGACAGGCTATGAGAGTTGGGGCTCTTCAGCCTGGAGAAGAGAAAGGAGACCTTATAGTGGCCTTCCAGTATCTGAAGGGGGCCTACAGGAAGGCTAGAGAGGGACTATTGACAAAGTCTTGTAATGACAGGATGAGGGGTAATAGGTTTAAACTGGCAGAGGGGAGATTTAAGCTAGATGTTAGCAAGAAGTTCTTTTCAGTGAGGGTGGTGAGACACTGGAACAGGTTGCCCAGGGAGGTTTTGGCTGCTCCCTACCTAGAGGTGTTCAAGGCCAGGTTGGATGAGTCCTTGAGCAACCTGTTCTAGTGGAAGGTGTCCCTGCCTTTGGCAGGTGGTTGGAACTGGATGATCTTTGAGGTCCCTTCCAACCTAAACCATTCTATAATTCTATGTTTGAAATCAGACCATGGTTGATTGTTAAAGGTTTGCCCATTTCACATTCCTGGGAAAGGAACTGCTTTCCTTTCTGTCCTTCAGACTGAGCACCTCTTGCTTATAGTGCTTCTGCATCCCTGCAGGATAGAATTGCTCATTTCTGCTGGAATCACCATGTAAAGTCCTCTAGAGAATTAGAAGTCTCTGCCTCTCTCCAGAATTTTGATGTAGTAAAAAGAAGGCACTTGGAAAGAAATCCATACAACAAAATTAATAGCCTGAAATGGCAGAAGGAATCCTTATGTACATCTAACCTAACCTCCCAAAGAGCATAGTCATTGATTATTATATACTAATATCCCCACAAAGACCAACAAGAAAATTCAGTGGTGTTTCAGCTTGTCTTTGAAAGAGGTGTCTGTTTTACTCCATTAGTTTTGAAAGGGGTGCTGCTTAGAGCCAGGAGCATATTTTATTGATTCAACTACTGCAAGTAAAGAAAAGGAGAGGCAGCCTTCTTCTCATTGCTAATGGCTAAATTCACTTTTCTCCTCCAAATTCTACTTGATTTGGCCTTCTGTAGGCCTTTTTTTTTCCTTGGAAATTACTAGGAATTGTTCTTTGGTAAGGAAGGATGCCTTGTTAGCAGCATCCTAACCATCACGTTCCTGATGTGCCTTTGAACTCACAGGAAAACAACACCTTCCTTTTCTGGAAAGCAATCCTCTTGGGCTAGGAGTTGAAGGCTATTGGTGTTGAAGGCTATTTGTGCTTGGAAAGAAGAGTACTTTTGGTGGGAATGCAACTGTTTGTTCCCAGCCAAAGATCACACCTGTGAGCCTTTGATGCAGGGAGTCCTATTGTGATGCAGGGAGTCCTATTGTGATTAAGAAAGCTTTGTGAAATAGCAGCCTGGTCTCCCCCTGTGAAGCAGAAGATTAAATCGTGATCACCCTGCTGTTGATTCAACTGTTAGCAGCTGAAATATTATTTGCTCAACACACTTAACTGGGTTATGATCTGTGGAAAGATGCTGTGGTTAGAGAACCTCTGGAACACAACAGAGCCTCACAACTTCCCCATTAAAAGAAAATTATTCATATTTACCAAAGGGTTTAAAATTAAAAGCAGGCTTTCATGAGGAGTTCAAGCCAACCCAGCTCTGCCTCGCTGCCAAAAGAGACAGTCCTGCTTCCCCATCTCATCCCGCCCCACTCCCAGCAATGCATTCCTGTCACTGCCACTGTGCCAGGCTTGCAGTTGTGAAACCGCATGGTGAGGCAGGTCATCCTGTTCATCTGGCTCATACAACTTGCTGATAGCTGCACAAACAGTTGTGCTGGCTCAAACAAGCAAGCAGGAATGTGAGCCCAGGGCAGGGAGTAGGCAGGAGCACACCTTTGGGTGAAATGTGGACTTAGATTGGCTTAAATAAGTTGTGAACCATGGGCACAGCTGAAAGGACATACCAGTGTTGGTCATGGTGCAGGATGGTGAGGGCCCACTTCCTTCAAAGGAATTTATAAGCAGAGATCAGAAAATTTCTTGATCAAGGTCAAGAAAAAGGCTAGTGTTGACTGCAAGGAGAGCATGGAGAATGAGGACTGTGATGGGACCCAAAGCTCAGCAGCTTGGTCGGCATCTGAGTGTGGGAGCACATCACCAGCTCCACACTGCCAAGGCTTGTCATGGCCAGGAAATGGTTTATGAAACCCTAACCCTTTGCATTCATGCTTCTATAAAGTAAATGCACCTGATAGACCATGGGAGAGGTGGTGGTGATAGCAGGTAGTGATGTATTTGCAGGAAGGGACACAGGGAATCTCCAGTCTTTTTTCTTAGGAGCTCCACATATTCCTGCATGTGGGTGAAAAGATGGGATTCCTGGGGCAATAACGAGGGGGTAAGCCTCTCCCCATTTGCTGTTGCCCAGTGTTAGATGCATTTGATGAGTCACACAACGTTAACAATGCTGTTCCCACTGCAGCTGGGGCCTCCTGCACCATGCACGTTATATAGGCTGCTCCTGGCTCACAGGCTTTAGTATAAATTCAGTATGGGGATGTTTTTTCTCCAGTTACTGGGTTTGTGGTCTGCATTTTTGCATGCTTCTTGCTGTGATACAAGCTGTAGTCTGCCTCCAGCTCTGCAGCTGGCTACAGCTCAGCCCTTTCACGTGCCACCTGCACAGAAGGGGGTTCAGTGAAGTTGGGGATAAATCAGTGAGAGGAAACCTGTCCATTATGGAGGGACATGACAGACACCTGCACTGTGATGTTGTAGGGCTGTGCATGCTTGTATTTTGTGAAAGCAGAACATTTTAAGGTATTTCTTCCAGCATTGATGATGATTAAAGAGTTTTCTCAAAGCTGTCTGGCTCATTTTCCTGATGCCAGCAGAGAAGTGCAACCTCCCTCATCTGGGTGCTGGGTGTCCACCACTGCTGCAGCTGCCCATGGTGCTTGCACTGTACATGTGCCATCAGGTTGTTTCCAAACTGTAACAAGGAATTTTCCACTTGGCAAATCTCAGCTGGAAATACGAGAAGCCAATCTCCCTATGTCACCCTAATCCTGGGCCAGTCAGAGCTGAAGGGACAGGGCTACAACAAGGCAGAATAGTTGAGGCTAAGAAACCATCTTCAAAGAATTCCACAAGGATCCTTCAGAATCAAGTTTATTGTTACAGACTAGCATAACACCTTAAAGAACCGTCCCCCCTTTCCCCCCTTCCTCCACTTGTGCTGGCATTAAGACTGGTGCATTTATGTAGCCACCAGGGATGGGATACTGCTGCAGGGTTGCAATGCAGACTGCAGCAGAGAAGAACCTTGCCCCACTCCAGTTTGCTCATCTGAAGCTCACCCATGGCTTTCAGTGCTGGTGCTAGAGGGGAAGACAGCTTCCACCCTGCACTTAAGCTGTCCCTCTCTGGAGTTCTCCCTCTTCCCCCAGGTCGTAAGGATCACTGGTTTGTAGCCCGTGACACCATGCATGATGCAGATGTTGTCCTTGTCTTGCACTGTGCCATGTTGCAGGCTCTGGCACTGCTCTTGGCTGTCCACAGCTCTCCTGCTGAGTGGCCTGGCCACATTTACTATGCAGCTCCGCTTGCTCATGTGAAGACAACAACTAATAATCTAAACATTAAGGCACCCCACAGCAGCCAATTTCAATGCTTTTATGTTGAACACTGCTTAGAAGTCTCTAGTTTTCTGGGGTAAAACTATGTCACACCAAGTTCCCAGTGAACAGGGTCAGATCCCTTCCTTGCACTTTTTATTATTGTTCTGAATTTGGCTCAAAACTTACTCAGATGTCTATTCCTCATAGGTTCAGATGTCTACTCCCCATAGGTTTTCCCTTGTGCTGTTCAAAAGGCTCTGCTGCATTTTTTGAAGCACAGTTCAGTTCCATTTTTTCAGCACTAATGGACATTTATGATTGCAGAAGTGAAGTTGAAAAATAAATCAGAGACTGCAGAACTTGCTTTACCCTAAAAGTTTAGTGAGTTGTGCAGGCCAGACAGATTTATGTATTTCCCCATGTAGAGGTCATGTATTTTTTAGCTCACAGATAGTTTTGTGAGATGCAGGAGAATGTCAATCGTCGAACTCCCAAACCAAAAGTAACCAGAGGCTTTTTAAGGTTGGTTCTGGTGAGTAAGGCTTTTGTTCTGAGGTTTTTTTGGTTGCTGGTTTGGGGTTTTTTGGGGGTTTTGGGGGGTTGGGGTTTTTTTTGCTGCATGCATAGGGCTGGGATGGATAGATGACATGCTCATTCCACATCCCAGTTGGGCTATCCTGGCATGGAGCCTTCCCAGGCAAAGGAACACAGGAGGTGGGATGGCAGCATGTAGGGACCCAAAGTCAGCGAGCCTCCCTGTCCCTTTGCATGTGGCATCCTCTGCCATCCTGGAGGGGAATAATTTCCTTCCACTGCAGTAGCCCAAGGGAGATCAGCTGGGTGTTACAGTGGGAAAAATGAGGGGACAAAATCTCTCAGCTGTTCCCCTGCTGTGCAGGAGCGTAGGAACAGCTGTGAGTAGGTTTATCTCCTACCTTCTGGAAAAGGATTTACTGGGAAATGATAAACATTCCCCAGTGCTTTGAAAGCTGCCATGAGGCAGTGATGGGGCAGCACAGTGCTGCAGACTTCAAGCTTTGCCTTTATAATCTGATTATCCACGGGATTTCTCTAGCAAAGGCAACACAAGCACAGTGCCTATGCTGCGTCAGCCACCCACACGCACATGGCCTTTGGATGAGCACTTGTCCATGGGTGACCTGCAGGTCAGGGAACTGTCTTAATTCCTGGTAATGGGAAAGTGACTAGTTTGACTTTTCTAAACCACCCACACCCACACCTCCATTTTTGAAAGTGTTTTCTCCACAGTCCCTTGTAATTCGCTGAAGCCTCTGAGTTCTTGATCAAACCAAGCACTGAAACATTTGTCTCCCTCCCAGCTGAACTTCTTCCTATTGAGTATCACAGTATCACAGTATCACCAAGGTTGGAAGAGACCTCACAGATCATCAAGTCCAACCCTTTACCACAGTGCCCAAGGCTAGACCATGGCACCAAGTGCCACATCCAGCCTTGCCTTGAACTGCCCCAGGGACGACGACTCCACCACCTCCCCAGGCAGCCCATTCCAGTGTCCAATGACTCTCTCAGTGAAGAACTTTCTCCTCACCTCCAGCCTAAATCTCCCCTGGCGCAGCCTGAGGCTGTGTCCTCTCCTTCTGGTGCTGGCCACCTGAGAGAAGAGAGCAACCTCCCCCTGGCCACAACCACCCTTCAGGTAGTTGTAGACAGCAATAAGGTCACCCCTGAGCCTCCTCTTCTCCAGGCTAAACAATCCCAGCTCCCTCAGCCTCTCCTCGTAGAGCTGTGCTCGAGGCCTCTCACCAGCCTCGTCGCCCTTCTCTGGACACGCTCAAGCATCTCAGTGTCCTTCCTAAACTGGGGGGCCCAGAACTGAACGCAGTACACGAGGTGTGGTCTAACCAGTGCAGAGTACAGGGGCAGAATGACCTCCCTGCTCCTGCTGACCACACCATTCCTGATGCAGGCCAGGATGCCACTGGCTCTCTTGGCCACCTGGGCACACTGCTGGCTCATGTTCAGGCAGGTATCAATCAGTACCCCCAGATTCCTCTCTGTCTGGCTGCTCTCCAGCCACTCCAACCCCAGCCTGTATCTCTGCATGGGGTTGTTGTGGCCAAAGTGCAGCACCCTGCACTTCGAGCTATTGAACCCCATCCCATTGGACTCTGCCCATCTGTCCAGGCGGTTAAGGTCCCGCTGCAGAGCCCTTCTGCCCTCCAACTCAGTCACATCTGCCCCCAGCTTAGTGTCATCTGCAAACTTGCTGATGACTGACTCCATGCCCTCATCCAGATCATCTATGAAGATGTTAAAGAGGATGGGGCCCAGCACAGATCCCTGAGGGACACCACTAGTGACTGGCCGCCAGCCAGTAGCGGCATGAAGGGCTGGAAGTATGGAAAATGAGTAAGCAAACATTTGTTTGCTTCTAATAAACTCCAATTAAGAAACAAGAGAGTGCTGTGGCTTTGCCACCTGCACCTCCCCCTGCCCCACCCAAATCTCTGAGCTCTGCTAACCCAAGAAATGCACTTGCACAACTGAGACGAAGGCAGTTTGCTGCCTGTTGGTTAGTTAGTGGACTGTGATGTCCCTACTTGGAAGCTCTGCTATATATCCCTGGTGCTTCACCTCATCAAGCATAGAAGCATCATGATGTGACACAGAACCTGTAATTGTCTGTTTCTGCATCTTTCATGTTCCCCTGCTTTTCTGATGTGCTTAAGGTGCTGAGATCTCTGGTTTGTAATTGATGTGGGGACTCTGGCCTCAGCAGTAGCCCAAGTGGAGCAGTGTGGGCAAAGGAAGCTTTTAGAGAAGGGAGAGGAACAAGAGGTGTAAGTGGGTCTGAGGATGCTCAACCCACTCCCAGTGAAAAGGGAAGCTCCCTGAAGGCACTTCTCTGTAGGCCTCTCTTGTGAGTTTGGAGAATCACCTGCAGTACAGGCTGGGATGTCAGAGACCTGAGATTAGGCAGATATAGCCCTGATATGAGACCTTTTCCAGTCCTGGCTGCTTGGCAGCTGGCTTTGACCACAGAAACTAGCACTTCTGCTTTCTCAATTTTTATTGCCAAGCAGTTTGCAGGATTGCACAACTTGGTGTCACATCTTAGTCATCTGGCAGCACTGCTGCATGCAATGAAGATTTGATAAGGATTTCCTTTCTTTTCTTCTTCCTCTTCCTTCTTGGCTTCCAACTCTGTTGCTTACTGTGGGTGAACTTCCTTGTCTGTCTTTGCCAGCTATGGGACACAGTGGTGTCCTTCAGCTGTAGCAGATATAATGACAACCTTTCCTCCTTAGGATAGCATGGACATTTGCTGTGAATGAGGCTGAATTTTATTTTATGTTGGTGCCTAATTAAAAGGGTTCTGTAAGCTGCTTCACCCATACTGTCTGTGAGCTCTTCCAACATAGTGTCCAAGTACATGCAGCCAATCCAGTTCCACAGGTGATAAAATCTTGGCACAGGCAGCATGCCAGCATGGGAACAGTTTTTGTGTCTTGACCCTTCTAGTTGAGATTACCTCAGCTGAGATTACCTCAAGTGGAAATATATGAAGAATATAATAAACATGGTGAGACAGCACAGAGTAGTTTCAGCTGGTGGAATGGCTGTGTCAAGCAGGGCTGGGTAGCATCCATTGACATCTTTGAGGGTCAAAGAACACTGGAGCAGGCTACTAAGAGAGGTTGTGGAGTCTCCTCTGGTAAGATTCAAAACCCGCCTGGATGCATTCCTGTGTGACCTGCTCTAGGTGATCCTGCTCTGGCAGGGGCATTGGACTGGGTGATCTTTTGAGGTCCTTTCCAACCCCTAACATCCTGTGATTCTGTGAAATGGCTGATGTAGGCTGTGAAACCTCACCAAGCCAAGTAAAGGTCTATCTATCAGAAGTTCAAGAACCAGCAAACCCTAGGGTCATGCTTTAGCACAGGTGGGAAGAGAGAATGTGTTTGAATTGGCAGTTTAAGTTCACATGCTTCCCAATGGAGTGTCTTCTCTAAAAAGATTGATTTTTTTCTCAAGCAGAGAAGCATAACCATTTGGAGATAGAAAAACCATGTTTTTAAGAAGATCAATCAACTAACAATGCCTATCTGTAGACTTACTGAATGTGAAGTGGGAATTGGTGCCTGGGGATGCAGAACTTGTTCTTTGTAAAAAGTTTGTGCAAATACTAATTGTGGGGATATGGCGCTTTGGGCTGTGGCTGAATGGCCATAGTGGTCTTAGGTTGGAGGTTGGACTTGATGGTCTTATGATTCTGATAAACAAGATCCATTTTTGTGTCCTCTCTGTAGAAAAGTGTTGCGTGTCTACTATGGACATGCAGGGAAACCTATCTCATGCCTTTGCCTGTGTCCAGCCCTCATTTTAATTTCCCACTGCCCAGAAACTCCTGTGTAACTGCTGCCTGGACATCTTGCTGACAGCTTCTAGGTGGGTCTCTACTGCTCTGTCTCTGACCCCACTCCTTTATGCAGAGCAAGCTTCTACCAGGCTCCTCAGTGACAAGTATCTGGCCATATCTCATGGCCCTGTTTTGCTAGAACTCTTTGCCATGTGTAACACAGTGGGTTGCCATCTTCTCTTTGGCACTGGGCTGACTCACTATTGATTTTTGTGAGTTTTATTCTCCCTTTCTGATTGGGCAGAATTCATCACTGTGCTGTAAATGTTGTAGGAAAGGCATATAAAAGGATTTATCTTTAGTAGAAATATTAAGCAATAGTTTCCATTGTAGCCTCCTGTCTCCTTAACGTCCCACAGTAGGGGCACATAGCTCTAATCTCTCCAGCTCCTTCTACTCTCTTCATTACTTTAGCCACCCTGTCATTATTAAAACCATGGTGATGACTTTCTATTTTTGATGAAAAGGATGGAGACTGGATATGAGCCCAAGCTGAGACACTAAGTGTTTGAGAGGCCTTTTTTTATCTTGAGGTGGAATTAGATTTTTGTTGATCTGCAATTTAATACAATCAGCAGGCTTGGAGGCAGCCAAAATGAGGCTTTTATTTCCACTGGAAAGTGGTTTCTGCCCAAAGAAACAGTGAAAAAATGTTTCTGTAAGAAGACAAAGAGGTTTTCCAGTCAGAAGGTACAAAAGCTGTTTATGTGGGCTTCAGCATTTGATCACAGAGCCCAGGGCAAGGCTGGGGAGAGCTAGTGACAAAGCATTCTTGCTTATGGAAAACCAGCAAGAGGGATAAGCTACAAGTGGAGATCAGGCCAGACCAGTCTGGCCAGCTTTAAATCCCACTAAAATGCCTCCTCTCTTTCTACCATAAGGTCTTTGTACCATAAAGATGATTTTGCCACTAACCTCATAACTCTACCAGTCAGAAATTAAAAGAAATGAGGAATGAATCCTCTCAAAATCAATGAACTTTCTCCATATCTAATTTTGAGAAATACAATTTATTTATATGCATATATATGTCCATTGAAAAAAAGGGGAGAAGCCAACAGGAAATTCCCCAGGAGCTTGTTATGGATTTTAAGCAGAAAGAACTCAGATCCTACAGCAAAGATCCTACACATGCAACTTGTAACACATCTGGAAGCTTCTTCTAGAGCTGAAAATCCCAAGCTAAGAACAATCTCTGTCTCCCATATGTTTCTGGTCTGTGTCACTTGCATTGTTTAAATAGACATATTCTTGCCTTAGGCCTGCACCCTGAATGAAAGATGAGGGGAATCTATTCCCCCAGGACCTTAGACCTGGATGAGGGATGGATGGCTCTGTGGCCCACTAGCTGTTTTCTGACCTTGTGGTGAGGCTGGAGCCTTTGGAGAGGACAACACATGTTGGTGGCACACACAGCAAGACTGCATGGGTTGTCGTACCCAAAGGCTGAATATAAGGATGAAGACAGCCACATTGGTCCCAGATAATAGGACAAAGTGTCCCTTAAAAGCAGATGTAAAGAGATATCACTAGTGGCACAAACTACTCCTGCAGAAAAGGCAAGGTCAAGCAATACTCTGGGACTTCTAAAAGAGCTTGAGTTAGGTGACCAAGTAGACCAATTCTTAGTCTTGTTTGAGACAGTTGTGGTATTGGTGGTCTCTGATGCGTGTTGTAACAACTCTGTATGTAGTCCTTAATAGAAAAAGGTGAGGAGCAAACTGACACAGCTAGGGGACAAAGTCAATGGCTCAGCCCTCCTAAAGCCAGGTTAATTTAGGAGCCAGCTTCTGCATTGTGAAGGCCATTTTTGGTTAGTCCCCAGCTACTTTGAAGGGGTCCAAAACGCTGCAGGGGTGGCTAACATATAACTGTACTGATGCTGCTAGCTTCTTGCAAGCTACTGAAAAAAAAACAGTTGTCAGGGTGTCTTTCCTCTTCTTAGCATTTGTTTGCCCTCTTGACTTCTGCATGCTTAGGGTTTTGTCAAACTAATTTGTCAAGGTTCATTAGTTTTCCTGATATGAGGCCAAAGTGGAGAGTATTTCCTAAAGCTTTTCAATATCTTTTTATTGAGGGAATAAAAGACATAGAAATAAATGTTTCTTTTGGATCCCACTAAATCCAGCCACAGCCCTGACCAAATGAAGTTCTTACATAGGAGTTTATCAGGATCAATCATATACAAACAGTGCCAGTCATGGCAGGTTAGAGGTAGTCTGTTCTTCACCACTTTGATGGCAGAGATTACATCTGACACCCAGAACAAGACTGTTTCTACACTTGTTGTTAGTCTGTGGCACCCTGAACAGCACTTTGTCACAGGTTTTTAGGTATTCCCCATTAAATTGGTAGATTAAACCTTTATTTGGTGCTGGCCCCTAAGGGCCTGAAGCTCAGCTACAGTGACACCAACTACCAGTGAACTGCAATGGTACATCTGCATTTTGATTCCAGCAGTTCAGTTGTCTGTCACAAACGCAGCTCCAGAGGCACCACTGAGCACTGTGCACTGAGCACTGTGGTGTTTTCCAGGCTTTACTTCAATGTTTCAGGAAATACAGACAGACAGATCTGGTTAGGTAGGTTTCCTGCCCATTTTATCATCTTTCTTCCCATTCTTTGTGGAGAACTCTTCCGAGGCTGTGGAGCCAATGTAAATGGCTAATGCTGTGCCTCGACTACTGGGCCCTGAATTAGGGAGAATGGTTTGGATTTTGTCATCTGTCCTGTGGTCCTTGTGGACAATTTCAAATTTGCAATAAGCAAGTCACAGGCTACTCTAAAGCATTTGGAGCTCAATATGGTGATAGTCATGTTGTAAATATAGGATCCAAAGTGACCTTCACAGTGACACTTCCTGCCACTTCAAGGAGTGTCCAGGAAAGGGACATTTGGAGCTTATGTCTATGCCAGGTGTCAGGGCTTTGGCCAGGACAACCCCAAAAGTTCTTTTTCTTCAGGAGGAGTAATTCTTGCAGTTCTCAGAGGAGGATGTGGATGTTTTCAGGGCAGATAGTAGTCTCTAGGCATTTGTGTGAAAGGGCAGAGGGATCCTTTGCTGAGACTTAGGAGATCCTGGGAGCGGAAGCTGGGAAGTGTGGGTGGGTGTGATATCCCTCGTGGCTTGTTCAGGCTGAAGAAAACCATCTGTCAGAACAAGCACTCATTGCTGGCCTGGTGGGCAGTTAAAAGATATGGCAGGCAGTATCCATGTGAACCCCCATCCTCCAGCCTTCCTGTGCATGCTATTCTCAACGGCTTTTTCAGGATACTACAGCTTTATTCAAGCTTTACTTTTATCCCTGGAGACTTGGTGGTTCTTTATGTGTCAGGGAACTAAGAGACACAGCCTGTGTCAGAAATTTCCTGCCATGGGAAGAATGCTGTGGCCTGTCTGTGAGTAGCAGTAGCACCTTAGAAAGATGTAGTGATTGAAGCTGGAAGGGAAGACAGAGCCACAGTCCTTTTATCATCTGCTTGCTTCCTTCTGATGTGAACTTAAAGAGATGAGTTTGGAAGGTTTAGTGACTCTTTGTTCAAGCTTCATGAATGGTGACTCATCTACAACTTGCTGCATCCTTAGACTTCCTCTTTTAGAGTGTGTGATCTGGGTGTTCCTTGCAGGGTCAGACAACATCTTAGGAACCCACTGGCTGTGTATGTCCTGGTATATGAATCATAGAATCAGCCAGGTTGGAAGAGACCTCTAAGATCATCCAGCCCAACCTATTACCCAGCCCTAGCCAATGAACTAGACCATGGCACTAAGTGCCTCATCCAGGCTTTTCTGTGTTAGATAGTATTGTCCTGCTCTGGCAGGGGGGTTGGACTCAATGATCTCCTTGGATCCCTTCCAACCCCTAACATCCTGTGATCTGTGTGATCTCTGTGACCTCTGAGGGTGAACAACAAACTGGGACTGGGTCACTTTTTCTTGTTATCCCAGGAGGTGCCTGGAGAAAGTCACGCAAGACGAAGCTGCCGAGCCCTAAAAAGACATCACAATAGCTTTCTGATTTCAAATGCACAAATGTGTGCTTGCACAGGAGCAGCTTTACCAGGACTGACTCATTCTCTTAGATGTTGTTAAAGCTGCACCTCCAACTACCTTTGTATAGAGAGATATATTTATATATCAGCAGAAGTGGGATGCACAAGGCATTTCTCACAGTAATGTTTTTGCTACCATGGTGGCATGCTCTTAATGATCCTGGGCACAATCTAGAGAGAGGATTTTCTTTCCTGAGATAGCCTGACCCACCCAGTTGGGTGTTTACAGAGGCTGGTGTCTGCTGCAGCATCAGTGCTAGTGCATGGCAGGTGCATGAGAGAAGGTGGATGTATATGGTGCATCCCTGGCGTGCTGCAGTCAGCTCAAGGACAGTGAGCTGACAGCAGATCCAGTGTATTCAGGAACCCCTCTCTGGCTTCTGTCCTGTGCAGCTGACCTGCATGAAGCCACCCATCCTTTGTATGATTCCTACTGCCCTTCTCTGAGCTGTTTCTATTCCTGTTACAAGTATAATAAATGGAAATGTTCTTCAGTTCCCTCATAAAACCAAATCACTCCATCAGTCTGAGAAACTTAAGTCTGATTAAAGTTCACCAGGAGAAGGTGGTGGCCTTGTTTAGTCACAGTTGTCTGGATGTCTTGATGTTACAGCTGCCTGCAACTTTGGTGATACATCTTGCAACTACAACAAATGCCTCTCTTGCCAAAATCTTGGGTATGCTGCACGAAGGATTCATGAAATATAATTCCTTCACCTCAGGTCCTCACTGCATCCTGATCCTGGCTTCTATATCCCTGGATGCTTCACTGACAGAAATTTCCACTTCCTAAAAAAGGGAGATGGTTTTGGAGACAGCTTTGCTTAGGAGAGCAATGCACTCAGAATTAGCATAACCCACTCATCTATAAACTCAAACCCAAATGAAATGGCCAAGAGGCATCTTGACAACATTTCCAGAGCAGCTGCTTTCAACATCTGAGGAAAACTGTTTATTTTTTCATCAAACATGAAAAATTTTCCACTGAGAATCCTTCTCTTGGTAAGGTTCACGAAACAACAATTGTGTTGTCAACAAGGTGGTGAGGCAGTGTCCTGGGGCTGAAATATGAGAGGGAATGAAACTGTGAGGAACATGCAAGACCTGTGGCTGCGGATAGGGTGGCTGCCTTGTGCTGGACAGTCAACTTTTACCTATTAAAGTCATTGTGGTCAAGAAATGACACAGCAGATGAAATCCAGTGTGGTACGCAACAGGCACAGCAGTGGAATGCCAGACACAGCAGCAGCTGGTGGAGCCTTCACGCAGCACGTCCCAGCAGCATTGCCTGCTCTTGTCCACCATTGCTGTTGTCATTTCCTCCCCTCCATTCCCATGTCTCTGTTCTGCCTCACTAAACCAGTTTTCCTGTGACAATGCAGAGCTTAATTCTCGTTCATGGTCACATTTCCTCACTGCAAGAGTATAAACAAACCTCTGAGCGGATGTGAACATTCACTCCTCGACCCCTACACAGTTGCTTTGTGTAGTTTCTGTCAAAACAATGCTGAATAGCAGCAAACTCTTCACTGACCCATCACTTGAGAGGCTGTTGTTGTCAGCAGGTTCTCCATCACCGCCTCATCCATCCTCCTGTTCCACATGGTGGCTTGGGCATGTGACAGATTTGCAATCACACTGCATTTTTAATAAGCCTGTCCTCCCTCTTTGGATGTCAAAGGCAATGTTCTGAAAGTCAATCTCAGTCTCTGACCTCTCTGAGCTTCCCTTTTATATTTAATCTGGAAATACTACTCTGAAAGATGAAAATGATCTCCTGCCTGCTTTATGCACCAGCAGTTCCACCCTCCCTTGCCAGCAGCTGCGTGGCATCACGCCATCGCCAGCACCAACTCCTGCAGGCTTTATTGCTCACACACGCAGCCATGGCCAGCTTACCACAGACTATCCTTGCAGAGGTGTATGCATGATGCAGAGCCTGTTGGCTTTTTGCTTGTGAGTGGAAAACTGAGGCATGGAGACATGGAAGCATGTGTGCAGGAGGGAATGAAACCCAGTCTGCAGGCTGACTGCTAGGCTGTTCCCCAGTGAGCAAACACATTGGCATCAGATGTAATCCATGCTGTGTCCTTTTGCTCCTGCTGCTGAGAAAACTCTGTTGATGGTATCTTTGTCTGTCTTGATAGGTTGGATGAAATCACAGCTCTTTGGTTTACTTGATGAATATCTGCTTGGCTGTTTCAGCTGCCCAAAGTCAAATTGTCTGTGCCATTGACTGTAATGAAGCAAAATAAAGCAAAAAATGCATTTGTTATTTTCAATATAAGAAAGCTATGTACACCAAGGAAGGGTTTTGGGTGTTGCTAAGGCTGCTCTGACTTCTCCAGAACAATACTCATCTTCCAGGCATTGCTTTCATCATGTACTCAAACCTCCATCCAGATCTCTTGAACATGTCTTGCCTTTCCCCCTTTTCAATCACATGGACACTTCCAACAGGGCATTACCCCAAAAGCCTTGAAAATACTGAAAGAAAAAAAAAAAATTTCCACTCTTCTTCAGTTACACCTCACTATGGTAACTGCAGCTCTGTTTTCACCCTATTTGGACAGAGTCTTGAAGAGCTGCAAAGCTCCATCCATGTAGCCTCTGTTTGATGTCCAACATTGATTTATGTTACAGTATATTATAGAATCATAGAACCACTGACTGGAAGAGACCCTTAAGATCATCAGGTCCAACTGTTAACCTGCACTGCCATATCACCCCCAAATCATGTCCTTCAGCACTGTATATACATGTCTTTCAAATGCCTCCAAAGGTGGTGACTCAATTACTTCCCTGTGCAGCCTGTTCCAATGCCTGACAACTCTTTCAGTGAAGAATTTTTTTCCCAATGTGCAACCTAAACCTCACCTGGCACAACTTGAGGCTGCTTCCTCTTGTTCTATTGCTTGTTACTTGAGAGAAGTAACTTGAGAGAAGAGACCAGCCTCCACAGTTGTACAACCTCCTCTCAAATAGTTAATAGAGACCCTCCTTCTCTCCAGGCTAACCAATCCCAGTTCCCTCAGCCACTCTTCATAAGACTTGCTCTCTTGACCCCTCACCAGCTTTGTTGCCCTTCTCTGGACATGCTCCAGCACCTCAGTGCCCTTCTCGTAGTGAGGGGCCCAAAACTGAACACAGTACTCAGGGTGTGGCCCTGCCAATGAGAAGTGCAGGAGCACAATCACTTCCCTCATCCTGCTGGCCACACTGTTCCTGATACAGAAGATGACAGGGCCCATCTGGTCTTGCTCAAGATATCTGATGGCTGCACATAGAATCATAGAATCAACCAGGTTGGAAGAGACCTCCAAGATCATCCAGTCCAACCTATCCCCTAGCCCTATCCAGTCAACTAGACCATGGCACTAAGTGCCTCATCCAGGCTTCTCTTGAACACCTCCAGGGATGGTGACTCTACCACCTCCTTGGGCAGCCCATTCCAATGCCAATCACTCTCTCTGTGAAGAACTTCCTCCTAACATGCAGCCTAGACCTCCTCTGGCACAACTTGAGACTGTGTCCCCTTGTTCTGTTGCTGGTTGCCTGGCAGAAGAGAACTGACTCCCACATGGCTACAACCTCCCTTCAGGTAGTTGTAGACAGCAATGAGGTCACCCCTGAGCCTTCTCTTCTCCAGGCTGAACAACCCCAGCTCCCTCAGTCTCTCCTCATAGGGTTTGTGTTCCAGGCTTCTCACCAGCTTCATCACCCTTCTCTGGACACGTTTCAGCACCTCAACATCTCTCTTGAATTGAGTGGCCCAGAACTGGACATAGTACTCAAGGTGTAGCCTGACCAGTGTTGAGTACAGGGGAAGAATAACCTCCCTTGTCCTACTGGCCACATCTGTCTTAGGAGAGTCTCTGGTGTTTATCCTAAACTAAATTTTTATTCCCAACCAGCTCTACTGTTCAAATGCTGGTTTGTGAGTTTCGTGAGGGTCCACAAGATTTCTGAGCTTCACATTCTCTATCTGTATTAGTAGCAGTATGGACAAGTGATGATGTCTGACACAAGGCTGTTAAGGGACTTTCTTTCATGCTAGGCATGCATTACAAGCCTGACAAAAGTTGTGTTAGATGTAATTCATATTTCTATTTGATAGGAATTTGATAGGATTTGGTGAGTGAGAAGCTCAACAGGAGCCAGCAGTGTGCAGTTGCAGCCCAGAGGGCAAACCTGGGCTGCATCAGAAGTGTGGCCAGCAGGTCAAGGGAGGTGATTCTCCCCTTCTCTGCTCTGGTGAGACCCCACCTGGACTACTGTATCCAGCTCTGGAGTCTCTATTACAAGAGGGATGTGGACATGCTGGAGCATGTCCAGAGAAGGCCATAAGGATGGTCAGAGGGCCTATGAGAACAGACTGAGAGAGTTGGGGCTGTTCAGTCTGGAGAAGAGGAGGCTCCCAGGTGACCTTATTGTGGCCTTCCAGTATCTGAAGGAGGCCTACAAAAAAGCTGTGGAGGGACTTTTTAGGCTCTCAGGGAGTGACAGGACTAGGGGGAATGGAGCAAAGCTGGAGGTGGGTAGGTTCAGGCTGGATGTGAGGAGGAAGTTGTTCAGCATGAGAATGGTGAGAGCCTGGAATGGGTTGCCCATGGAGGCGGTTGAGGCCCCATCCCTGGAGGTGTTTAAGGCCAGGCCAGATGAGGCTCTGGGCAGCATGAACTAGGCTAGTGTGTCCCTGCCCCAAGGCAGGGGGGTTGAAACTAAATGATCCTTGTGGTCCCTTCCAATCCTGACTGATTCTATGATTCTATATTTGTACCATTCCATTTTTTATGCCTCTTTAACAGTTTAATGGTTTGCATTTTCTCTCTCTCTTCTTTTTTCCTTTCTTTCCCCTCCCCTGCCTTCTCTTTGGAAATGAAACATTAAAGGAAGAAGATGAAGAAGAAGAGTTGTCAAAGAAGGAGCAGGATTCACCAGCCCTAGAGACTGAATCTCTACCAGGTATAAGTGATATGTGGAGCTTGCATCCACTCTGTGGAGCAAGTTAAAGCCTGTGTTTTCTAAACTGTCCTGATCTGGGATGATAATGTGATGACATTCAGATACTGGCAGATGGAAGTGTGAGCTATCTGTGATAATAGATCTGGGACTTGTTGTGTATCTGTTATAGCCTGGCTATTGTCTTGGGATTCGCTAACACAGTGGTTCTGTGGGACAGACATTTGGAGCTAATGTTCCAGCCTTATCCCTCACAAAAGGTAGTGACTATGCAGCATTTGATTTGCCCTTCAATCCACATACTGCATAGACATGTTCTGCAGCGTGAATGAAGAGGAGTTTGTCTATCTCTCCCTTTAAATTCCATTCTCTTTTCACTAACAAGAAACAATGGGGCAAGAAGTATACCTCTGAAGTTTTTTATATGAATCACAGCCAGGCTGATGGTTGTTAACTCCATTTTGATAGATCTAGCAGTTAAAAATCATTGGTGATTCCCAAAACGTCTGTTAACAAGGTTTCCAGCAGTGTCTGCTCCCTGACACGCTAAACCTGCTTAAGCTCCTGCTTCTGCTTCCCTTTTCCAGACTTGTTTTGGGGAGTCTTGTGTAACCTCCTGCTCCTGGCTATATATTGGAGGTAGTGGACAAGATGTATTTCCTAAGAGAAGCCTTCTGGACTACTAGGAGAGACCCACTGCTGTCACTTAGCAGGTCTAGCTGCTGTTATCTGCTTTGTAGACTCAAAACTCAGTGGGATAGTTAATATGATCCTGTGAACAGATCATCTTTAAATTTGGAGTGATTTGATAGAATCACACAAACTCTGTTAGTCACACATTGTAGGAGTTGACTGGGTGGAAGGTGGCCTCAGTGAAATGCCCTCATCTTCTGAAACGTGGACTCCACTTCCCAGCAGTGAGAAGGATGAGATAATAGATCCCAAATAGATAGAGCTGTGAACAGCCATTTCCTTACACAGATGCTCATTATCTTGGATTCCCACAATCTTTACGAGTGCTGAGCACAAATTGATGCCATGAGAGCTCCTTGTGTGAGGTTGGACCTGGAGGTATTACATCTTGCCTTTCTAGATAAGGCAAAACAAACAAGAGGCCAGCACAGGTTTCATTTGTGCAGGGTCTCCTCTGCCTTTCCCTCTCTGCCTGGTCTGCTGTGAGCAGAGCAATAAAGCAAAATGTTCTCAGCAAATCTGTGCTTACAGATTGAAGTAGGGCCAGCATTCAATATGGGCCCACCCAGATGGCAAGTGAGAGATCAGAGCTGGAAAAGGACCCCAGAAAACGCTGCCTGAGTATCTGTTTGGAGTGGGCAAATGAATTAATTACTCAGTAATACTCAGTGCCAGAACATACATGAACTCTTAACCTGAACTGCCATCTTATTTATGATAACACAAGCCTTGTGTAAGTGTTGTTTTCATCCACAGATGCTGAGACTTAGGATGTGGTGATTGGAGAGGGGAAAATGTCACAGCATCCAATGAGCTGCTGCTGCAGTGGGGCTGCCTGGGCTGGTTGGGGCAATGTGGCAGGATATAGCTTCTGAGGGATTCTCCATTTGAGCCAATGCAAATAGTAGTGAGAAAAAAAAAGGAGAGAAAACCTTTCTCCTGTTTTCCTCACTCATGTCTGTGCTGAATCTGTCTGACATCAACACAGGTGGTTCATGTGAAACGTCTGTGGCATGACCTGAAGGCAGTGATGTTAGAAAAGAGCAGAAAACCAAAATGTTTTTATTAATGTAGCTTTTACCCTTCATTAGTTAGATTCAGTTGCAAGGCTGCTTTGATTTTTTTGTGTCAGAGAAATGAAAGTGAACTTCCCAGCTCTGGTATTTGTAATCCAACAGACAAATGAGGGAGCAGAGATGCCCTGAGCAGCATGCAGCTCTAGGAATTGTGTGAAGAGTCAACTAGAGATCAATACTGAGCTGAAGAGTTGCTCTCTGATTTGTCATCTATCTTAAGTTCCACTAAAGAAAAGCATGTGAGCAAGACTTAATTAATGATCTGAGCAGAAGAATAGCAAATATTTTCCACCTGCAGTCTGAAAAGTTCAGCCATCATTTTGTGTCTGGGTTTTAGCATGGCTCACAAGAACCTGTCTTTAAAAAAAATGAAAACCTGCATATTTTCCTAGCTTAAGAAGAAGAAATTGAATTTTGGGAAGAAAATATTCTTTAAAAACCCCAACCAATCAAAAAAACACACACACACACACAAAACCCCAAACCAAGCCACCAAAAGGTTGTTTTTCACAAATACCTGAATGAAACCCAGTTCTCCAGCAAAATGCCAAGAGGAAATGGGGGGAGAAACTGAAGCTCAGGGAACCACGTTGATGTCCAGATGCCATCTGTGACTACCTGCAAATGACTCTGCAGAATAGAATCATAGGATCATAGAATGTTAGGGGCTGGAAGAGGCCCAAAGAGATCACCGAGTCCAACCCCCGTGCCGGAGCAGGACAATGCTATCTAACACAGATCACACAGGAACATCCAGACAGGCCTTGAAACTCTTCAGAGAAGGAGACTCCATGACCTCCCTGGGGAGCCTGTTCCAGTGCTCTGTGACCCTTACAGTAAAGAAGTTCCCCATTGTGCTGAGCTGGAACCTCTTTTGCTGCAACTTACACACGTTGCTCCTTGTCCTATCACAGGAAGCAAGTGAGCAGAGCCTGTCCACCCCACTCCTGGCCAGCCCTCAGATACTTATAAACATTTATCAAACCCCCTCTCAGTCTTCTCTTCTCCAGACTAAAAAGTCCCAGGTCCCTCAGCCTCTCCTCATCAGCCATGCCCTCCTGTCCCCTAATCATCCTCCTAGCCCTCTGCTGGACCCTCTCCAGCAGATCCCTGTCCCTCTTAAACTGGGGAGCCCAAAACTGAACACAGTATTCAAGATGAGGTCTCACCAGGGCAGAGTAGAGGGGGAGGAGAACCTCCCTTGATCTGCTGGACACACTCCTCCTAACACACCCCAGGATTCCACTGGCCTTCTTGGCCACAAGGGCACATTGCTGTGCCATGGTTAACTTGTTATCCACCAGGACCCCCAGGTCCCTATTCACAGGACTACTTTCCAGCAGCCTTTCCCCATCCAGGCCTCTGTGAGATGGGACAGGACACTGGTATGAAGATGGTGGTATGCTGGATGGCTGTGAAGCTGCTTTCTGGGTCCTCCATGCTGAGGCAGAGGGAATTTTCCCCTTGGCACTTGCTTAGACTCACTTCTAGGTAAGGACTACATTAATATCTTCTGTTACTGTGATTGCCTATGACCTATTACTGACAAAAATGGGCTACCTCTGCCTCCAGGGAGTACTCACATATTGCTGTGGAAGTCACGGGTGGACATAAGGATCACAACAAGCTGCAAAAAAGGAAGGGAGGACTGGAAGAGGAATCACCTGCACTCCTGGGAAGATCCAGAAGGAAGAGGAGAGAGTGAAAGGGGAGTGCAACCTCTGCAAGCTCCTCATCTTAATGTCTTTAGAATTGCTACAGGAACCCTGCTCCATCTTTGGTTGCTGGGCTGCAGCAGGCTGTCACACTATTCTTCCTCTTGATCTCCAGTGGCAGGTCCCTCCTTAGCTCTGGGCCATAGCTTAAACATCTGGGGCATAGAGATCTGTGCAAACAGCTTTAGCCTAAGTCCTGTGCAACACAAAGAACAAGTTTTGGCAGCCTTCTCACCACTGCTTTGCAACTGCATCTTCACAAGCCCATTTTTTGGTGCTTCTTCTGGCACTCAGGAGCAGTGCTGGTGCTGTCAGTGCCACAGGGACGCAGCGTCTGGGCAAGGTAAAGCCCACGGCTCAGCTGAAAACCACGTATTCCTCCTCCACAAACCTTGAAAGCAAAGCTGAAGTAGGAAACTGAGTGGAACAAAGGAAAAAAACCCAACGTTCTGGCTTCTTGCTAAAGAAAACTCACAGGGTGGTTCCTCTCTCCTTGCTGCTGTGGTGTGGTTCTGTGCTCCACCGTAAGTGAGCTGGCTATGATCCAAACAAAGCAGAAAACACTTTCCTGAGCAGAAATCAGAGAGTTTGCAGGTAACTGGCAGGTGGATGTAAGTGCAGTATTTTAAAATATTAAGGATTCCAACTGGACATACTACTCACCAGCTTCTGCACCAGGAGCAGAGAAAGAAGGTGCCTGAACCAACTTCTAGTGATAAAGCAGGGGGAAATGCCAGTGAGCTGCCTAGTAACACACAGGAGTGTGTTCATTTCTGCTGGCTTTTCAGGCCAGCCTGTGCTGCTGGTGGCACTACAGCAAACATCTGCATGGTTGCAAAATGACTTTTTTAACGTGCCTTTCTAAATCCAGGCCAGACTTCCTTTGATTGCAGTAGGGTCAGGCCACAGGTATTTTTAACCAGTGCTGAAGCAACTGCATTGTTGCTCAGCTGCAAAAAAGGTCACGGTTTGCCTGGTTCAGCAGGTCTGTTCTCCACTCACAGCTTTCTGCAGCTTGCAGGACTTCTCCATTAAGCCACAACTTCCTTGTTCAGCTACTAGAGAATGAAGCATTTTGTCATCTGGAACTTTGTCCTTTGTTAAGATAGCAGCTAACAGGAGAGAAGCCTAAATTGGCCAGGATGTTTATATCCTTGGCAAAAAGGATGCTTGAGCAAAAGTGGAGCAGCAGGCTAAAGGAACAGGAAATGAAACTCCTCTGCCAAACGGAACTCAGCTAGAGATGGATATGGGTTTTGCAAACTAGACAATATCCCACATTTCAGATTGACCTGCCTTCCACTTTCCTCAAGCATGTGTCCAGTTCTTATGTCTGTGATTCATGCTAGAGCCAGTTGTGACAAGAACATGAGGCTGTGGGCAGGAAGACCTGGATTCTGTTTCCATCCTTTTCACACAGCAGCTACATCTTAGAGTATGTGTGTTTCTCTCTGCAGTGCCAATGGAAAGATGAAAAGAAAAATCCCAGGGAATGCCAGAATTAAAGGGAGAGAGGGAGCAGGGGGGTTGTGAGTGTTATTTTAAGGAGCTCCCTTAATGTAGTATAATCTCCAGGAACAAAAGTGTTATATTTTTTCCTTGAAGCATCATTAGCATCACAGACACCATTCCCGACTAGGGCCATTTGCTTATGTGGAGATAAAAATAAGAACTTTAAAAACAATCCCTGCCTGAAATGCAGGATGCAAATCTACATCACACACTTTAAAATAACAACCCATGGCACATGTGACATGATCCAAAACTCAAATGCCACATAACACCTCAGGATTCAGAAATCAGATCCTTTCATGTTATTTTCAAGTGAGCTGTCCCCTGACTGGCCATCCTGAGAACAGAAGCCTTTATTATAGCTCATATGAAGGTGAACAGACAGAGGCAGGGGTTTCCTTGGCAGCTCTACCAGATGCAAGCCATGCCAAGGAGTTGGGAATGTCCCTTTGCAGGGTCTTTTCCCCTACCCTGGTTGGTGATGCAAGACCAAACTGTATTGGGTGTTGCTTTCAAAAAGCAGATGTTTTGTTGTTTCCTTTTGGTGGAGCTGATAAGCATTCATATGTTGGGGGATTTATCTGTGTTTCTTGAAATGGTCAAATGGAGCTGGGTGTCTGGAGGGATTTCCTTCTTCCACACAGGCTAAGCACACTTGAGGGTGACCTTTATCTCAGTATCTTAACCCTACCTCTTCTAATCCTTATGTGAAAAAAAAAAGAAAAAGGCATAGAGATTCCTGGAAATGTGAGGATAAAAAAAAAAAGGTGCTGTGTGTTGCTCCTTTTCTTTTTTTCCATCTCTGGAAAGGGAATGTGGTCATTAAGGGGTTTGGCAGTTCAGCCTAGTTATTATTTCATTCCATATAAATCCACAGCTCCTTCATTGTGCTCAGTGAAGCTTTCCTCACCTCCTGCTTTTGTTTGTTTTTTTTTTTAATTGAAAATGTCAATCACTTATTTTTTAATTCCTTTTGGAAGGCCACAGATCCCTAGCCATCAAAAAAGTCTTACTGGAGAATCTAATGCTCTCAGTTAAAACACCACTGTCCCTGAAAGAGAGTCAGTAACTAACTTCTGACCATCTAAAGCTTTTGCTTTCAGTCGTAAAAGTTGTTTCTCAAGGCAAATTCCAGGGGAACTCTCTGTTGGCCTTTAAGTAGCACAGAACCTCTGGCAGACCTGCTAAATAGAAGTCCTCTTCAGTAAGCTCCCCCAAAGAGTTTTCCATCTTCCCTTGCACTCAGAGAGAAGATCAGGCACTGTCACTACAGACTTGGTTCAGGTATCAACCTCTCACTTCGGATTCCACAACAGCTCCAAGCTAAGAGTTCTTAGAACAAAGAGTTTACAAGGGAAAAAAAAAAAGCCCAACAACTGTGTTTTAATATTTAAAATACTACATACCATGATATCCTTCAGGAATATCTGTCTGAAAGGATTCAGATGAACTTTTCTTCTCTGAGACTGCTTGTGTCCCCAGGGAGGGTTGTGTCAGCTTCTGTCCTTCTGGAGAATGGGACTGTCAGCATATTCACAGAATCATAGATTGGGCTGGGTTGGAAGGCACCTCCAAAGGTCATCTAGTCCAACCCCCTCTGCAGTAAGCAGGGACATTTTCAACTAGATCAGGCTGCCCAGAGCTCTGCTGAGCTTCACTTTGAATATCTCCAGGGGGGATGGGGCCTCAACTACCTGCCTGGGGAACCTGTTCCGGTATTCCACTGCTGTCATGGTAAAGAACTTTGTCCAAATGTCCAATCTAAATCTACTCTTCTCTCGTTGTTGATGTCTCTCTGTGATGGCCACATCCCAGTGAACACTCTTTGCTCATTCCCTTGCAGCCCTACCAATATCTGACATCAGACTTCTATTTATCATAAGGTCATAGGATGTTAGGGGTTGGAAGGGACCCAAAGAGATCAGCGAGTCAAACCCTTCTGCCAGAGCGGGACAATACTATCTAACACAGATCACAGAGGAACACATCGAGACAGCCTTGAAAGTCTCCAGAGAAGGAGACTCCAGAGAAGGAGACTTACAGTCTTCATTCTTTTAACTCAAGACAATAAATACTATAGATTGAGGTGATAGATTGAGGTTCATATTGTGTAAAAATCCCTCAATTTCTTGAATCTTGAGTCCCTTTTTTGTTGTTGTTGAGAGATACAGGGCTTGTGTGGGGCCAGTTAAGGCAGGAGACCTATAAAAAGAGAAAAATCCAAGGATTTTAAAGTTATCAGCACTTTTGGAAGAGAAATACAATCCTCATGGATGAAGGGACATGCTTATATGCCCTTGAGACCACTGGTTTCAGCCTTACTTGGAGACTGGATAGTGAGCTAACTGGGCTTCATATCAGATCAAGTGCAGTGATCCTCATGTTCTCTTTCTCCACCTGCATACCACACTTTCTGCAGATAAACTCTTCATGACAAGCAAGGCTGGGTCAAAGCCATTGCTCCCATAGCAAAGCTTCAGTCCCAGGTGGAGCTTTAGGGTGCTGTTGGAAAGCCAATTGCAGTAATGAGAAGCTATTTACAAGCAGTTCAAGGATGTGGCAGATTTGCTCAAATCTAGAAAATATTTTTTCCTCCAATCTTTGAGCATTGCTTTGCCTATTTGGTGCCACTGTGTTTACTGGTCAGTGCTGGATCTGTGAAAGGGCAGCTGCAAACAAAGCTGTGGCTATCGCCTCCAGAAGTGGAGGAGGATGCATTTCCTTCAGGGAGGAAGCTGGGCAGGTGGTGAAAACTTTGTGGAAGGATTTGTTTTGCCAGCTGTGCTGTATTGGGACACATCTCAAACACCCCACACCTATGGCGCCTGCTGCTTCTCATGAAGTAAGAATAAACCCCCAAGTCTCTCTGGGTTTGTTAGGGCTGGAAAGTGCCTCCTTAGTGCCAAAAAAGATTACTCAAGAATTTCCTGCACCCACCCTTCAGAAAGCAGGAGGTCAGATTGGGGCAGCACATCTCTTCTTAAGGACAAAAGAGACAATCACAGAGATGTTGCACAGAGTCAAGAAGTCATGCTGGAAACCACAGAAACTGAAGACTGTGTAATATGAGCAACACGAAAGGTCTGAGGAGAGCAGAGAGAAATGGGTTTCTATGCTTTCTGTTACAGACAGTATAAAGGCACTCACACTCCCCAGCACTAAGGCATGCCCTAAGCATAGGACCAGTTAGCTAGCTCAGGCAGAGGTGAAGGCTCCTGGTGCCCTGGGGTCAGAGCAGACAGAACACCTGATGCAGGGCTGCTGCCCACAAGGGTTAACATGGACAAATTAAAGAGGTTTGCAGATTTTTTTATTCTTCCCCCCCCCCCCCCAAACTCCTGTCCCATTTAATTGAAGAGAGTAGGAAAGGACAAGAGCAGTGCCAAGAGATACCTGCAGATCAGCCAGCAACACTGGTGGAGGAGTAAATAAGGCAGTAGGTGAGCTTAGGTGTTTAGTTTTCCAGTTCATGCAGTGAAAACCATGTTTTCCCTCACAGGCTTGCTTGCTAAGGGCTGGAACTGCATGAAGCCTCCCAACTCTGGCCCTTGTCTGCAGCAGGGTAAATTATATACTATGCAAAATATGGTCAGGTTTCAGTATCAGATTGGCTAAATATGCTTCTTAGGCAGCAGGGTCTTCTCCGTGCTAGACATTGCTGATGTGTTTAAAATAGCTCCTATGCTTCAGCAAAAACATTTCCTGCTCTTGCTGAGGCCCTTCCAATCTGTCTGCTCAGGCTGGCAGAGCCCAACTGCAAGAAGCAACAAGCTACAGGACCATCTGGCTCCAAGACACTGGTGCCAGGCAAAGCAAGGTTCAACACAATGGAGCAAGATGAGGAGTGATCCACCAAGGCTTGTCCATGGCCACCACATTCTAGCAGAGCCCATGGAAAGTGTTCACAAAGGATGTTTCCATCTACCATCCTGGAGAGTACCCCAGGGAGGCAGAAAAGAAGAAGAGGTAATGTCATCCCAGGTAACCCTGGGATATTAAAGCTCAGGATGCTATAAACTAAATGCTGTTGTGATTTGCCCCAGGAAAATCAGTCTTTATGTCATGACTCTCAGGCTGAGGAGGCACAAATAATCTTCCTAGTGCATGTCTCTGATACTTGGCACTGGTGCAGGTTTACGTTTGGGCTCAGTTGCCTGCAGGGTATGTCAAGAGGAACAAAACAGGACATTTTTCTGTTCTCCATGTAAGAAGTACTCACTGTGGCATGTCAAATAGGTACTGATTTCTTTAGGAATACTCCCACACCTGGCAATAAGTTGGAAATAGCAGGCCACTGTTAAAAAAAAGGGTGGGAGCATAGATTAGAAGAATGGCCTGGGAGCAATGGTTCAGGTTTTGATCTGCCACAGGTCAAATGTATGAACTAAGAGGACAAAATGGACATGTTTAGAGGACCATGTGCTTTTATGTCAAAGAGACATCCAAACCTGATGTCTCCAAAGCAGCAGAACACATAGAGAAGACATACAGGAGGTGAAGCTCAGCATACCTGACCATCACCACCGAATTTGTGTCTTAGTGGCTGGCTCAGTGTTAATAGAAGACAATGCTATTTTTCTTGCTAACATGGATGTGGAGGAAAAAAAACATGTAAGACTGCAATGAGGTCAGATGTTTCTGTAGGTTCCCAGGACATAGCTAATGCAAGGAAGCTGAGGGTATATATTATAAAATCCATCCCAGTGGCAATTTATCTGGTGCTTTCTTGCATCTCCACTTGGCCTTCTCTCCTGTTCCATCCTAGCTCCCCACCCTCTCACTGAGTATCTGATTTCCCAGCTAGTAATCCTCACTCAGTCCACATCCCCTCTACATGTGATCCACACAGACTAATTGTATAATCCTAGAGCTAAAGTGAACACTGCAGTTCTGTGCACGCCAGGTGTCTTGGGTTCAAATGCAAGTTCCCAGAGACTCTTATAAATTTGGTAGACCCAATGACAATTTATAGAATTTATAGAGTTTATAGAGTGCCCCCCCCTCCTCCCCCTCCTTTCCCCGAAAGACAGGGAGAGAGATAAGAGGTAGGGACACCCCCAATAAATCAATCTCACTCGATTTGGAAGTTAAAAAGGAAAAGTTTAACAATAACTTAGAAAAAAGGGATTGGAGGTAGGGGAGTTTACAAAGGATAAGGAAGGGAAAACAGCAAAATACAAAACAGGGATGGATACAACCCGAGTAGTGTGATGGTGTCTCTGCCTCGTGGCTGGTATGCAGTATCAGTGTGTGTGTGTATTCGTGAACGCAGGTAGGGAGCAAGAGGGCGAAAAGAGAAAGAGACAGGAGAACTCCTGTCTTTTATACCGCAGGAAGTGGGGGGGAGTGGGCTAACCATCACCTGGAGTGTGGCCCACCCCTGAGGAGGGGCCGAGACCCCTAGGGTCAGGTTCAGGGTCACTCCCCCAGGAGTGTTAACCCTATACATTCCACCCCTTGGTTAGACCACTTCCACCTTCCTAAGAACAGTCTTCTTCTCCAAAGATGGGAAAAGTGTCCTTGGGTTAAGAGTTCTTTTTAGTCCTTCTCAGTCCCCGGCTGTATCCCAAGGCGATGTGTTCCTCTGGTCCGGTGCAGGTTGCTGAGATGTGAGCAGGGCAGGAACGGAAGAAAAGTCAGTGAAGCAGGAACAGTTCTTGTTGGTACTCAGGAAAAGAGTCTTTTCCCTCTGCGAAGAAAACATCAGGAACAGTCTCTTCATGTCTGGCATCAGGGGAACAGGTGTAGATGAGATGGCTGTAGACATCCTCTGGAGGGAAATCAGGAACAGTCTCTCACTGCAGGGCATCAGTGACGAATCAGATGCAGGGTTCTGGTTGGACGCCGTGGTGTGATGCGATGCTGTAGGACTCTGGATAGCTGCTGCTGTCATGTAGGTTCTGTTGGACGCCGTGTAGTGGTGAGGGTATAACTACAAAAACAACTTGTAACCCCTTATGAACTATGATACAAGTATTGCACAACTATGATACAAGTATTGCACAACTATGATACAACTATAATACAAGATAACCTGAAAGTATCTGGAACACATGGAATCAACTCTGAGATTTCAAAACCTTTTCAGCTAAAGAGAGGTTTCTCTGAGGGACACACTCGATAACACCAGTTTCCATCATCACCCAGTATGTGTGACCAGGACCCTCTGCAGATACCACCCCTTTGATAGGTTTTCCCCCACCAGAGGCAGGAGCAACCCACACGGTCTTTCCCAGTAGATTCCTTTCACAGACTACAGGAACTCCATCTCCCTCAACTATGGGCAGTAGGGCAGACTGAGCAGGACCAGCTCTGTTAACTGATCCCCTGCTGTTCACCAGCCAAGTGGCTTCTGCAAGGTGCTTCTCCCAGTTTCTGAGAGTTCCACCTCCCATAGCCTTCAGGGTGGTTTTCAGCAGGCCATTGTGTCGCTCAATCTTTCCTGCAGCCTGTGGGTAGTATGGGATGTGATAAACCCATTCTATCCCATGCTCTTTTGCCCAGTTGCTTACAAGGTGGTTCTTGAAATGGGTCCCATTGTCTGACTCAATTCTCTCTGGGGTTCCGTGTCTCCATAGGATGTGGCTCTGCAGGCCCAGAATGGTGTTACGGGCAGTAGCATGAGGTACTGGGTAGGTTTCCAGCCACCCCGTGCTTCCCTCCACCATGGTTAACACATACTGCTTGCCACTACGAGACCGAGGCAGAGTGATGTAATCAATCTGCCAGGCCTCCCCATACCTGTACTTTGACCACCTTCCCCCGTACCACAAAGGCTTCATGCGCTTGGCTTGCTTTATGGTGGCACAGATGTCACATTCATGGATAACCTGAGTTATGGCCTCCATGGATATGTCCACGGATCTGTCTCGGGCCCATTGGTATGTGGCATCTCTTCCTTGGTGACCAGAAGAGTCATGTGCCCACCGAGCTAAGAACAGTTCACCTTTGTGCTTCCAGTCCAGGTCAATCTGGCAGATGTGGGCAGCCTGGTCAGCTTGGTGGTTATGCTGCTGCTCTTCAGTGGCTCTGCTCTTTGGGATGTGAGCACTGATGTGTCGGATTTTAACTGGCAGTTTGTCCAGGCGTGCAGAAATGTCTTGCCAGAGATCAGCAGCCCAAATAGGCTTCCCTTTTCTCTGCCAATCATTTCTCTTCCACTCCTTCAGCCACCCCCATAAGGCATTTGCTACCATCCACGAGTCGGTGTAGATGTATAGCATTGGCCACTGCTCTCGTTCTGCAATGTCCAGGGCCAGCTGGATGGCTTTCACCTCAGCATACTGGCTGGATTCGCCTTCTCCATCTCTTGCCTCTGCAACCCTGCGTGTGGGGTTCCAGACGGCAGCCTTCCATCTCCGCTTGCTGCCTACCAGGCGGCAGGATCCATCTGTGAAGAGAGCATATGCCTTTTCCTCCTCAGGAAGGTCACTGTATGGGGGGGCTTCCTCGGCACGGGTCACTGCCTTCTCTTCTGCTGGCTTTCCAAAGTCAGTGCCCTCTGGCCAGTTGGTGATGACCTCCACAATGCCTGGACGCTCGAGAGTCCCCATCCTAGCCCTCTGAGTTATCAGAGCCATCCACTTACTCCAAGTGGCATCTGTGGCATGGTGCGGAGTCGAACCCTTCCCTTTAAACATCCAAGTCAGGACCGGAAGCCTTGGAGCTAAAAGGAGTGGTGACTCCGTCCCAATCACCTCAGAGGCAGCTCTGACTCCCTCATAGGCAGCTAGGATTTCTTTCTCTGTGGGGGTATACTTGGTCTCTGAGCCTTTGTACGCCTTGCTCCAGAACCCGAGTGGGCGGCCTCTTGTCTCATCAGGAGCTTTCTGCCATAGGCTCCAGCTAGGACCATTCTCACCGGCTGCTGTGTAGAGAATGTTCTTAATCTCTGGGCCGGTTCGGACTGGTCCCAAGGCCATGGCATGGACCACCTCTCGTTTGATCTGGTCAAATGCCACCTGCTGCTCAGGTCCCCACTCAAAGTTATTCCTCTTTCTTGTAACATCAAAGAGGGGTTTCACAATTTGACTGTACCCGGGAATGTGCATCTTCCAAAAGCCCACAAACCCCAGGAAGGATTGTGTCTCCTTCCGGTTAGTGGGTTCCACCATAGTGGCCACTTTATTCACCACATCCATAGGGATGTGGCGTCGGCCATCCTGCCAGCGAACTCCCAGGAACTGGATCTCTCTGGCAGGCCCTTTCACTTTGCTTCTCTTAATGGCAAAACCAGCATCCAACAGGATATTAATGATCTTCTCACCCTTCTGGAAGACCTCCTCTGCTGTCTCACCCCATACAATGATGTCATCGATGTACTGCAGATGTTCCGGAGCTCCACCCTTCTCCAGTGCAGTCTGGATGATGCCATGGCAGATTGTAGGGCTGTGCTTCCACCCTTGAGGCAGTCTGTTCCAGTGGTACTGGACTCCTCTCCAGGTGAAGGCAAACTGCGGCCTACATTCTTCTGCAATGGGGATGGAGAAGAAAGCATTAGCAATGTCAATTGTGGCATACCATTTGGCCTCCTTCGTTTCCAGTTCATACTGCAGCTCCAACATGTCAGGCACGGCTGCGCTGATTGGAGGAGTCACTTCATTCAGGCCTCGGAAATCCACCGTGAGTCTCCACTCCCCTGTCTCCTTTCGCACTGGCCATATCGGGCTGTTGAAGGGTGAGTGGCTCTTGCTGATGACAAGCTGCTGCTCCAGGCGGCGAATCAGCTGCTGTATGGGTAGCAGGGAGTCTCTGTTGGTGCGGTATTGCCTGCGATGAACTACACGAGAAGCAATAGGTAACTTGACATCTTCCACCTTGTGGGTACCAACCACGGAAGGGTCATCTGACAAGCCAGGCATGATAGACAGCTGCTCTTTGTCTGCAGTCTCTACAGCTGCTATGCCAAATGCCCACTTGTTCCCCTTCGGATCTTTAAAGTACCCTTCCCGGAGAAAGTCAATCCCCAGGATGCAAGGTGCATCAGGGCCAGTTACTATGGAGTGCTTCTCCCACACATTCCCGGTGAGGCTTATCTCAGCCTGCAGCACAGTCAACTCCTGAGACCCCCCTGTGACTCCTGCAATTGTAACAGTATCTGTCCCCCTGTGGCTGGAGGGGATCAGAGTGCATTGGGCACCGGTGTCTACCAACGCTCTGTACTTCTCGGCTTCAGAAGTGCCAGGCCATTTCACAAACACGTCCCAATATACTCTGTTATCCCTGGCCTCCGCCTGGCTGGAGACAGGGCACCTCTAATTCTGAGCAGTGTGACTGCATGAGGCACATGGACCTGAGTTACTGGCTTCACCACCCCTTGAGCGAGAGCGCTGCCTGCGGGACACTGGGGCAACCCCTCTTCTGGAGGAGTTATTCCCTGTGTTTGTCCCCTGCAGTTCCCTTACCCTGGCCCATAGAGCTGAGGTGGGCTGGCCATGCCATCTATCCATGTTTTCCCCATGGTCACACAGTGTTCTCCAGAGTGACCCCCTGTGTGTACCCTGTCTGCTCTGGGCTGGTCTCCTGCGGGGAGGAGGAGGAGCACGGCGGCGTGTGTTCCTTACAGCTGAGACTTGCACCCATTCTGAAGGTGAAGAGCAGTCATCCTCTGCCTTCTGCATTTCAGAGAAAGAGGCTTTCAGCTCGTTCATTTCTTGGGTGAGGGTCTCTACAGTGGCAATTAAGGTTTTCCTCGACAAACTGTCTTCAAACTGTCTCAGGTCATTCACAAACTCCCTGATTGTGGGAAGGTTGTTGGGGTCTCTGCCCAGCAGCAGTGCTCCCAATGTGGGGGCATATGTGGAAGGGGCACACTGAGTCAGTTTCTTTAAGAGGGCTGGCTTCATGCGGACATCATCAGGGTCCGAGGGCCTCTGGTCGGCTCCATAAATTATCTCTTGAACCGCCATTTGCCTCAGGTATGAGATACCCTGTTCCATATCTGTCCATCTAAGGGGATGGAAAATCATGTCATCCTTAGTCGGGTACCTGTACCTCACAGCTATCAGAAGCCTGGCCCAAAGTGAGTGGGTACCATCGAGCCTTCCCAGCTCCTTATCCACACCTCCATCCCTCGACAAGGATCCCAGCTGCTTCGCCTCCCTGTGATCTAGGTCCACTGTTTCTGCTCCTGCATCCCAGCATTTCAAAAGCCAGGCTAAAAGGGACTGTCCGTTTGCCCTTGCATACTCCTGCCTTATGTGCCTGATTTCCTTTCTGGGCGTGGAGCTGATAAGGATCACTCCATTATCAGGTCCATTTCCAGCTGGTTGCTGTTGCTGGGGGGTGCTGGTTCCCGAAGAGGTCCCTTGCCCTGGATCGGTATCTGCGGGAGGGTTTTGATTTGATCTTGCTGGCCGCGTCGTAATTGGTGCTAGGTGAAGGGGGCTGGGCTGAGGGGGCAGGGTCCGGGGGGCTGCCCTGGGCGGGACCGGAGGCGGAGTTCGGGGCGGAGCCGCGCTAGGGGCGGTGCCTGCGCTGGGGGCGGCCGGAACGGCCTGACCTGTCGCCCAACCCCCGCAACTGCAGCTCGGGCAGTGAGGACCACCCCTCCCCCTAAGCACCCTAATGGCGGCGCCCACTCGATATTTCCACGTGTCCCAGTTCACCGCTATCTTATTAATTCCCAAACCCACATTTACACACAGTGAAATAACAGCTATCCAGTACCATTTCTCGCCCAAAATATCTGGAGCTTCTGTGCTCCAATGCATATACTCAGACTGATTCCATGTTCCAGAAACATTTCTAAACACCGTGATATTACTAACAGAATTCAGGAAATAGGCATAGACTCGGGCAGGCAAATGCTTAGAATATTCCCAGAGCATATCAATGACAATCCAGAAGACATGGTAACTTATAAACTTTAACAGCCAGCCCCACAACAGCCATGCAAAAGCGTTAATGATTAAGACTTTCAGAATATCCATTTTTTAACTTCCAAATCTTCTCTGAAAGAATTCTTTCTACCTAGCCCCACGTTGAGACGCCAAATAAATTGTCTTGGGTTCAAATGCAAGTTCCCAGAGACTCTTATAAATTTGGTAGACCCAATGACAATTTATAGAATTTATAGAGTTTATAGAGTGCCCCCCCCTCCTCCCCCTCCTTTCCCCGAAAGACAGGGAGAGAGATAAGAGGTAGGGACACCCCCAATAAATCAATCTCACTCGATTTGGAAGTTAAAAAGGAAAAGTTTAACAATAACTTAGAAAAAAGGGATTGGAGGTAGGGGAGTTTACAAAGGATAAGGAAGGGAAAACAGCAAAATACAAAACAGGGATGGATACAACCCGAGTAGTGTGATGGTGTCTCTGCCTCGTGGCTGGTATGCAGTATCAGTGTGTGTGTGTATTCGTGAACGCAGGTAGGGAGCAAGAGGGCGAAAAGAGAAAGAGACAGGAGAACTCCTGTCTTTTATACCGCAGGAAGTGGGGGGGAGTGGGCTAACCATCACCTGGAGTGTGGCCCACCCCTGAGGAGGGGCCGAGACCCCTAGGGTCAGGTTCAGGGTCACTCCCCCAGGAGTGTTAACCCTATACACCAGGTTTGCTGAGCATTCAGAGCACATGTTGTTAGGGAGAATGTTGGGGGTGAAATGGCCAGGCTGAGGTGAGGATGAATGCACATCCTTCCCAGTGTGTGATAAGCAACACTGATTTTTTGCTTATGAAGTGACAAATGATGAAGAGTGTCACAATATTATCTCGCAGTACCTTGTGGCCTTGCTCTGCTACTACAGTTTGCATCTCTTGCTCTCCTGCTAGCCTTACAGACTCTCTTCTACTACCCAAAAGCAAGCAGCTGTGCACACTGTGTAGAAGGGCACAGCATTGCTAGGAAGACCTCAGTGGTGTCTCTGTATACTCTGCCTACCTTGGAGTGTTGTCTTCTCATTTTCTAGAGAACCAGCTAGAAATCTCTTGCAGTTACAACCTTTCTCCCCTTTTGTCTCCTATGCCTTGCTGATGAGGAGGGTAGGCATTCAGTAGGGCCCTTCATATGTCATGCTGGCAAGATGCTGGGTGAGATTCTGGGACAGGCTGTTGCACAGTGAAGACCTGGATGGTGTTTTTGCTTAACAGAGACTATTTTTAATCAGTTTCAATGGCTCTTCATCATGCAAGTTTCAAGTTTTGGAAAGGGTAAAAACGAGCTGGATGAAATCAGGAAAGAAACTGATCTGGCCCTGCAGTATGAAACAAGGACCAGATGCCTAGAGGTTACTGGGAAAAGAGGTTTTGAATGACAAGTGTTTATCTTTCATTGCTCATAGCATTCTGTGTCATGAGAGGATGGTAGGGAAGAACCAGAAGCAGATTCTTTGCTTAGGAGCCTTGGAAAAAAAGAGACTTCCTCCTTATGGCCAACATGGTCTCAAGATACAAGACACACATGACAAGGAAGCACTGGAGCGAGTGGGAGTGTTTCTTGACAGATCATGCTGGAGGAGAACACTTGTCTGGTGGCATCCCAAAGCCACCAAAGTACAGGTTGAAGGGACCTTAATAGAAGTCAGGTTGAGAGGGCAGAGAGAGGCTGACCTGGTCTCTGAGCTGGGCATTTTGCAGTGTGACAAGGGAAGGCATTAGAGGTCCTCCATCTGGGTGACAGGTCTCCATGGACCTGTCTGGAGCAGATTTATGAAGCAGACAGAGTACTCTTGGTAGCACTGATTAGTAGCATAGTATGACAGGACAGCCAGGGCATAGCCACAAGAGAGCCAGTTCACACTGAGATGCACAGCTATTCCTGGTGAGGCGAAGTTTCATTCCCCACCCCCGCCCTTCCTTTCACTGACTTAGTTTTTTTCCTCCTCTTCTCTTTACTACACCCAAAGTAAACACACTCTCCTTTCAGACTCCTGCTCTGACACAGCAAGTTGGGCTGGGTTTAATAGCAATCCATGTTTTCAAAGCTCCATGAGATGAAGTGTGAAGGACTTCCAGCTCAGCTTGCAAGCTGACTCCCGGCGGGGTCAGCGGCTGGTGCACGGAGCGATGCGTTTCCTGCCTTGCGGCAGTGAAGGAGAGGTGAATGGAGGAAACAGATGTGGAAAATATCTCCGAACTCATTGCTCAAAAGCAGCAAAAAGCAGATTCCAGCTCTTTTACGGTGTGGTGCTAATGACTGTTTAGTTTTGCTAACGGAAAAGGGCTGCGGATCTTGATAGTGAGGTTACCATGTTGCCACACAAATAAGCAAGAGGGGAAGAAAACCGATTTTGTTTTGTTCTGTTGCTGGTTTTCTGGCTTAGCATCAATCAGGTAAAAACTTCACAGGGTGCCTCAGTGGGTTTCTCAGATGCAGTCACTGGAAATTTTGTTTTCTTGTCCCACTGACTGCAGTGGATGCATGTGATGACTGTTACCTGCTTCCTTGCAATGACAGATAAGAGACTATGAGTTAGGTTCAGCTGTCTGAAGTGAGCAGAAGCAGAGGTGAGCATTCATTACAGTCAGTTTGCACTGTCAACAGCTCAGCTCACTGCAAGCTTTTTTGCATACAAAATTCCACAAAGACAGAGACTGCCTTCTGCACAGCTCTGAGCAGAGGCTTGCAGATGCTGAACAGGCAGTGTCTTGTAAACGATACGCATTGCTGCTCCTCTCATCCTAACATGTAATACCTTGCTGGGAAAAGCCATGATGGAAATACCTGCAATTATTAGCCATACACTTATAGTCGTGGTTTGTATTGGATCAGGGGGAGAAGTCTCCTAAAGATTTGGGAGCAGGTTTACATTAATAAAAATACATCATAGAGAATTAAAAAAAAAAATTACTGAGAATATGGATTGGTTTTCTTCTGTGTTTGTCATTTTAGAAGGGTGGTGGTGAAGATTACATCTGCTCCTAAAGGGCTAGCCAGGATCCAGACCCTGAGGTACAGATACAAAGTGGGAGATAATCCTAAAGATCTCGCTGCCTATTAAAAGGAAAGAGCAATCACCTCATTTTCCCAATGACAAATTCAGTCAGGCAGAGATAACCATAAACCACAGAATCATAGGAATCATAGAACTGTTGAAGTTGGAAGAGACCTTTGAGATCGTCAAGTCTAATTGCTCACCTTGAGCTTGCAATCCCAGCCAAAGTGTAGCATTCTTTCATGTAATGCCTACGAGATATACAAGCATTCTGTATTTAAGGGTGTAATTCTGGGAGCAGAATCCAAAACCTGGGCCAGCTGTTTTGCAGAGCCAGCAGAGTCACTTTTACACAGACAGGATCAATTTCTCCAGAATTTTGATTGTAACAAAGCCTTGAAGCATATTGTCTCTTGGTTAAATATGAGACAATCTCAAAGTACCTGTGTAGCTCTTACTTCTGCTGAATTTCCCAAAGAAACCCCTGTTAGCTGTTGTCATATCCCCCCCCAAACACCTGGAAGCCCAGAAGGCCCCCAGCTATCTTCCTTGTGCCATGGACAAGTTTTGTATGTGCAAGTACCAGAGCCAACAGAGCTGGGACTGCTGCCTGGCTCAGGCTATCAATCCAATACACAACTGCAAAATGCGGAAAGCTCTGCTGTAGCTATGAAAAACAGTGGAAAGTTTCTCTTCAGTTTCGAAGGAAACTAGATGGGCCCCTTAATCTTCCTCAAGGAGGGGCAGGGGTGGGAAAACACAACTTTTGTTAAGGAGGGAAAAAATCTTGCAGATAATGTAGAGTGGTTTTGTCAGGCTTTTAAATGTCGTTGCCAAGGACATGTATTCTCTTGGGTCAGGGGTAGTGAAATGACAAAATGCAAACAGCTTGATTCATGTTTATAGAGAGACGGAGCCAAAATCATCCCTGGTGCAATTCAGTCAAGATGCAGAGATGATTTGACTCATCATCTAGCTAGCAGTTCTGTATTAACATGTTCTCCCAAGTTATTTTACAAACAACACCCAGTTTATTAAAAGGGAAAGTGTAGGAATTTCTTCTTTCATGATTTATTGCTACTTGCCTGCCAGTTGCTTGAATCAGTCTGTTCTTTGTGTTTTTATTTGCTCAAACAAATGCTCTAGCCTTGGGATTTCAAATCTGCCTCAGCAAGCATTTAAATCAACAGCAATAATCCCTTCACCCTCAATTATCTCTTATTTCTATGTCTTTTTGACAAGACAACATTTCATAAGTAATCAGCAACTATTAAACTCCCATTTGCAGTGTCACACTGACTGGGCAATACTTTTACTACACATCTGCAGTAAACATTACTGCCATAGATCTTGGGTACATTTTAAAAGCAAAGAGTTGTAATTAAAATAGTTATCATAGAATCATAGAATCAACCAGGTTGGAAGAGACCTCCAAGATCATCCAATCCAACCTAGCACCCAGCTCTATCCATTCAGCTAGACCATGGCACTAAGTATCCCATCCAGGCTTTTCTTGAACACCTCCAGGGATGGCGACTCCACCACCTCCCTGGGCAGCCCATTCCAATGGCAAATTACTCTCTCTGTGAAGAACTTCCTCCTAACATCCAGCTTATACCTCCCCTGGCACAACTTGAGACTGTGTCCCCTTGTTCTGTTGCTGGTTGCCTGGGAGAAGAGACCAACCCCCCCCAGGCTACAGCCTCCTTTCAAGTATAAAGCTCTCTTGTGTGCTCAGTCCCAGCTCTTTCCTGTCCTCACCCTATATAATGAATATCAATGAGAGCATTGCCATACATGTAGGATCACCTGCACTGATCTGGACTTCAGTCATGAAACAAGCTCCAGATCTTTAGGTCTGCACAGGAATCTCTTTCACTTCAGCACAGCCATAACAGTTTCGTGATTTCTGTGCCTCAGTGCTCCACCCGTGCTGAGTGTCTACACTTGTCTCCCTTTGCTACACAAAGTGGAAAACAAGGAGCACTTGGCTTGTGAAGACAAAGAGTTTGGGAGTGCTTAATCGCTTGGCTTTCAGGTCAGGAAATGTTCATGTCCAGTCAAGTTAAAAAGAGCTCAGATATCTATGTACTTCTTGTGTCTTGGGGATATAGGCAGCCCTTCATCCTCTAGCAGAGTTTGCAATAGCTTTTCCCAGCAAAGCTGATATCAGTTCCTACTGCTTTTACAGCAGAACTGGAGAGCAAATCTAAACTTCTTCGAAACCCAAATGTTTCTGGAGGAAATGCACTTTCCAAGAAACTTCTGTGATGTGAATCTCACAGAAAAATAGTAGTGTTTTATGTTTTGCAATACAAAACTGAAAATTATGTGGTTCTAGCCCAACATTTTTTGATTCTTTGGGCTTACAAAAAGCTCCAAAGATACTTACAGAGAAAACATCCAGTAAGCAATTACCAGACTGGATTCATGCAACTCATCTTGAGTATGGAAACTGTTGAGGTGGGTAAATCTTTCTCTAAAATGCCAAAGAGGAAGTAAGCTGAGGAAAAAGCAAGGGAGGAGGAAGAATGAATCACTGATAACAGAGAGCTTTTAGATATGGAATGAACTTGTAGTGCAGTTATGAGGGAGCCTGGATGCTATCTTTAGGAGCCAGGAAGCACAAAAGATTAATCTTCCAAAAGACCTCACTTTCTCAGCAGAAGAGGACAGAGACTGTCAGAAACTTGACATTCTTTGCTCTAATTGCCACCAAAAATGTCTACAATATTCTTTTTAGAAAGTTAGAGCTGGAAGCAAAACTAAAACTAATCCATAATGAATCAGCAGATAGAAACATAAATTGAAGACTTTGAGAAGTTCAGTGAGGACTTTCACATCTGCTTCATATTTTATGTGGAAGATGCCTGAGTAGTACAGAACCTGGTGGCAAGTGAACATTTTGAAAGATGGGTGTGATTCCCTACCAGCTCACTGCAGGGCATCTTGGATTGTACCACAGTTAATGTGTTACATAGTTTAAGGAATTGGAATGTCATAGAATCATAGAATATTGGGTTAGAAGTGACCTCAAGGATCATCTAGTCCAACCTTTCTTGGGAAAAGCATAGTCTAGATAGGGTGGCTCAGCACCCTGTTCAGTTGAATCTTGAAAGTGTCCAGTGCTGAGGACTCCACTGCTTCCTTGGGAGATTATTTCAGTGGCTGAGGCTGTGTCCTCTTGTTCTGGTGTTGGCCACCTGAGAGAAGAGAGCAACCTCCTCCTGGCTACAACCTCCAGGCATGTGAAGTGTCTGTGGCTGTATGCCTGGCTGCTGCTTCATTTTCTATGCTGCAGCACAGCTGAGTTGTGGAGATGAGGCCAAAGTAAGGAGTGAGACATATCTCTCCTAAAGTTCACTGGAGTACATGCACTTGAGGCAGCTGATTGTCTGCTTCTCATCTCCTCAGACAACCAAGGAACATTTGTCACTGCTCTGATTGGACTGAGTCTGCATTTGGTTGCAGTGGTGTGATCATTGCCACTTGGGACCTTATCAGCTAAGTCCTTCTGTTTCAAGCCAACCTAACCAAGTTGGCCAGCCTGCTGCCAAAGATGCTGAAGACACAAGTCTTCTAGACAGGTGGATCTCAGGCCTTCCTAACAGGCTCCGGTCATCAAAGAATGTCCTGTCATCACAGTCTTTCCTATGGGTGAAAGGCATTTCTAACTAAAGTAGGGATTTCTTGCTCACCTGTCCTTCACAGAAGTCTGCTAGTTTTTTTCCCTTGTAATACTGATGTTCTATATTTTAAACCTGCTGTTTGCTGTTGTCTGTTGCAAAAGGACATTGGAAAAGCAGAAGTCAAATAAGTTCAGTTTAAAACACTTTGGAATGACCTGGATAGACCTTATATTGGTGGTTTCATTTTCAGTTTTAAGAAGCTGTTGCATTTTGTAGGCATGTAATACTATACTAAAAAACCCCAACCAAACAACAAAAAAAACCCA
Source organism: Pogoniulus pusillus (assembly GCF_015220805.1). NCBI lineage: Eukaryota > Metazoa > Chordata > Aves > Piciformes > Lybiidae > Pogoniulus > Pogoniulus pusillus. Next base: position 38,988,185 of record NC_087267.1, read on the forward strand.
ACCAAAAAACCCCAACATAAAATTCCATGATCAAATTAGGTTGGTCATGGCCAAACTTAACAAAGTTTGACTGTTTCCTGTCAGACACACAGACTGTTCTGCTCAGGAATTTGTGCCTTTCAGTCCACATTTAATTTCATTTGCTGCCTGACTTCTATTTATAATGCACAAAGCAATATTCTTTGCCAGTAATACTTCCAACAATGCCAGCAATATGCTGCAATGTGAGCAGTACAGGAAAGAAGAGAAGGCCTTCCTAAATAAGTTACCTCACTAAATTTCTGTCCTGTTTGGATGTTCAGGGAACTACAGGAATGAATTAGAAGCATTCAACGTTCACAGTAGACAACTCTGAGCTAATATGTGGCTGAAGAGTAAAGGTTCTGTTAACTATGTGGTGGTAAGGGGGTGAATCCCCCCAAAAAGAACATTGTTTTCCTCATTTTTTTGTCATTTTTGCAGTCCATGGCTTCCTTATTTCTGTGTACACATTCAAACCACAATAGTGCAGACTGAGCACAGACCAGCCTAAACCACTGAACATCATGCTTCTTTTTTCTCCCCCCGTTCCACCCATTTGTCCATCTATACTCTGGGTATGTGCCTCCTCCAGATCTTCTCAGTCATTTCTTTTGCCTCTTACAGAGATGTTTCCTTCTCCTTCTGCAGTATGCCTCTCTACTTGCTTTCATCTTTCTCCTCAATGCTTGAGCATCCAAACATTTGTTGAATGCCTCTTAGAGTCACACATATAAAAGCAAATGTCTTAGACCATTGAGCTTATGACTGACTATCTGTATTTTCAGGTGGGCTCACTTCAAGCAGATCCTTCACATTGTTTCTTTCCTCAGAAGGAGCTCAGCTTCAGGTTTGTTGGTCAGCAGCCAGAGATGAACAAAGAATGAGCTAGATCTCTGAGTCTGGTCTCAAGTATATTACCCTGTTGGTCTCAAGCACATCATTCTGTCAATTAAACTATATTAAAACCAGTACAACCACCAAAATGCCAAGTAGAAAGTGTAGGGATTGGCAAACAGCAAGCACAAAACAAACAAAAGGAGATGGTTCTTTACATAACATTTGGTTGAGCTGTGGGATGTTTGGGCTGCCAGCAGTTTACAGAAGTTCAGAATTCATATAAATCAATGATATAACTGAAGGTTACTAACATACAAAGCCATAGCTTGTTGAGGACTAGGAAAACATCACAGGTTTGCTCTGCTCCTATGCTCTTCCACATACCTTCACTGTTGGCCCTTGTTGAAGATATAAACTTAGAAAAGGCTGGTGAGTGGGCTGGAGCATAAGCACTGTAAGGAGCTAGGGTTGTTCAGCCTGCAGAAGAGGAGGCTCAGGGGAGACTTCATTGCTCCCTACAACTACCCAAAAGGAGGTTGTAGCCAGGTGCAGGTGTGTCTCTTCTCCCAGGCAACCAGTGACAGAGCTAGAGGACACAATCCAAAACTGCCCCAGGGCAGGCTTAGGCTGGACTTTAGGAAGAAATTATTCAGGGAAAGAGTGATTGCCCATTGGAATGGGCTGCCTGAGGAGACGATGGAGTCACCATCCCTGGAGGTGTTTAAAAGAAGGCTGGATGAGACACTTAGTGCCAAGGTTTAGTTAATTAGAAGGTGTTAGGTGATAGGTTGGACTCGATGCTCTCAAAGTTCTTTTTCAACCTGTATTATTCTAGAATTCTTTGAAAACAACCATAATGAGACTAGTCTCATCCTTTTAGAACAACTTAATATGGCAACAAAATACGAAGTTCTTAAAAAGAACCAAAACCAAACCAAACCAAAACCTGCATCCTCCACATCCTCAGAAATAGGAAGTTAAACTAGTGGAGTGGCATCTTACACAGGAGGAGAGTGTTGCTGTTCTCCTAGGTTTGCTGTTCAGTAAAGTTACAGTAATCTGGAGCAGAGACACAGTCCAAAGCAATTGGCTCTTAGTCAGGAAGTTTCTCCAATGTCAAAAGCATAAATCTCCCAGCCCACGCAGAGCTTTAAATTCCTGTAGCACATGGGGCCCATTAACACCCTTTGCAGCCTGTAGAAATGGCAGTGCTGGAGCAGCTCTACTCCAGTGTCTTTGGGCTGCTACACCTACACTGTTTGGCCTAGGTCCCTCTAAGGCTATTTATCATTTGGTTAGTAGGTCAGATGTTGGCATGATGGCAGATCCCCTAGAAAAGCCTTACTGGATCTTCTGCCCTGACCCTGAGCCACTGCCAGAAGCTGCTGGTAGCTCTCTTCACTTTGCTGATTTTGGGGAGGATCATGGTGTTGAATTGCTGAGCAGTGCCAGAGAACTCTGTACTTTTGCCTCATTATGTTCTAATGAAGCAGGATGAGACAGAGCTTCAGTTTAGTGCTGTTCCTTTTTTGACAGGGCTGGGGGAGAAATGTCATCTATCACTGAGTTATAAACCACAGAGGACTTAGAAGTGGCCAAGTTAAGATTCATCCTGTTCTTCTAAAGGAAGTAGGAGACTTTTACAATAAAAAAAAACAGTCTTTCCAAACTCATCATTCTTTGTACTTAAGCTTTTCAAGACCATATTTACAAATAGGGCAGGACTAGTCTGCAGCCTCAGTTGGGGAAAGTGCTTGTATGTGGTCCTGGTTGTAGAGCAGCATGGCTAAATCTGAGAGGACACCCACGATGAAGGACCCACATCAGTAAAAGCTTGTGAGAGATGTCTCACTCCTTGCCTTGGCCTCATCTCCACACCTCAGCTGTGCTGCAGCATGGAAAATGAAGCAGCAGCCAGGTGTACACCCACAAACACCTCTTCATATAGCTTCACTTCCTTCAGCTACAGCTGGCCAGAGTTATTTGTTGGAGGCTAGACCAGCTGGTTTTTTGGGTTTTTTTTCAGGTGATTACAGTCTTTTCAGAAGAAGGAAGTGGGTTGTAACAGATAGTTTAGGAAACCACCCCCAGCTAAGCTTTCTTTTGTTCTGCCTCAAGAAGATGGGGTGATGCATAATGTGTTCAGTGTTTTGGTCATTTTATACCACTTTTGGACTGAAACGTTTCTTCTGAAGTCAGATCTCTGGGCTTTGCTTGAAGGCAATATGTCTTTAGGTAACTGCACAAGGTGTGAAGACTACTGGGAGCTTCTCTGCTCAGCATAAGCACCTCCAGAGCTCCAAGTTAGCACTGGGAGGGAGGCAATCATCCAGAATCTCAACTCTGTCATTTACTTCTTGTCAGAAAGGTTTAGATGTGCACCATCTGGGATTTTACTCTGTCTAAATGAAGACCCAGCTGTGACCCTCAGTCTTAATAACTCTTGTGAGCAGTGAGACAGTCATCCAGACTTCCTAGAGCAGACTCAATGTTTCAGATGAGACCATTTTAAAGACACTGGGAAGAAATCTTTGATAGCCTCGCAAGCAGCACATGCAGTGGAGATGACCTCAGAACCAATTAGGCAAAGTAAGATTTGACATTAGGCCCCCACAGTTTAAGTGAATGCTCTAAATTCTGAGTTCTTGCTGCTCTGAGGTGGGAAAACCTGCTTACCATTTTGTGTGCTTGTTCCCAGAAATGCCATCATTGAACTGCTGTGAACATTCCCACAGAACTCTTTCAACTGGGGTAGATCAGTTTTGTTTTCTTTGTTTTCCAGCAGCCACCTCACTGGAAAATTTCCAGTCTTGTCTAAGCATTATCCTTACAATTTGCACTCATGGGTATCTAAATGCAGGTGCATTTTGTTTACCAAAACTGGGCACAAATGAAACAGTGCCTGTGGTTTTCATAAGCTCTCTGAGAGGCACAAATTATACTCCTTGTACAACTGATGCCAGAAAAACACACACAGAGAGTCATCTGCCTGTGCAAAAGTAGAAAAAGTTAAAAAAGGAAATGAAAAGAACAATCAAGGTCCCATTGCAGAGCAGAGACCTGTGCCTGTCAGGTTCTGTGATGGCTTGAGTGTTACACAACCCCCCCCCCCCCACTTAAGAAAATCACCCAGACTAGACTCAGCTGAGCTGGAAATGAGAAAGAAGCTTTATATTTACAGCTTAGCACAATACACAAGCAGATATTGTGCAGAATATATACAGTTAAAAAAAGTAATACAGAAATACAACACCCCTCCTAGAAACCAGAGTCCCCAGGAGGGGCTCCCAACCACCCTTCCACCCCTCTACCTTATCCCAGACTTTGCCTTATGTTCAAGGTGAGTTTGGAGAATTGGCCTGGGGGGTTAGGAAGCAGACAGATTAGTTACACAGACAGCAGGTTAGGGAGAAAAGGGAGGCAGACAGAGCCAGCAAGCAACTCTGTTAACTATGTTTGTGTTCTTGTTTTCATACATCTCAGCAAGCCTATGAGTGAAGTAGACATCACCATCGTTTCCTTTTCACAGCCTATGATCTAATTCCTCTCACTAAAATATCCCAGCTAGGCTCAAACTAGCACAGGTTCAAGCAGCATGAAATAGCACAGGGAGTGGTAGAAGGCGTGGGTGAGAAAGAGAAGCACCTTCATCCACATGATGAGTAGTTTAGAGCCATGTTGGGAAAGCAGGAAAGCAAACTGAGAAGACAAAACAGTGTGGGCAGCTGCATGCTGATTAATGAACTCCTCATTCTTGATGTCTGCTCCTAACCAAAGAGATGGGCACAAGAATATCCCAGAGCTCAGCCTTTAAATCATATTTACTGTCTTTTGAGTGTCTTTCATTCATCTTAAAAGAATTAGTGGAATTCTACTCATTCAACCACTTTTATTTCATAGCATTTCTGATGTTGGGAAGCTCAGCTCCTGCTGAGCAAGGAATGTGCAAGGAATCCATGCACATGACCAGAGATGCGTGGCCTGACCTGAACTGTTCAAACCAAAAATCAAGGTGGGCAGATCTGTGATGGTGTCATTCACACATTGTTCCACACCTGTGCAAGCTGTTACAACTTGGACTAATTGTTTTTTTGCAAGTCAGTTATCCAGTGTGAAGGGCACCCCACACTAAAGGGAGTAAGGACACAAGAAATGCCTAAATGCTCACAGCAGTGGTCCAGTTGCAAGTCTTTTCCCACCATCTTCTGTCCACAGCTACTGCTTGGTTTCCCTGGTCCTGTCACGTCTCTGGGCAGAGTACCCTTAGTAGCAGTGCATCAGATCAGTGGATCCCCCCCAGGAAGCCCAACTTTACCCACCACCTTTGTGAGCTGATAGACTTCAGTCATACCCTTTCTTATCAGCCTTTTCTCCAGCCTTTCCCCAATCTCTCCCCAGCCTTTTCCCAATCTTTCCCTTGCAAGGCAGTTGCTCCACACCCTTGACTTCAGTTGCTTTTCTCTGCCTAGCTCCATGAGGTCCTGCACTGTCTTTGACATGTCAGACCTTTTCTGTCCTCCTCTGAGATGAACTGTGTTGGTTTTAAATCCTGCAGAGACACCTGACTTGAGCAACAAAGTTACACTGCTCAGATTATGACAGTCACACAATCCTGGCTGACACAACGAGTAGATCAAGGCTTCCCTCTAACTCATAACATATTGCACAGCAATTATTTCAATAATGGATAAATGTTTTCTCATTTGTTTGCTTGTTTTAATTTTACAGTCTGTTCACAAACAGTTTGTGAACTGAAATGGCACAAAAACCATGGAAGAAATTCTATGCTTGGAGTTATTTGCTGAGCTCTGTGTTTGCCATGAGTTTCTCGCCCTTGCTTAAGTTCTCACTCTAATATCTTGTGCATTCCTTGCTTTCAACTGCAACCTTGTAAGAATTCCCTCAAAGCACCTTTCTTGCCTGTTCCTAGCAAACAGATCAACTTGCAGTTGGATTTAAGTACAGTTGATGAGAAAATAATTTCATTCTTTCAATCTAACCAGCTTCTTGTTTCCTTCCTTCTCTAGTTAGCCAATATTGCCTACAGTAGAAGAAAATCATCAGGCCTTTGGTTACGCTCCAGCTCTGCTAGGAAAGTCATGATGATGGACCAGACCTTTCCAACTCCACCCTTTTGCTCCATCCTTTCTTGCCATCACTTTGGTACGTTCCCATGATCCCAGGCATCCAAGTGGATTTGCAGACCCAAGTTCTGTATCCTGTAGTTGGAGACAGAGTCATGCCAGGGGATTTTGGTATCCAGTCATTTCTTTAGGTGCTGGTTTATTAAGGAAATTGGCTGGAACTTGTGATGGTTTGGGTGTTCCCCCGCCCCCTCACACTTTAGAAATCACCCAGACTAGTCTCAGTTGGCTCTGGGAATATAAATGAAGCTATTTATTTACAGCTAGCACAATATACAAGCAGTATTTACAATATATATACAGTTATATACAGAAATATACAAGGTAAAAGGTAATACAGAAACACAACTCCCCTCCCAGAAACCTGAGTCCCCAGGAGGGGCTCTCAACCACCCCTCACCTTCCCCCTGCCCCTCTCAACCTTACCCCAGTCCTAAAGTAGAATAGAGGTTCAGCCAAGAGGTTATGAAGCAAAGGTGGGTTAGGCCAAATGGAAAGTGAGGTTAGGGAGTAAGATGTTGCTCAGCCAGCAACCCGAGGCAGAGTGCCACAAAATGGCAAGAGTGTTATCTAATGTTTTCCTTTCTTCTTTAGCAAGACTCTGAGGGGAGTAGACATCACCATTGTTTACCTTTCACAGACTATGATCTAGTTCTTCTGACCAAAACATTCTACGCTGCTTCAAACTAGCACATTGCATCATACATGAAATATGAGATCCTCCTGACCCATACGTGCAATTTATTAATCATAGTTGAGATGAGAGAAGATAAACTGATAATATAAATATTCTTGCTCTGGAGATCTGAACTACCTACAATGTCAGAAGCATTTAAATTTTGCCTGCTTCTGCAGCTATAAATAGCTTAGGATTGTTTTAATTGGGTTATGTGTTTAGTTTAAATGAGCACGGGTTAGCTCTAAGCAGTCAGTGATTAATAAGATTAACAGAGGAGGTGGACTGCAACCAGAACCACTTATCTAACACTTCCTGGTCAGGGATTTTTTATTACATCTCAGTCATTGCCATTCTGGGTTTTGCAAAACAATACTTATCAGACATATGGTGTCATACACAAACAGGGCTTCAGATTCTCTTCTCAGACTGGCAAAATCATGTTTATATGCAAGACATGGCAGGTCCTAGGAGAGCTGGTGACACATGGTAAGCTTCAGCTTGCTCTCTGTGATCCCTTGATCCCAATGGTCTGTAAATTAAATGTGTCATGGACCAAACTTCTGCCAGCCTTTTTCCATTCACTTAATTACTTACAAAATGAGTGTCTCAACTCTGGATGCTGTGAGACCAGGACAATGAAATCAGTGGTAAAAACCAAAGGGCCATGACTAAACACCACCGAACTTCCCTCTCCACAATCCATTCTGCAACACATAGACAAACAAAACCCCCCACTGATCTTTCATTTTGTGTCTTTCTGGGAAGGAACATATGGAAAAACACCACTCATCATGGGAGATGAATGAAATATTCCTCCACTGCTATTAAATGCAGGAACACAATGAAATACACACAAGGGAGGACTTGGTGTTAAAGGCAATGGATATGCCATTTCTCCAGGGCTTAATGCGTAGCAGAGCCCCGTAAGATGCCCACAAAGAGGAACAAACTGAGAATTGCCCATATTACAGGGGCTGCCTAGGATGACAATAAGTCTAAAATCAGATATTTTAGGACTGGAATCTCCAAAAGAAGATTTTTTTCCCCAGAAACAGGCTTTTAGGCTAAATGGAAATACTTGTCAAAAGCTTTAGAAAGCATATGGGTTTTGGATAATACATACATAAATAATGAAGAAAAAAAAAAGGTTTTCTTTTAAACTGAGATGATTTTCAAGTTTTCATGCAAATGCTTTGCAAGAAAAACAGAAGTTATGCCTAAAGAGCTCCTTTCATCAGATCAGCCAGCTTATGTGTGCATACCAATGAAGACCCAAATTTGCAACTCAGTAAAGCACAGCAAAGCAGTTTATACAAACTACTGCCAAAACCCCATCCCATAACTATGTCCATCCAAGGCATAGACTTTCCCCTTGTGATTTGCACAGTACAAGGACATTTAGTCCAAGGAAAGATTTAAGTGCTCTCTGCAGGTCTGAGATGGTGAGTGAAGGCGCTAGGAAAACTCCACTCCTCTCTACAGGCACATTTACTATTTCACTTTCAGGACTGCAGCTTTTAAAAGCTTCATTTCTGATGTTTTCAAACTACCCTTTATTTCCACAGGACACTAAAGTGAATTATTTCACTTCTGTGCTTCCAGGAAAAGCTAGCAGGAAGCTTTTTGTTTCCTTTTCTTCCTCTTTTGTGCTAAGGGGATTTATTTAATACAGCTGGGATGCCAGGGCCCCCTGAGGTCTATTTGTATGTAGCTCTACAACTGACTTGCATTATACAAGAATGCAAATGCAATACATATGGACTATATGGGTCATGGTGGCACATCTAGTTTGGGGAAATATTGAAGCTGTAACTACATAAATAAGGGACTCCACTGAAGCATACTGTATTTACAGGGTACCTCTGCCTTAGTTAATAGCAGAGTAGAAAATTAGCTGATCAAACCCAGAATACAAAGAGTATAAATTTGAGGGAATTACAAAGAGATCATCTGGATTGAAATCCTGTGATAAAAGGGGACACAATTTGGCTGCATGAGTGCTGTAGCTATGTAAATGAGAGCAAAGCTTTTTGTTGGACCTATTTGTTTCTCTAATTGGTAGTGAGGCAGCCCCACTCCCCATGCATCCTTTCATCTTTCCTTAAGAAATAGTCTGTAGCTTTTTGTGAAGTGAAATCAGTGTTTTGAAGAATCCTGCTGGAAACCCAAGCAGTATTACAAAGCCAGAACTGCATTAAAGGATACTGGCTACTGAGGAGAGGTTAAACCTCACTTTGACTAAGTTATACTTAGAAAAAAATTTTTTTTGGTAGCCAGGAATTTTGGACCTAATTAAAATTTAAGAATCTCTTGCTGATTTTGAGGGGGCTTGATTTAGACTATACTGCTGAGATCCATCACTGGAGAAACCCACAGATTTTTCCCTACATGGATTATAGGAATGTGTTTCCTACAAGAAAAGCTGTACTAGGTGATAGTGATCAATATTTACATGCCCTCTCATGAGCAGTCTTCTCATTCCCTCCCATGAGCAGGCTACTGAGGTTTGTAATTTCACAGAAGCACAGAATCACACACAGAATATTAGGGGTTGGAAGGGACCCCTGAAGGTCATCTATTCCAACCCCCTTGCCAGAGCTGTGTCACCCAGAGCAGATCACAAAAGACAGTTCCAAAATCCTACATGAATTTAAGGGGAAGCTGGGAATGCCCAAAGCAAAAAGACCTATTGAGAATTATTTATAGCAATCTACAATGATTTGTAGAAATCAGTGGAAATCTACACCCAGCTCAGGAGGCTGTGGGTGACTGAAGGCTGTGATCGGGGCGTCATGTATGTTTGTCCTTTTCTTGTAGTGTTCCCTGGTTATTTACATTTCTTTGCTGCTGGAGATGAATCTAGGCAGATCTGAAAGGTGAATACTGCAGGCTGAGCCCTCACAGTCTTTTAATGTCTCTATACCATGAATGATCAGAAGGAAGTGCATAGGATCCAGGGGGATCCTATGAGGTCTGTCCACTGGACAGACAGTGTTTCCTTGGGCTGGGGATGTATATTGAGGCTGCAAATGAATCATCAGCATGTAGTCCCACCATGTCCTCAGGTCAGTGCCCCTCCTATCACCACCGTCCCTTGAGGTCTTCAAGAAAAGACTGGATGAGGCACTCGGTGCCATGGTCTAGTTGACTGGATAGGGCTGGGTGCTAGGTTGGCCTGGATGATCTTGGAGGTCTCTTCCAACCTGGTTGATTCTATGATTCTATGATTCTATGATTCCCAGTCTAGTTTGCCTTCCTTAGCACAGATTAACAATCCAATGAACAGCACACATAGATGGTACCAGCAATGAGACAGATAGTTCATTTCCACCACAAATGGCAAAATTTACTTTGTATTGGGAACTGAATGAGTAATACTCTTACTTTAGACAGAAAGAAATGCTGTGGAATTAATATAATCTGGGGATTGAATGCCCAATTAGAAAAAAGTAATTAATGCTATGTTGAGTTACTGCCACAGAACCTTGGTGTGGGTTCACAGATTAATTTAGTTGCTAGGTACACGTTTGCCCCTGTATGAGATCAGTCCTTTTTCTTCTTCCTATTTATCCAGATGAAAACAAAAAGATGTAAATACAAGTAATTTACCTATTAGTGGTCAAACACACTTTTTTAGATGTCATAGAATGATAGAGTCACAGAATGATAGAATCAGCCAGGTTGGAAGAGACCTCCAAGATCATCCAGTCCAACCTAGCACCCAGCCCTGTCCAATCAACCAGACCATGGCACTAAGTGCCTCATCCAGGCTTTGCTTGAACACCTCCAGGGATGGTGACTCCACCACCTCCCTGGGCAGCCCATTCCAATGCCAATCACTCTCTCTGTGAAGAACTTCCTCCTAATGTGAATAAAGACAACTTAATTCTGTCTCCAGTGAAAGAGTACTTACCAAAGGTGAGCTTTAAGAAAGGCCAGAGCTCAGGCAGGGCCTTCAAAGCTGGACATTGATGTTACAGTATACAGAGAAGGCCTCAGAAAGTGATGGCATTTATCTCAGTTACTGAAATTTGGACCAGGTATTGACCAAATAGCAGCACTAACTGGCTCCTTTATTCACATTTTATTTGGTACAATGGGATACCTTCACAATGTGAGATGTTTTTATTCATGGACCTATAAGTTGGACTAACTCATCTCCATCAGCATTGCTGTGTTGAACTCATGTTGCAATCCAGGACATACTTTATCTCCCTAACACATAAAAATGTTATCGTAAGCTTGTTCTTTTTCCACTTGCTCTCTGACATTCACTGATCTCATAAATGAAATGTCTTTCTGTATCTTGGCGTGGAAAGGAAGCATCCATGAAGGCACATTTTAAAGCAAGTGACTTAATCAGTACCTTTCCTAGAGTTGTCACCTGAATTGTTCTTGTAGACAGAAATGCAAGTAGTTCTCCTGGCAGGTGTATGGACATCCAAATTTTGACTAATTTTTGTGGTGAAATAGCAATCAATATTAACAGGAGTAGTGAGATGTCATTCAGTTGGGAACCACATGGCAATCAGCAGGAGGCTGGTCTGGAAATGCTTAGTTTCTCTCTTCAGCATTCATGTTTACCTTACTTAGGAACAGTTTATGTCATTTTATGTTCACTGAGAAAGCCATTTCTTGAATTGTACTCTCCAATAATTGAAGAGACATGCAGGATTAGATCAGGTTTCATAATGAGGGGAGAGCAGCCCTGAGGCAAATGCTCTTAAGCAGAGCTATAATTTACCAGCAACCTTATCTAAGATATGGTCAGTCAATAAGAAAGCCTCTGAGGACTTCAGGGTAGCCACAGCCTCAATCAACCTGCTGATTTCTTCATAAGGAATGCCAGCTGGTTACTAAACCACAGGGGGTGGACACAGTAATTATTTATTTCAAGTGGAAATCAGGTAAAAAGTTGAGCCCTTTTTGCTGTTAATTGCTTGTGTGGCTGTCATTACTCTTTGTTATTATTTGTATTAGAATTGGTGACTAGTGACTCAGCTGAGATCCCAAACTGATTAAACTGAAATAGATCTATTGTGTTCACGCTGTGCCTTCACTATCCCCTGTTGAAGGCTCAGACATGGTGTTCCCCATATATTCTTTCCTGATCATTTACAGTATGCTCTCACCCAGCTTTGAGGCCATAGCTGGAAGCACAGGCCATGCTTCTTTCCCCTGGGATGCTAACTTGCTCACTTTGTCTCTACAGTTTCTTCCCATACTTTCCCCCATGTGTCTAGGACACCAAGACAAGCACTCCCATGATGATGTGTCTAGGACACCAAGATAAGCACTCCCATGGTGAATGAATGACTCACTGAGAATCAGAGAGACTTTGAACTTATTTTAGCACAACTTCCCCAGGAAGAATGACCCCAGAAGTTCTGGTAGCACGCAGGGTCTGTGGCAGTGCAGGCAGAACTTCATGGTGTCACTACCAAAGATGTGCCTGAGTGAGTCAGAGGTGTCACAAGCAGACCATAGACCTGAACCAGCTCTGGCGTGGAGGCACATTCCAGTGTGTACCTGTGATGGTTTGGGCTGTTACCCACCCCCCCACACTTTTGAATTTGCCCCAGCTAACTCAGACGAGATGCCAGGAATATAAATGAAGCTATTTATTTTACAGCAGCACAATATACAAGCAGCTATTTACAATATATACAGTTATATACAGAAATATGCAAAGGATAAGTAATACAGAAGCACAACTCCCCTCCCAGAAACCTGAGTCCCCAGGAGGGGTTCTCAACCACCCCAGCACCTCCCCTGGCCCCTCTCAACCTTACCCCAATCCTGAGAAAAGAATAGAGGTGCAGCCAAGAGGTTAAGAAGGAAGGTTAGTGGCAGTGAGGTTAAGGAGATGTGGCTTGGTCTGAAGGCAAAAGCAGAGTGAGAACAAAATGGAGAATGTTATCTAATGTTTTACTTCTTGTTCCCAGAACTCTCAGCGAGACTGATAAGGGAAGGAGACACAACTGTTTTCCTTTTCACAGCTAAATTATCTAGTTCTTTTCACCAAAACATTCTAGCTTGCTTCAAACTAGCACAGTACCCTACCTGTTACTGGGGTAGTCAGAGTCAGAAGCTCTGACTCCATTCTCAGAACTCCTACTAGTATTTGACTTCAATGTCTCTGTGGAATCTACCACTTCTCTAAGTCATCTGTAGTCCTGTAGCTTTTCCTGGGCTTTAGGAATTCATGAAGAATCAGAGTAATTTGGCTAATAAGGATTTATAGGGGCTCAGCCTAGTTGTAGCATGAGTTGCAAGGATAATCTCAGTTGTAGTACGAGAAGCAATAATCCGTTCATGCAAGGGGACTTGGACACACTCAAAACAATTCTGACATCCTGTGCATGTGCCTACTGGTTCTGCAGAATTCACACAAAAGTTCTGAGATTTTGAACTTACACAAGACTCTGCACAGCATGGCCCATGTTTATGGATTTCTGCATAGGAAATCCTGCATAGAAATACAGGGAACTCAACACCTTCAGGTTAAACTTTTAGATGTCAAACGGCATCTGATATGATGTGGTCGGGGTTTTCTTTCCACTTCATTTTCAGTTGTAGTGATCTCTAAAATTCCCACTGACTTCAGCTAGGGCTGGCAGTTGTTGGAAAATGAACATCTGCAGTTTTCTATCTCTGTATTAGACATTCTGGTGATAGACATGGTGGAAATGGCATGGTTCTTGTTGTTAGGTTTAACCAGCGCTTTGAGATCCTGTAATGGAAGATGCTGTAGACTCGGTCCCTGTGCATGTTCCTCTGCAAGCCTGTATGTGGCCCATGGAAACTCTTTGAAGTGTAATCTTAATACGTGAAAAAACTGCTTGCCACTTGCAATTTCATGTACTCTCTGTCTCAGAGCACAGAGAATATTTGCCTGCCTTCCCTTTCATGGGGGAAAAGAGCACTTGGTTATTTGCTTTAGTGGGAAATGATACAAGATTGTCTGTTTCAGTTGCTGTGAGAACATCCAGTCTGCTAACAGCCTGTCATCTTTGGTAAATAAACCAGCTTGGAAGTGGAAAAAATTGCCCAGCCTGCGTAACAGTCCAGATGTGTCCTGGCTGGAGGTAGGGACACATCTCCTCAGAGGCCTTGTCTCACGTTTTTCTGTGTCTCCAGCTATGACAGCTGTATTTTTATAGACTTTTCTGTGTCATCTCTGGGAAGACATCTGGGCATGCCTTTGTAGGCCCAGCAAAATTCCTTGTGATCTCCACAGGAGCAGAAGTAGTTTCCAAGACTTCATCAGGCTTTGCTGCTTCATCTCATCTAGGAGGAAGGCAGAAATAAGGGCTTAGTCTAAACTCACTTGAGGGCTTTGGCAATTTTGGCAGTGGCTCTAATTAGATACTGTGTCAGACTTGACTCTAGAGAAGTCAAATGAGGAGGAATTCTAATATTATTAAGTGCAGCACCTCAAGGTATAGCAGATGCCAGTGACACATTGTTTGAGTCTGTTAAAGGGTTCTGCCTGACAACTCTGACTTCACCTACTACTGAGTGTTTGAGGATCTGATTTCTCCAGAAAAATGCCATGGAGAGCTTTGCATTGTATATTTGTAATATATGGGATGTGCACTGTGTCTACAGATTCTGTGGCCTTCAAGATCAAACTAGCCAAACAGACTTAGAAATCTTGGTGCCTGCTTCTCTGTGCTGGAGCCAGTGGTACACTTTATGTTAAGAGAACAGTTTAAGACTGCTATGATGACACAAGAAAGCAAACACAATCTATGCCATAAAAAAATTGCAAGATAAAGGGAGAAGATGGCCAGAAAAATATGATCCAAGCACAGCTATGATTTTTTGACCTAGTTTTGTGAGACATCTAGATGTCAGAATCTAATTTTGTCTGATGATGAACCTTGCTTAATGACTTCATATCTCAGATTGTGTCAGGAAGGAAGTCACTATTGTTTTCACTATTCTGCTAGACCAGAAACTGAGGCAAGATGGCCTATTTCAGGTTGTACAGCAAGCCAGCAGTGGAGGCTGTACAAGAAGCTGGATATTTAGCTGAAGAAATGCAAAACGGCTGGAGAGAAGCCAGGAAAAAAGGGACCTGGGGGTACTGGTAGGTAGTAGCTGAACATGAGGCAGCAGTGTGCCCAGGTGACCAAGAGAGCCAGTGGCATCCTGGCCTGCATCAGGAACAGTGTGGCCAGAAGGACAAGGGAGGTTATTCTTCCCCTGTACTCAGCACTGGTCAGGCCACACCTTGAGTACTGTGTACAGTTCTGGGCCCCTCAATTCAAGAGAGATGTTGAGGTGCTGGAACGTGTCCAGAGAAGGGCAACAAAGCTGGTGAGGGGCCTGGAACACAAACCCTATGAGGAGAGGCTGAGGGAGCTGGGGTTGTTTACCCCGGGGAAGAGGAGGCTCAGGGGTGACCTCATTGCTGTCTACAACTACCTGAAGGGAGGCTGTAGCCAGGTGGGGGTTGGTCTCTTCTCCCTTGCAACCAGCAACAGAACAAGGGGACACAGTCTCAAGTTGTGCCAGGGGAGGTATAGGCTGGGTGTTAAGAGGAAGTTCTTGCCAGAGAGAGTGATTGGCATTGGAATGGGCTGCCCAGGAAGGTGGTGGAGTCACTGTCCCTGGAGGTGTTCAAGAAAAGCCTGGATGAGGCACTTAGTGCCATGGTCCAGTTGACTCGATAGGGCTGGGTGCTAGGTTGGACTGGATGATCTTGTAGGTCTTTTCCAACCTGGTTGATTCTATGATTCTATGATCCTGAGAGGCCAACCTGTAGTCTCCAAAACAGTGATCAAATGAAATTCTGCTATTGGAAGGTAAATTAAATCTCCTTTTTTTTTTTTTTTTTTTAAATCATGGGGAATGAGCATATTTTGTATCTGTGTGCAGCATTTATCACAATATGGAATATTTGAGCAATAGGTCAGCCACAGGGGGCCGACTATTTACATATGGGATTTATCTGTCTGCTTCTTCCATAAAGATGCAGCACGTTGGATAATTAAACTTCTGAATGCCAGCATAGATTGTAGTCTGTTTTTTTTCCACTGCTCTTTGTGACTTGATCCAGAACCATTTCCTTTCACTGTATGCTCAGAAGGGGAGGAAACAAAGGTGGCATCCTGATCTTCATTATTAATGCACAGGAAAACTTGGAGGAAATCCCTTTTATGCCCTGGCTTTGTGTAAAGAAAACTCTGCAAATTCAAAAGTCATATTGTTCAGATCCTCTATGTATATATTTATACATCTATGTGCATAGCAGATGTTTCTTCAGATACTTACCTGCTGTTTCTGTAGAATTATGGTATGGAATAGCCTTTCTAGCAGCTTGCATTTCAGTTGATTTTCTTTGATTAAGTTAAAAACCTAGGGGAAAATTAACAACAAACCAACCAACCAAACCCCCCTCCCAAATAACCACCACCACCACCAAAACCCCAAAAATCCCAAATCCAAACATTTCAAGTGGCTACACTGGAATAACCCCCCCACTTTTTCCTACAATGTAAATGTAAGTGAGTGCTTCAGCATGTTATAAGCAATAAAAGTGGTATACAGGCAGCACCAGTCTCTTGTTTTACAAATGGGAGCAGGTAATGGGGAGGCATTTTGCCACTTTAGGTAAAAGTGTAGCTAAAGAACTCCTGAGGAAGGTGTTTAGCTGAAGCTTGTCAGGCTACTGCCTTGTATAACCATCAGAAAGACATCCAGAAGCAATTAATACAACTCTAACACAGACACCTCAGGTAGGAGGCATGAATCTCCTTCTAGAAGTACTCATCTCTCCCCAAGCCTACTTGACCTGCTTAGATGAGATGTCTGCTTTCAGACAGCTAAAATTAAACAAGGGGAATCCCACAGAAGCTGACTCTGTACTCCACTTTGTTTCTGACACAGTAAAATTGTTGTTGTTACTATTATTATTATTATTATTATAGGTTACATTGTGGTAAGACTCAAAGGCCAGGTATGGTGCTGACATAAGTAAAATGCAACTCTTTCCCTCACAAAGAGGACAACTCAAGTAAATAAAGGATGACTTTGCTTTTAATTCTGCAATTTGACTAAAGAGAAATACAAACACGAGCAGGCAATCAAAGCACTTGATTCAAATACTTGATTCAGAAGGTACCAAAATGCCAAACTACATATTACATATGTCCCTTATATAATAGAAAGACTCTATACTTTTGGCTATAATGTTATTAAAAAAGGGATTTGTCTTGCTAAGTATTTCCAGTGCGTCATTCTGTCTGTCCAGTGAATCTTCTGTTCTGAAGTGCAGTCAGTTTATTGCTTTTTTTAATTCCAATACACTGCTTTTAATTTAAAATAAAATTATAATGGCTTACATTTATATAATTATTTTCATTGAGGAAAATCCCTGAGGCTTTCTCAAGTGCTTGCTGGAGTTCTAGTACCCACAGTGTTGGAAGAAGGTGGTTTGTCATGAGTAAAATGCTGGTGTGGCCAAATTTCTTTATCACATGAAGTATGTGCTGTAATTTTCCTGTGGTCAGGAGGCATGAGGCACATACAATGTGCTTTAAAGAAGGAAGGGGAATGCCAGGGACCTGAGTGTTTTACCCATGGGAGGCAATACTGACTCCTCATGTGTTCCTGTTCCTCACTTACGGGTTGGAGTTGTGCTAGACTGAATCACCCTCTTCCTGCTAGGTTTGGGATACCTAGCAGCTCTTGCAGCAAAACCAGGCACCCTGATGACACAAGCTATCCCTTAACACACTTGTGAGATGTTTGACTCAGAGCTGTCATTTGACCACTATTTCTTAAATAAGGCAATGAGTGAGGAATTAGGACACTAGGATAAGAGGTTGATCTCAGCCATTGCTGGTCCTCAAACGTGTTCTTGGCGAGTGTCTTCAACTTTCTGCCTCTCCCAGCTCTTCCTCTTTCTCTCTTATGTCTGGACACAGTTTATGGATTGCAGGACATTGCAGTAATTTAGCAGAGCACAAGGTGACAGTTTGTGTAGGGAAGGACTTCATTACATCTGCACTGGGTATGACCAACCGTACCGCATACCCAGACGCTTAAAATGCATGTAACACTTGAACAAAGTGTTACACCACGAAAAATGCCTGTGCTCCTTTGAAACGCGGTGGCAAGATACCCAGGAACTTGTGGCAGCTTCAGTGTTACATTCCATTTAAAGGTGTGGCTGTGCAGGATCTGCTGGGAAGACATCTCTCTAAAATAGCTGTCTGAGCTGAGATAGTGTTGGGGAACATAGATGTAAAGTGTCAGATGTCAGAGCTGGGACAACTGCCTGTGTAGTGTCTAAGGTCACTGGAGATAACTTGATCAAGACTACGAAGTGGTTTTGGAATACAAATGGTTAATGTGTACATACAGAACTAAGGAGAGGTCCATAAGGTCAGGAATGCAGAAGATAGGGAAACCCAGCATTCCAGCTACACTTGCAGTTCCTTTTTTTTCCTTTGCTTTTTGTAATTCTCTGGTCATACACCATTTCCCCCTTTCATGCTTCAGATGGAGGGTTGCTCACAGAACAAGCAACTATTCAATATTTATACTCCCTCATTCATCTAGGCACATCATTGTACTGCATTTAATAAAAAAGGAAATCAATTTTTATGAGGTTTTTCTCCATACAGTATTGATGGGTTCCACACACAGAACAACTGTATCTCAGAACAGTCCTGTGAAAGAAAGGGCAGTTGGGGAACAAGGCTGCCCATAACTATGCCTGGAACACAAGCCCTATGAGGAGAGGCTGAAGGAGCTGGGGTTGTTTAGTCTGGAGAAGAGGAGGCTCAGGGGGGACCTCATTGCTGTGCACAACTACCTGAAGGGAGGTTGTAGCTGGGTGGGGGTTGGTCTCTTCTCCCTTGCAACCAGCAACAAAACAAGTCTCAAGTTGTGCTGGGGGAGGTATAGGCTGGTTGTTAGGAGGAAGTTCTTGCCAGAGTGAGTGATTTGCCATGGAATGGGCTGCCCAGAGAGGTGGTGGAGTTGCTGTTCCTGGAGGTGTTCAGAAAAAGCCTGGCTGAGGCACTTAGTGCCATGGTCTAGTTGATTGGACAGGGCTAGGTGATAGGTTGGACTGGATGATCTCGGAGGTCTCTTCCAACCTGGTTGATTCTATGATTCTATTGATGACAGTGTGAACATGGACAACACAAACACGTTTCAAACTTGTCATTGCCACAAGTGACTTTTTGAGAAGCATGCCAGTATTTTATGACATTTAATTTGTTCATAGCATAGCCCTGATTGCCTGTGTTGGTGCTTGGCAATAGGCTCAAATTGAACTAGAACTGATAGACCATCCATGCTCTGGATTTCATCAACTTGTTAGGTTTCACTCAGGCTGGCTTTTTTGATCCTGGTGAAAGAAGAGCTGCACAAAAAGAAAGAGATGGATGTACCAGCACCCAGGGTTGCAGCCCTGCTTCAAGAAAAGATATTTCTCCCTTTTCACTTGCTCCCCTTTACCATGCTGGGGCAGTGGGTTATTTAGGACACACTTGGTAGAAATAGCACCATCTACTGAGCATCTGACATCCTTCCTGCGAGGACTTCTTGAGGTCGGGGTTTTGGGGAGGTGAAGGTCTGTCTCCACAGCTCAAGTGACACTGAATCACAGTGTTCAGATCCCCAAGTTACTGAGCTCTTCAAACCAGTCTGAAGCTTTCCATCCCTGGGATGAGTCAAGTTGCTGTGATTCGAGTCATCTGCTCTGAAGAAACACAAAATAATCTTAGTGATAGACAACAGAAACCGATTCAGTCTTAGTATATAAACACATTCCATCCCCAAAGGTCTTTTCCATTTTGGGGTTCCCTCCCAAATTCTGTTCCTGCTAAGCTGAGTGTCTCTCGGTGGTACCTCCATCGTGTAGTACTCACTAGGAAACAGATTTTGGGGTACACTGAGACACTCTTCGACTGGCTGGCCATGATTTCTTGCCTGCTTACTTGGATGGGTCCGCTGGCTGAGTGGGGACTTTAATTTCTACGGGCTGACGGGTGGAAATATTCCACAGAGGACAGAGCTCTGGATCACGGAGAGGGAAAGCAACCACGTGGGGAAAGTTAAGCGAGGGCACAGCTGGGAGATTCCTTTTCCATTACGAGAGGGGTGGCGATTGCAGGTGACTGGCGCCACTCAAAAGGACCCACGGCATGGGCAGGCGTTTGCAAGCTGGCCGAGGGGACCCCACGCGTGTTATCCTTCCCCGAAGGGGGCCGACCTTCGGGACTGGCCTGCTGCCCCGGGCTGCCCTCCCGCTCCACAGCACTCATCTCCGCTTCCACAGCCCCTCTTTTCCTCCCCGTTTCTACCCAGCCACCTTACACTCAACCCGGATTCCTCCCCGCCTGACAACAAAGGAGGCGTCCGGGCGGCCTCGGCGGTGACTCAGCGGCGGGCCCGCCCCCGGCCCGCCCCGCCGCTCCCCTGAGGCGAGGCCGGGCCGGCTCCGCGCGTGTGGCGCGGCCGCGCTGTCGGGCAGTCGGTCCGGCAGTCAGGCAGGGAGCGGGCGGCTGCTGGCCTCTCCGTCCCTCCTCCTGTTGGGTGCCTCGGGGTCTCCCTGCCCTCGTTCTCCCGCGCTGCCAGGCGGGGAAAGCCGCCCCGGCGAGGTACGTTTTGTGTCTGCTCACACAAAGGCGCGCCGCTGGAGGGGTGGGACGGGACAGCCCGGGGCGGCTGAGGGAAGGCGGCTCTCTCAGAGGGTGCCCTGCGTCAGGCGGGGGTGTCGCGCTGGCGCACCCCCTCTCCGAGCTGTCGGGGTGCCGATAGCGGGAAGGTTGTGTGGGGCGAGAGGCGGCGGCCCCACTGGCTCGTGGTGCTTCGTCCGGAGAGCCCCGTCTCTGCTTCGTGTACGGAAAGAAACCTGGGGTGGGTTAATCGTGGCTGCGCGAAAAGAGAACTCGGCGAGAGCCAAGCAGGAGGGTGCCCGGGGGGGGTGCGGAGTCGCGGGAACGCTGCCGGTCCTGCCAGCCGGGCGCCCGCGGACCCCCGCGGCCGAGCCAGGAGCTGCTTCACTGCGTTCCCCCCCGGCTTGCCGGGGCTGTGGGGCCGGTAGGCATCTAGCCATTGTACATGGGGCAACTTTTATTCTCTGGTGACTTTTGCTGAGGTTGGGGCACTCCCACGGCACGATAGGGTCCGTGGGGTGCAGCCTGGCGGGACCAGGGGCACGTGGTGTTGGATGGGAAGAAGAGGTGAAAAGCAAGTAAAACATATGTCCTATACATCCTACCCTCTAAAATCGTTAATCAGAGCAGCTGAACTTGTGGTGTGGACAGTGGATGTTCCCTTTAAAGTCCTTCTGAAGAAGTAAAAGCTGGGAGCACGGCCAGCTTGGAGGAGTTGTGCTGTTTCTGCGTCTCCATCCCTCCGTCCTGGTTCGGTCAGTTTCCAAGGGCCATGAGAGTCCAAATGTCCGCGTTTTCCAGTGCGTTGGATTGAAAGGTATTGCAGCTGGCCAGGGTAACTGTACAGATGAGTGTGTTTTAGGACTTCACAAGGAGAAAGGGTGCAGTGCAGGAGCTCTGTGGTGCTTAACTACTTGTGTACTTCTTCCCAGATTGGATTTTTTCGTAGTTTAATGAGTTGTGGCATATATTGATATTGTGCAAATGTGGTGTGAAACGCCTGGTTCTTCAAGTTCAGGGCAATGCTCGTGGCAAACTTGAAAGAGACAGGAACGTGAACTTTCTGGGTTGTGTTGAAAGTTTGCGTAGTCGGACAGAAACGCAACAAAATGAGGAAAAGATGCTTCAGTGTGAGCATAATGTAGTCTCCCTGTGTAGTTCGTGGAGGGAGTATTGTTGAATCACTCTTTGGGAGCAGTACTTTTCTGTCTTGTGGCACTTAGGAGCATGCACTAAGTCCTGTAGCCCCAGTGAAGATGTTTAACTTTCATTGACTTGGCAGAGAAATGGCAGCGTGGAAGAACTCTGTTAAAAACTGGAATGATTGCTTGTGAGTCTTGTAGGCAGTTTGACAGAGCATTTAAACTGGCCTTAGTCTCCCTGTGGTATGAGCAGGACGTTGAGACTCCCTTGCTTTATTAATGCTTGTTTTTCTGGCAGTATATGGGCAGGCAGCATGTCCTGTGAATGCGAGGGCTGCTTGCTTACTGTCAGCAATATTTGCTTAGGGACAATACACAGTTGTTTGCTGGGCTTTGTTTAAAAGAACCACAGATGCCCCATATCTCATAAAACAATGTCTTTATTGTATTAAAGCAACAGTGGGCCAATTTCGTGCTTGGTGTAGTTCCACTGATGTTTTCCTAGGGATGATTTTAGCAGGTGAAGTGTCGCTTCTGTTTTTCAGAGTCCAGAATGCTCACGAGTAATGTTGCTATTTTGCCTCCAACACTCAAGCATTGTTAATTAAAACGGTATACTGATGCTTCCCAATAGTAAGAGGTACAGGAGAGTCACCTCATCAGGTCCTTAAAACACTTCCCCATTTGCTTTCTTTTCTGCTTCTGATCTTAATATCTCTTAATTTACTTTCTGCCTTCTTTTTCAGTCTTAGCATCTTTTTTTTTCTCTTCACAATTAAGAAGTTTCTCTGAACATCAGCTCACCCCTGGGCTTTTAAAGGTTTTGAGACTGACTGTGTTGAGCCCTGCAGGACTGGTAAGTTAGGAGCTGTGTGGCAGCTGCAGTTGGGAAATCTTTCTCGCGCATGCACACGCCTCTTCTTTACAAGCTGGTTTGTGTGGTGGCTATGGTCAGAGCATTTGCTGAAGTGGCAGATTGTTTGACAGTCACACAGTAGAGCAGGCAGCAAAATGGCATGGGGGTGGGGGAGTCACTCAGTTTTTACATTATGCCGTACTTAGGACATTCAGCAGCCACTGCTTTTGAGGACACTCCTTCATAACATAAGTAAGGACAGGAAAATCATCTATGAATTGGAGCAGACAGAAAACTGGGAAAAGATTGAAGAAAATAGTCTTGTTTACTGGAGATGGGGAGAAGTGTGGAACTGTTTAACCAGTAATTTGCTTTAAGAGAGCTTTGGCTCCATGGAAGTTTTAAAAAATAAAGATTTTATTGAATAAAACTATGTTATCTTTATATGCAGTTAACACTATTCTGTATACGTGGCCAGGTCTGAGGCTTTTCTGGTACTGTGGTAATTTTAAGCAGAACAAGTTTCAGTGCTGAGCTTTGCAGAGTCTCTCCTGAGACTTTATCTGTTTCTGTATCTGACATCTTTCTGCTGTGCATCTCTGGATCTGTTTGCATCTCATATGTACACAGAAAGAGCGTGTCAGCCACAACTCACAGCTGATACTGTTCTGACACTAGCAAAAACATAAGCATCAGAGAGCACTGTTTAACTTTGGAGGGGAAAAAATGTGTGCTTATTACATCAATTCAGTGATTAGTCTAAAGTTTACTCTGGTTTGGCTAGACCTGATGTGTTCCTGAGTATCAACAGAAGTGTTGTTTAACTGCAGTTTAACATGATGTTGCAAAGAGCCTGCAACTCTTCTGCGTTTACTTGAAGAGCATGTAAGTTGTGTTTTGGTGTCTAATTCTAACATAAGAAAAAGGAAAGATGCAGCTGTAGAAGGGGAGTTGATCCTATGCTAACCTGAACACAGAATTGCAAATGTGGTAGGAAAAAAAAATGTTTAGGAGAAGAATAAATGATCTGGCTAGAACAATATTTCTCAGTGATACTTCCTCTTTCTATATCTTGCATGTTCTTGTCAGGCTTACCTCTGTGAGCTTCAGTTATATTATTCCTCTCAAAAGCACACTGAAGTGGGAAGGTGTGGGAAAGACACCTTCCGTTTGCAGATGAGAGGTAAAAGTACAAGTGAGTAAATAGAACTTGGAACTCTTGTTTCTTCCCCCTTTATGAACAAGCAGGAAAAGAGAAGCATAGCCCAAAAGGCACAATATGAAAGTTAGTTTGGTTACCTGACTGTGATGCAATTAGTGGTTGACTATCCTTCCACCACCAACATGCATGTTGGTCTTTGTTAGACTATGAAAAACAGAATGGCTTTGTAATTGTAAGTGTTAATTGTAAGTGTAATTGTAAGGTTAAAAGAAAACTCAACTCAGTAAGGGACATGACATTTTTCTTCTCCTTTATACCTGCCTGCTTTTACAGATAGGTCTCTGGGTGGATCTTTGGAGAGATAATTTCTTAGTTCATTGTAGAGTTGCATGTCAACAGGTGTCCACAAAAGGGAAGGGAAAGCTTTACAGAGCTATGAGGGTCATGGCAAGAGCAGAACTGCCTGCCTGTGACCCTAGCAGCTGGGTAAAATGATCTGGGTGCAGATCTGCACTCTGAAAGACCAGACTTGTGCTTGTGTTGTTTTTTTTTTAAAGGTATTTTCTGAAGGAGTGGCTGCTTTTAGTTTTGATATGCAAAGACACTCGTGTAGCTGCGGCTCTTGCTCAGCTGCCCTTCCTTTTCACGGTGTTGCTGCGAAGGGTCGTGTGTGTTGCATGATAGTGAGAAACTGTGTGGCAATTCTCTAGTGCCAGAAATCATACAGGGTTTATATGAGCAGGAAACACTGACATCTGCAAGAAAAGGAAGGATGTGGTCTTTTCTTCCCCGTTTTGTGTAACTCAAAAGCACCACAGGGTACCTGTTACCTCTGTGTTTCATTGCACTGGGACAACTGAATCATAGAATCAACCAGGGTGGAAGAGACCTCCAAGATCCAGTCCAACCAATCACCCAGGCCTATCCAATCAACTAGACCATGGCACTAAGTGACTCAGCCAGGCTTTTCTTGAACACCTCCAGGTGTTTAATGCATTTCCTTACAGCATGGCGTTTGGTGGTTGACTGTTGTATTGCAAAGCCTGCTGTAGGTTTTGTTTCAGTTTTGAAACATGCTTCAAGGAGGTTGAACTAGATGATTTCTGGAGGTCCCTTCCAACTCTTGCCATTCTGTGACATCATTTTGTCTTTTGGCCAACACTGCAGATTTTGTGCAGTGAAAAGCAGGAAACTTGCAGGTGGGAAAGAAGCACTTCCAAGTTGTGTTTATAAAAGAGTAAGACTCTGTCCACTGTCTGTATCATTGTTAAAATGATATTTGAATTTGGTAGTTCACTGATCTTTTTAGCCTGGCTCTGTAGCTGAAAGGCCAGGGGTTGTGGTGGTTTAGTGCAGTTTCCCTTCTACTATAGACCTAATTTGGTTTGGAGTTGAGTCTTCAGGAGGTCATCATCTTGCTTAGGTGGGACAAGGATCTTGGTTTCACGATAACAGGAGGAAGCACTAATATAATAACTTTTGCCTCATTTAGCTTTATTTATCCTAGAAGCAAAGCTCCTGTGTTTGCTTACATTTTAAACATTTCCCTGAAGGCCTGAAGTTGCCTTTTGTGCAAATAGACATTCTTCTTCAAAGAACAGCACCGTTTTGGAGGACCAGTGGGACAAATTCCTTTCTTGCAGATGAAATAGATTTCTAGAGTTTTACATTTATACTGCAGTTTCAGGCAGTGTATATGTTTACAGGATGCACTGTTCTGTCCTTTGGCAAATCTCAGCCTCTTTTACTGCTCCTCTTGTATGAGCTGCATTAGAGTCCTGTAGAGAACTGTATTTAGGATGACAAATCATGAAACATACTCTTGCTATAAGGGGTGCTTTAATGTTCTGGGCAGCAACCTCGTTGCTTGTTGTGGTGAGATGGGTCTAATTTTTTAACTTTGAACCCAGAAATGACTCACCTTTCCTTTAAGCTGGAGAGCTAAACTCTGCAAATGCTTCTGAAGGAGAAACTGCCCTTATGTCTGATTCTGGTAGAAGCAGTTCCTCTGCTTTGTAGTACAGTGTGTTTTATGGAGGGGAAACTGTCCTGACACTGCTTACCATTGTGTAGAGGGAAACCCCATATTAAGATGCTTTTACTTGCTTGTATGTTAAGAATCCTCTGTTATGCCTCGGGAGGACATTCAGTTCACCATGCTCGTGCCCACTGGTGCCAGCTAACTCACCAGATCCAGTGGTGTCTACTCTGAATGGGAACCAAACACAGCCAGTTCCAGGTATTTCCATAGTGATGGCATTCAGTGGGTCTTTCAGTGGATTGGTGAGAGGAGGAGGAGGATGATGATAGGAAATAATAGAACAATTATTTTCATTGCTTGCCTGTACAGTGAATGAGCATTCCTAAGACCTCATGTATATACACAAGCTTCTGTTCTGATGCTAATAATAAAACAGAGTTCACAGCTCAGAGTAGTCAAGACAATGTGGTGAGAAGTGGGTCAAGACCACTCGTGTGTGTATAACTGCGCTCCTAATCTAGGCCAGTGCCTGGGCTGGATGATTCTAAACAAGCTGAAAACATTTCGGTGGAGCTGGAGTTTATGCTGTTGGATGGGTGAAGTGCACCCCTTGCTGGGCAGAGCACTTAAAAATGGGGATCAGAATGATGGTCTTGAGTTGCTTTGCATGTTAATGTAACCAGAGAGTAAAAGCTTTACTGTTTAGTACCTCTGAGGAGCAAGGAGTTTAGTTTGAGCCAGAGGAAATGTTCTTCTTCCTAACAGGATGATCTGCTGAGCAGCCTCTCAAATATGTGCACTGCTCTTCTGTTTCAACTGAAATGTCTCTGCTCTTCAGTGTTGTTAGAGTTCCCTCTTCAGTGTCATTCACGTAAATACTACTTTCCAAGTATCCCCCTGCCTTGCTGCTATGGGTTGCCACAGTAGTTGAGCTCCTTGGTGCCCTTCAAGGAAGAGTGGGTGCCTGGGCTTACGCTGCAATGCAGTTTGAGCTTTGGCTGTTGTTAGAGGAAGAAAGCCTTTTTTTTGTCCAAAGCCACTGGGATTTGCTAGTTAATTTTTTGAGAGAATGTGGAGGAGCTGGATTTGGTTATGATAGTCTTGGCATAATAGACTGTCTTCAGACCTACTTGGTCTCTTCCTAATCCACTACCATGACTTCCAAAGTATCTCATCATATCCTCAAAGTTGTTGTGGCATTGCTAGCATGAGATGACTGCAGCCAGTGTCTGCCAGATAGAGGCTCTCAATTCTATGATGCTGAGGTTTTGGTCAGCTCAATCAGTGCTGTACTCAACTTTGCACCCAGAAAGATGTCCAGGTTTTATAATGCTATGCTAATGAAGATCCTGTTGTCTGATGTACCAAATTCTTGATTGCTGAAGCATCCCCATGTCAACTTCTAGTATTACATTTTTCTTCTAAGAGCCTGTTTTTCCTTTCTCAGAAATACTGAAGAAAAAAAGACTCTAGGTGCTGAAGAACAATTCCATCAACTGTGTTACTCTTCTGCGTTTTTTTCTGTATTGGTGAGAGGCTTTGTTTTAGTTCTTAATTCTTTTGACTGTTGTCATCTGGTAGCATATAGGAGGAAAGCTCTCTTTGTGATATTTGTTCGGTATGCTGAAAGGCAGGGGTTTAGAATGAACATAAAGGTAGAGGAGTGTGTGCTTTGAAAGGGCTTACCACTTCCAGCATTGACTGAAATCGAATTTAATGAAGAATCTTATCAAATTAGGCATAGCATGCAGTGATAAAATGGTGCTTCATTAAATGACTGCTCTAAGGGATCATTTAAACCCCTTTCTCCCATTTTCCTTTGAATCTTAATCTCGTTATAGCAAGTAACATCAAGACTGGTCGAATTCAGTATTCATGTTTGAGTTGGTGATGTCTTCATTTATTCTTTTTTTTAAGCTTTAAGATAAAAAGAAGCCTTAGCTGACTTCCTGTTCAAGTTTGATGCTTCACAAGGCTTGAGATTCATCTGTATTTTATCTCCAGAATCACACTTCAGTTTAGGCTTTTTTTTCTTTCTTCTTTTTAATTGGAAGCCGATTAATTGACTGCTAAAACAGGCACAGATGTAGTTAATGTACTTTTGAAGTGCAGATGTTCAGAGTACTACAAAGTTAGGCAAAGATTTGATTTAGAAACACCAGATTATACAGAATGTTGCAAATTATCAGAGATAACTCACTCCTGTAAAAGCAATGAAATAAGGAGCTCCCATTCCTACTGGATATTTTCCTCCAGGAAGAAAAATGGAAAAAAAATCTGTACTCTAAAATACTACCATTCTGTTGCTTTGAGGTTATTTTGGTTTGGGTTCTTTTCCTTTTTTTCCCCCCATACTGCCATAGTTGAGATGGTCTGAGCTCAGCTTACGGTATTACAGTTTACTAAATGGGAGGCTTAGAAGCCTGTTCTAGGAAGCAGTGTCCCTGAGGAGGGAAAGGCTGAAAATCCATTGATAAAAACGAGAATTATTCCTGTCAATTTGGTTAAACTAGGTAATTTCTGCATAGAATTTTATGGAGCTGCTGCAAAAATGTGTCAGGCTAAACAAATCCTTCCAGTATTTTAAAGGAAACAAATATGTATGATTATCCTCCTTTTTACAGATCGATAAACAAAGGCTGAACTGACTTGGCCTGCAGCTATAACCAGTTAGCGCAAGGATAGAATTTGAACTTGGGGCTTTGGACCAAGAGAAAAACCAAACAGGATGAAACACTGCAAACAGAAACATAATGAATAGGTAACATAAACACTGCATTTCAAGTATAAACTCACTATCACAGTATAGAAATCATCTCCTCCTAAAGGCCTTTAGGCAAGAAGACGGCTGAGAAAGCTGCTTCTTACTGAAATCGGGATCTGTTCAGACCATGATGCCAGTGTTGTGCATCTTGCACTGTCCCCGTTGAGCTTGTTGTTTCTGAGGAAATTCCTAAAGACAAATTTGACTTCAAATCAAATTTTCAGATGATGGCAGCTCAAATGAGGAGCACTAGCCAAAATAAACTTCATTTTGAAACGCTGCGACAAAATCATGCTAGAAATTTGCTTTACTTATCTCCCAGATAGATAATTGGTGTGAGTCACCCAAAAGCAGTTGCACTAAATATGGAAGTACAGCTGACTAAAAGACAAGTGATTGGCATCATTTTATGGGCTGTAACTAACTGCAGTTTCATTAAATTGCAGTTTCCCCTTTGTCCTGGTCAAATGTTGATTTTCACTAAAAATTGGGCAGAGCTTAGAACAAACATTTTCCTTTTTTTGCATTTGTGAAGTGCTCAGCATGACAAAGACCGTGGCCTTTCTTTATTTCAGTGGAAAGGATGATGCATCTTGCAGCACAATACTCTGAATTGCCTGCTGGAGGGGTGGTAAGCACTTCCCCCTGTTACTGCACCACTTCAGTCTTTGTGCATTTTAGAGTGTGGTCCTGTAGTAGGTTTGAGGTTCTCTACCCTCCAGCTTCTGCTTTTCTGGAAATGCTTTTGGAAGTAATTTGAATTAACCTCAACACTGAGTGCTTTCAGTCAGTGCCTTTGTGCCACTGAAGAAAACTAAGGGAGTTTTTAGTGGCATTTCTGTATAAGCGATTTGCAGACTTTCCTAATCATAATCTTCTGTTTTGAAACGCTAGTTTATAAAGCAAAACTAACTTGTCCTCCTTTTCTGGTCTTAAAAATATGTTGTTTACTGGATGCTGTTTGCATTGGATTCCTTTGCCTTAAGAGTCTTGTTTGCTCTGGTGCTTGTGATTGGGTCGGATGTGTGCTAGCTAGCACTTGAGCAATGGAAAGCCTACTGTAAATAAGTGATAGCGTGGGCTGGAGAATCAAAAGGACCTACAGTGAGCCTTGGTGCTCTTCAAAACAGTTTAAAATCTTTCCATAAACCAGTTGTTGAGTGAAGAGTAGATGAATTGAAGTTTAAAAGCTTGAATCACTAAAGTTTGGGACATCTAAAGCCTAGACTAGGCTATGCTTATAAATATCTGAAGGGTGAGTGTTGGGATGATGAAGCCAGGCTCTTCTCAGTGATGTCCTGTGATAGGACAAGGGGCAGTGGGTGCAAGCTGGAGCATAGGTAGTTTCATGTGAACATAAGGGAAAAGTTTTTCTCTGTGAGGGTGACAGAAATCTGGAACAGGTTGCCCAGAGAGGTCATGGAGTCTCCTTTTCTGGAGACACTCAAAACCTGCCTGGATGCATTCCTGTGTGACCTACTCTAGGTGATCCTGCTCTGGCAGGGTGTTTGTACTGGATGATTTTTAAAGGGTCCTTCCAACCCCTAACATTCTGTGGTTTAGGTGTTACTCCCCTTTTATTAAGGACTTCAAAGCAGTCCTTTGCCTAGGGTTAGTAATTGAATCTAGGGGTTTGAAGTATATGAAGTATTGGTATGAGTACAAACCTACTAAATGCAGGGTGGTCAGTTTAAATGATCAGGTTTTTTCTATTGTCTTCCTCTCAGCTCTAACAATTTAGCTTTTACTGAGAATTGTGGTGGGTTTTTTTTTTCCTGATGTGCTTATCTTCCACATCTCTTTTATGGGAGGCTTAAATTTACAGTGCTCTCCCCTTTGCCTGAATAGCTTAAGAATATGGCTTTTTTTAATCTGGAACCAGCTATTTTCAAGCTGAAAACCTGGTCGTGCAAGTTAAATGCCTTTGGCTGTAATTTGGCTAAGGTGTGCACATATGTTTGCACTAACTAACAATGAGCTGCTCTGCAGCTGTTACTCGTGGTGACACCAGGCCTTTTCTCCTCCCAGCTCTGTTCTGGACTCTATGGATTGCTTTTCAGAGGTGTGAAGGGTAAAGCACAGGGTGAAGCTCTTTGGCTCAGTAGGAGCATGTAGGTATCTTCCAGAGCTAGGTGTTAAGGCTAGACTGCAGCTGGGTCCGTGGCTGATTCTGCTCTAAGCATGAACAAAATAAGCAAGAGAAGTAAAGACGAAGTAGACAGTAACTGGAAAGACTTTCAGCAGTAGGAGATGAACTCAACTGAATAACTGGCCTAGGATTAAACTAGATTTATTCTCATTGCAGCAGGATTAGACCTTGTTATATCCCATATTAGACCTTGTATATATCCCATATAAGGTGATTTGTTAGAGGTTAGTTTCTCTTTCTTTTTTTCTAAGTAAAAGATGCTTTTGGCTACATTGTCAGTCATTGAAGTTTGTAAATTGAGTGAAAATGGTTCTTGCAAGAATATGAAATTTTAATCACGCTTATCACAACAGTGGTGTGTTTTTCCCTAATAGAAGAGATCCTTGTACTTAAAAGTGGAATAGTTTGGGCTTTGGGGGCTTTTATTTTAGGGTTTTTTTTTTAGTTGTTTAGTTATTTTAGTTTTTCAGTTAGCAACAGAACAAGGGGACACAGCCTCAAGTTGTGCTGGGAGTTATAGGCTTGATATTAGAAGGAAGCTCTTCACAGAGAGTGATTTGCCACTGGAATGGGCTGCCCAGGAAGGTGGTGGAGTCGCTGTCCCTGGAGGTGTTGAAGAGAAGACTGGATGAGGCACTTAGTGCCATGGTCTAGTTGATTGGACAGGGCTGGGTGCTAGGTTGGACTGGATGATCTTGGAGGTCTCTTCCAACCTGGTTGATTCTATGATTTTATTTTCACTGAAGTGCACCACAGAAGCCAGACGTATCACAAGACTCTTTCAGAGGAAATGCAAACAGGTGGGTATGTTACAGTTGAGCTTTTAATCTTTTTAACATTTGATAAATTTTGGCCTGATCTCTCAGGGAAGAAAATGGGTCAGATTGTGGTATTGCACAGGAAAGAAAGATGAAATGAACTAGCAAACCCAGAAATATATTGCTGTTTGTTTGAGGTTTTTTTAAATATATGTTTGCACCCTGTATGTTTCTGCTGCAAACTGAAGCTGTAGGCTTTCTATCTGACCTGCACAAGGATTTACACAAATCTTCCACACCAGCATCTCAAGCTTGAACTCCTCTGTGCTGTGTAACTAAATCACTGATGTCAGTCCAGGTTCTCCAGTTTGGCCTTTTGTAAATCTTAGTTTTGTTTTCCTGAAAACTCATTTCCTGTTGTTTCAAATTCTTAGAGCTTAGCTTTGGTTCTTGGTCGTTGTTGTGTGTGTTTTGGGTTTTTTTGTTTGTTTGTTTGTTTTCCCTAACAAAAAGTGCTTCCAAGGGTTGTTATTTGTGACTGTTTTCTAAGAGCAGCAGAATGAGCCTTTTCAGAGCCTGGACTTCTGGCTGGAGTTTTTCATTACTCAGCCACTGGTGTACACGAGATTTAGGGGTTCTTTGTAACTTGGAGGCTTCAAACACTTTAAAGATTTGGCTGAAACCAGCCAAAACTTATGAGGAGATGCATGGGTGCACACTTAAATTATCATACAATACATCTAGTAAGGTCACTTAACTAAAACACCTGGCCTGATCCTATATTTGCTTCTTGATTATAAAAGTCTCTCTCTGGGTATGCTCTTCGCAGTTTAGCTCTCTGTGGTGACTCTTGTAGCCCAGTTCTTGCAGTCTGGTTTTGCTAGAGCCATACTAATTTAGCTGAGATTTGGTAATCAGAGTGGTGCCCTAGATTATTTCTGCTTTGTGTCTCAAAGCTTTACAGCATGTTTGCTACCATTTTAGAAAGCCTGTTGTGCAACCACACCCATTTCCTTCAGCTCTGTCATTTGGTGGGGACCTGAGCTGGGGAGTAGTAGATAAGCTTTCACTCTTGATAACTTTCTGACTAACATTTTGTGAAGATGAAGTTGGGAGGGAAGACCCCCCTCGTCTGGTTACAAGTCTAAAGGTGTAGTGCTCACTTATTGCATTCTCATGGAAGGTTTTTGTAACTGAATGAGTAGTTCCTGTAACTCAATGACATGTGCATCACAAAGCCTTGAAAACTAGAAGGGAGAGGAAACGTAGCTATTTGTAACCCAGCTTCAGGCCTTTGAGATGAAAGACTAACCACTAAATTCAACCTGCTGCTGTGTTTTGTCACTGAAAAATAAAGATCAGCTTTGCATGAAGTGGAAACTTAGACACACCCCTATGTAATCAGTAAGCCCACAGTGAATATATATTGGCTGTGGGGTTTTTTTCTTAGAGTCAGGGATCATTGTAAAGCAATTTCTTTGTATCAGTGGTCTGTCACATCAAGTAGGATCAATCTTTGCTTAGACAGGAAGCAGGTGTTAAGGAAAGCTGCTGCAGACCTGAGCTTGTGTTCTAACTGCATTATCTCTGCTGGCCGATAACCACATGTTTTATCTGGTGTTCTTCCCAGTGCACCAACAGGCCTAGTGAGTTACACATGAAAAACAAATAGAACGAGGCCTGATACATTTAACCAGCTTGCACAGTATAAGGTTCTCAGTATTTTTCTCTACTTCCTGCCTTTGTTGGTTTTTGGTTGGTTTTCTTTTGGGTTTTTTTGTTTGTGTGGTTGTGGGGGTGTTTTATTTATTTGTTACCTTACCTTTTCAATATAGCATATCCCCTTAACAGCCTAGGCAAGGTTCTTTCCTATTTCATCTGCATCTTTCTACGAGGATGGCTACATTGAAGAGAAATTTGGGGGGTTTTGTTTGTTTGTTTCAGCAGTAGCTTTTTTCATTTGGGTCTTGTAGGCAGCTACAAAGTTATTTTTTTTTCTTTGTACAGAATGGGAAGGCTAAGAACCACATGGTGTGTGGGGGAGAAGGACACTTGAAATGTGCCACTTACTACTATCAATAAAGTAGTAATTAACTAAATGCTCTGTCTGGCCTTTTGCCCATGTAATAAATAGAAATCAAAGAGACCTTCCTAAGTCGTCATTACCTGTTGTCAAACATGCTTATGTTTTCAGTTACATTTCCATCCCACAGTGAAGTTCAAGACAAAATGGCCAGTGAGTGTCTGCATGTAAAGAAAAGGTTACACAGTTGAAGGTTACTCAGGTTATGGTTCCCTTCATTAGTATGTTTGCACTGGTATTCTGAAGATTCGTGCTGGTTTGGGAGTTACCTGCCCCCCCCCCCACTCTTATGAAATCACCCAGACTAGACTCAGTTGGCTGGAAGTTAAGGAATGAAGCTTTATATTTACAGCTTAGCACAATGTACAAGCAGGTATTTACGATACATGACAAATATATACAGCTATATACAGAAATATACAAGTTAAAAGTAATATAGAAACACAGCACCCCTCCCAGAAATCACAGTCCCCAGGAGGAGCTCCCAACTACCCTTCCACCTTCTTTCTGCCCCTCTCCCTTATCTCAGAGTTTACCTTATGTGCAATATGAGTTTGGAAGATCGGCAAGGGGAGGGGTTTAGAAGCAGAAGGATTAGTTACACAGATCCAAGCAGAAGAGAAACACACACTCAGAGACATACACTCTGTTTTATCTATGTTTGTGTTCTTGCTTTGATACATCTCAGCAAGCCTATGTGTGAAGTAGGAATCACCACTGTTTCTTTTTCACAGCCTATAATCTAATCCAGTTAGCCTCAAACCAGCCCAACTCGCCTTTATCAACCCAACCCATATTTTAAATCACCTCTGTATATACAAAAAGTATGGATTCTGCAGCAGAACTCCTGCTGATTTTGTTTGTAAGGTCTGCCCAGGGTTGTTGCTATTTTCTACAATAGGCAGGATGCCATCTGCAGAATTCTGTGGAGAAGAACACCCCTGCAACAAAAACTCTGCCTTGCTGCAGGTATAGGAGGACTCTTGTACCATTAACCTGGTTCTTCTTGATATGAGGTCTTTGTAAGTGCTGCTCAAATCGGTTAAGTCAAGATTTAAACCATCTGAGTGGCAGCTGGGCTGCCAGTACAGACAATGACTTGTCTCGGCCTTCCCTGGGAGAAATAAACCTCCTTGCTCCAAACCTGTGTAAGGTTTTTGGTGGTCCTTAACTTTTTCTGCAGAAGAACGTTAACAACCTGTTCACCTCTACAGAAGGGATTGAACTGTTACCAGTGCTGGTGGCAAGTGATGTAACTACAGTGATGAGTAACTAAGGAGGGGCAACAGCATCTCCATCTGCCTTGCTATACCTTTTGTTCCTGGACCACCAAATTTTCACTCTAATCTCCATGCTCAATGAGGTTTAACTCTAGATCTGACAGTGAGCTGATTCCAAGCACATCTGCAGGTGAGACAGTAAGCTGTCAGAAGAGAGGCTTGCTATGCTGCCTGAGGTGAGGTGCTCCCCAACTGGCTAAGTGTGTTTCCCTCTGCTTTTCCCAGAGCCTGTCCCATGCCTCTTTGAGGGGAGAGTAGGGGCAGCATCTATACTGCTTTTAGCACAGCCCTGATACTTGGGTGTGAGCTGGGACTTCCCATCTGCTGCAGGTTAGGTGTGACTCTTCCCAGGTCATCCTCCTGTGGGATTGTGGGGCCCTCTCTCCAAAAAGATCACTTGCATCATCTCGGATTGCCCTTATGTCATGTGAGTGCTGGCAGCCAGGTATGAATTCCAGGCAGCATTACCCACTGCTGATCCTGGCCCAAGCCTGCTCCTTGGTTGCCCATTTCCCATAAACTGCAGATGCTGTCAGAGAGTCTTTAGGCTCAGGTGTCTGTTGACAAGTTTGCATGTTTAGTAGTTGCTGTTCACCATTAAGAAAAGTATTTTGCTGTGAATCAGAACAGACTTACAAGAAGTGCAGGTGGATGATGACTCTAAGCTAGGGTGTCTCTCACACAGTCTCTCAAGCAGGTGAGTCTGACTGGATGTTAATTGTTTTGAGCTGCTTTACAGTTTCACTGTATCCCTGAGGGGAGCTTTGCCACATAAAAGTCCAGATGACAGCCAGCAAAGGGTGGGTGAAAGGCAACTTCATCCCACTCTGTACAGATGGGCAGCCCTCGTGATCATGAAGATCACATTGAGAACCCCTTCCCAGGACTGCTCCTTGGGGCACAGGAAAATCCATCATTTTCTTTCAGCTCATTTTTTTTATTTCCTGGTTCGATATTCAAGTGAAATTTCTTTTAAGTGCTGTTTATGTTTGTTGCTTTAAAAATGTGGGCAAGGCTCTGTCATGGCAGGCTGTAATACAGTGCTAGCAGTTATCTCAGAGATGGCCTCTGCATTGCCTCTTGCTCTCTCATCTGTCATCAGCTCCCTCCTGTGTTTAGTGAAGTTTTTGCTTCGCTGCTGACTGGCAGAGCAAAAAGTGAGCTCATACAGAGCTCAAATTACCGTTGAACCAGTTCAGATCTCTTTAATGGAAACCTTCCTTCTGCAAACTCTTTTGCACTCACTTGACTTAACTCATAAAACTTCTTCTGTTTGAACTTTATGAAAACAACCCAAATCCACGTTCTGTGTTGGTTACAAAACAGTTTGGTCCCTTTCTCTGGTTTTATTTTGTGTTATTTACATAACCACTGCTGGGGTAGTGTCTTGGGGTAAAAAGATGCTGCTTCTTAGCCAAACAGTTTAAATTTTTCATAAAGGGAGATGTCTAACCAAACTCTCTGTGAAATGAGTTAAATATCCATTTCAGCTTAAGTTTTAAGTAGGAAGCACGGATCACTTTGAAAGTCAGGAAAACTTGGACGTGGTAGAGTATGGATCTGATAATACTTTTCAGCAGCTGTGGAATAAAGGAAAAACATCTGAGTGATTCTGGCAAACTCTTGCCTAAGTTTCTAACTTAAGGTGTATGCATCTGATCTCATGAAACAGTGGATTTTTGCAACCTTAGGCAATGCTGAGTGGTATGTGAGCACCTTCTCATAGTTACAAAATCCTGTGGTAAAAACCTTTAAAAAAGTTGAATCTTATTTTTTCCTGAGGCAGAGATGTGCCAGGATCTATTGCAGACCCTGTTAAGTAAACTGTGTTTCTCCTTTTGTATTCTTGTTTTGCTTTCTGGCTTTGTGTGTTAGTGGCCATCTCTTAATGATACTTAAATGTAAAGGGGCCTCAGTTGAATTCCCGCCTCCCCCCCGAAGTCCTTATGCTCCCTCTGTTCTTTCAAGCGGGGTGATGTTCTGTAAGTTACTTTGGCAGACCATGAAGAGCTTTGTAAAATGATCAGTCTTGCACTCAACGCAGGAAAAGCTTTGGCATCTTCAGAACTTCACAGTTACTGCAGAATCATTTGGGTCTGAGTTCTCTTCAGTTCCTGTGCTTGACTTTTATAAGGAACTGTACACGTTTAAGAAAAAAAATAAATAATAAGACCTTTTCATAGAATCAACCAGGTTGGAAGAGACCTCCAAGATCATCCAGTCCAACCTAGCACCCAGACCTAGCCAGCTAACTAGACCATGGCACTGAGTGCCTCATCCAGGCTTTTCTTCAACGACTCCAGGGATGGTGACTGTTTTTTTTTCAGCACCTCCCTGGGAAGCCCATTCCAATGCCAATCACTCTCTCTGTCAAGAACTTCCTCCTAACATCCAGTCTATACTTCCCCTGGCACAACTTGAGACTGTGTCCCCTTGTTCTGTTGCTGGTTACCTGGCAGAAGAGACCAACCCCCACCTGGCTACAGCCTCCCTTCAGGTAGTTGTAGACAGCAAGGAGGTCAGCCCTGAGCCTCCTCTTCTCCAGGCTAAACACCCCCAGCTCCCTCAGCCTCTCCTCACAGGGCTTGCATTCCAGGCCTCTCACCAGCTTCATCATCCTTCCCTGGACATGTTCCAGTATCTCAACATCTCTCTTGACTTGAGGAGTCCAGTAGAGCCCTGTAGACATAGTTCTCTGTATGCATTCAGTAAATGGCTCTTCCTGAGATCAATAGTTTCCTGTGTTTTATTAGTACAGCAGCTTCAGCTGGTGCTGTAATCTCACATTTCTTTTTGTAACTATTTTATAAGAAGGAGCCAATTAAACCAGTTCAGGTTTCCCTGTTACAGTGCTGTTACCCCATCTTAGCTGTCCATCTGTTGTGCTTCACAAGCCTCTGGCCTGTCCCCCCTGGCACTTGTTCATTTGCACACAAAGATCCTGTGGTTGCTTAACACAGCTGTATCTTTTTGACCATCTTTTGCCTCCTTCTGTTCTGGTGTGTGTACAGAAGCATGGAATCCAAGCTTTGTTTTGTATCCTTTAGCCAACACGGGCAGTGAATACAAGGTGGTTCCATCACTCTATGCAGTACTGCTCCAGACAATAGAACCTTAAAAGCTGGAGCTGTGTGCCCCTGTCATCCCCTATGCAGTTACTGACTTCTTTGCCAGCAGGGCTGATACGGGGAAGTGGGGAAAGAGGGTGGCAGCTGCTGCTATCTGATCTAGAGAGCCAGGTGGTTTCTGTTGTTGCCAGTGAAGGGGAGGCCAAAAGGTGGGCAGGAAAGAGGAGTCTGCAGCAGCCAAATGCAAGTAGCTGGGCTGTAGCAGGACGAAAAGGAAAACGTCAGCTCTTTGGACAGTGTGCCTCTTGAGGAGTCATTTTCTGCTTCTCCAAGGAAGAACAGGTGAGCAGAATTTCAGGACTTCCTGCTGGATGTAAATCTGACATGAATCAGAGCCTGTGCTGGGTGTCCAGTGAGTGATAAAGCAGCCGTGCTGTGGTCTTCACTGCTTTGCTGTTAGCTGCTAGCTTAATGACAAGTGGAAGCATCCACCACATTTGTGCCTCGGTTTAGTTAGCATCCATCCTACCAGTGCTGTGATTCAGGAATGAGTCTTGTCCAAGTAGAGGTCAGAGGAATGTACTTTATCTTCTCTGTTGAGGGTATAACCACTAACTCTAAATTCAAGAGAGCAAAGACCTGGCTCAAGAAGAAATGCCTCATGGTTTTGGTTGGTCCATTTAGAGATCTTCAGAGTATTTAGTGGAAGATACATGTAGGAGTAGCTCTTGAGGATCATGCAGATCAAAATAGCAATTGAAACTGGAAT
This sequence comes from Pogoniulus pusillus, assembly GCF_015220805.1. Classification (NCBI taxonomy): domain Eukaryota; kingdom Metazoa; phylum Chordata; class Aves; order Piciformes; family Lybiidae; genus Pogoniulus; species Pogoniulus pusillus. The sequence goes on from NC_087267.1 coordinate 39,026,521, forward strand.
TGAAGTACATAAAAGTAATGAGGAAAAACTTAATTTACCAGTAAGTTTAAAATCTATGAGTACTTTAGGTATAATAAAGTAAAGTAGTCTATCTTCCTGATGTAAGCACATTAATGCTTCCCCTGCCTCAACTATTTGTGTTGAAATGTACTGATAGGGTTAGAATCTTTCTTTTGGTGTTTTTTTTTGTTGTTGTTGTTTGTTTGGGGTTTGGTTTCGTGTTTTGGTTTGGTTTTTTTTAAATTATTATTTATTTTTTTCCAGAAACAAGCAAAATTTGACAATTTTTCCTGATAAATTCAGAGAAAAAAAAAATCATTTAGTAATTAGGTATTTCACTTCAATAAGTAGTTATTCCAAAGCTAAAAAAGCGAGGAAGGGTCAAGAATATGATTGAGATAGAAAAAGATAACTCTAATAGTTTTAAAATCTTGGAGTTGGGATCAAAAATTGCTGACCTGGGTTAATTATTAATTTATAAATCTGGTCTGTAAACAAAATGTCTGTTTCAATTTGTGCTCAGCCTGCTTCAAGTGATTTTTATCCAAGTAAGTAAAATCAGTTTTGCTTTGATGGCTTTGTGAACTTACTCTGGCCCCACTTGTGTCTCTTAGTGCAACTTTGATAGGAACAACAGCTGAAAATGTGTTCACTTAAAACATTAGAACTGCATCATTTTCCATGTGTAATAAAGAATCTGAATAAGTGTTTGTTCTATGCAGCCAATTAGTGGTGTCATTTACCTGTCTCTTCAGCAAACAAAAGGCTCATGCTACAGCAACTCTTCTGTAGAGAATAACTGAAACAGAAAATTATACAAATACTTAAGTACCTTGAGTACTGTGTTCAGTTCTGGGCCCCCCAGTTTAGGAGGGACATTGAGATGCTTGAGTGTGTCCAGAGAAGGGCGACGAGGCTGGTGAGAGGCCTTGAGCACAGCCCTATGAGGAGAGGCTGAGGGAGCTGGGATTGTTTAGCCTGGAGAAGAGGAGGCTCAGGAGTGACCTTATTGCTGTCTAAACTACCTGAGGGGTGGTTGTGGCCAGGAGGAGGTTGCTCTGTTCTCTCAGGTGGCCAGCACCAGAACGAGAGGGGTGGTTGTGGCCAGGAGGAGGTTGCTCTCTTCTCTCAGGTGGCCAGCACCAGAACGAGAGGACACAGCCTCAGGCTGCACCAGGGGAAATTTAGGCTGGAGGTGAGGAGAAAGTTCTTCACTGAGAGAGTCATTGGACACTGGAATGGGCTGCCCGGGGAGGTGGTGGAGTCACTGTCCCTGAGGCTGTTCAAGGCAAGATTGGATGTGGCACTTGGTGCCATGGTCTAGCCTTGAGCTCTGTGGTAAAGGGTTGGACTTGATGATCTATGAGGTCTCTTCCAACCTTGGTGATACTGTGAAGTATCAAGATTTCTGCTTAAATAGTTTTCATTTTTAGCATGTGATCTGTGTGCTAGAAATGAGCACCACCAGGGTTTTCTTTTCTTGGCCTTTTTAACTGAAGTGGAAAATGGAGGCATAGAATTATTTTAAACCTGCATGTGCTTTGCTCTTGATGTAAAACACTGAAACCCACAGAGTGCAAACTTTGAATATGCAGAAGTTGCCTCTAGCTCTGTAAGAAGATATTTAGATGTGCAAATCATGAAGAACTCCTGTGGGTTTTCCAACAAGCACTACCTTGGTTAAAAAACAGTTTGAAATTTGAGGCTTGCTGTGATTTTTTTTTTTTTCCCTTTTAAATCTAATAGATGCCTGGATAAAGGGAATTAGTCATAAAAAGGAAATCTTAAAACTGGTTTGAATTAGATTTCAAAGGTGAGGGTTGTGTTGGTCATTTAAAACCTTGGACTTCTCCCTACCACCAGAACCAATAAACAGCAGTCTAACATGAGGTTCTGGCAAGATGCAGTCTGGTCTGTAAAGGGCCTTATGCAAGTTAAAACAGATGTGGTTTGGGATCGTATTTAGCATCTGTGGCTGGTGAGGGTGTAGTACAGGAGAGGAGATAACTTCTTGCCAGCACGAGATGCCTGTAGATTCAGGTGATACAGATCCACTATTTATGCATGTTTTGGCTAGTCCTTCAACACAGAGTTGGAGAATGTAGATCAGCTGCACCAGTGAGGCTCTATTTTTGGAAAGAATATTGCTGATCGTACCCCAGTGCCTCTTTCCAGTGCCCTGTGGACTTGTGGAATGCCATTTGTAAGGTTTCATGAACAGTCTGCTTCCTGGCTCCTTTTGGCACAGACAACTGTTAACCACTGGTACTCACCTGCCCCAGAGCAGCCATCAAAAAAGTTTGTATAAGGATGGTACCTCTAAAGAAAGCAGAAGGGGTCACAGAATCATAGAATGGCAGGGACTCGAAGGGGTATTGGATATCATCTGCTCCAAGCTCCCTGCCATGAGCTCTGTGGTAAAGGGCTGGACTTGATGATCTATGAGGTCTCTTCCAACCTTGGTGATACTATGATACAACTAGACTTGGTTGCTTAAGGCCTCATCCAGCCTGACCTTAAACACCCCCAGGGAGGAGGCATCCACACACTTCCTGGGCCCAGAGTCCCACCACCCATGTACTGAAGAACTTCTTCCTAAGATCCACTCTAAAGCTACTCTTCCTCAGCTTCACACCATTCCCTCTTGCCCTACTGCTAGACACCCTTATGAGAAGTCCCTCTCCAGCCTTCCTCTGGCATTTCTTCAGGTACTGAAGGCAGCTCTGAGGTCTTCTGGGGAATCGTCTCAGCTGAACAACCCCAAGTCCCTCAGCCTGTCCTCACAGCAGAGGTATTCCAGTCCTTGGATTATTTTTGTGGCCCTCCTCTGGACTCAGTCCACCATCTCTGTGTCCTTCTTAGGGTGGGGACACCAGAATTTGATGTGTTATTTGAGATGGGGTCTCAAAAGAGCAGAGTAAAGAGGCAGAATCTCCTCTCTTGCCCTGCTGGCCACACTCCTTTTGATGTAGTCCAGGATATGATTTGTCTTCTGGGCTGCATGAGCACAGTGCCAGCTCATGTTGAGCTTCCCATCAATCAACACCCCCAAGTCTTTTTCTCCAGAGCTACTCAGCTTTCCTTGTGTCTGTGCTTGACCAGCATCCTGCAGCACAAACATGGATATGCACAAGATGCGTAGGCAGGAGAAGGATCTACTCATGCACAGACACCCATTTCAGTCACTGTGACCCTCTGGTGACTTTTTTGGCTCACTAAACAGAAGCACATGCTTCTCTGCATGTTTGCTTGGTAAATAAAGGGACTAAGTCTCAAGTACATTACATCCTTCCAAAGCTGGAATAATTTCTCCACCATCACCTTTATTATTAATATTTGATATCAACACAATCACAGTAGATTAAGTAGCATTTTCAGTTCCAACTGGATGTGATTGCTGTGATTTTTGCTAAGCAGTGTCTGAAGACATTTCTATCTAAATACAATACCTAACTGATGGGAGAAGGAAAAAGAGGCTGCTAATGAGTTGACAAAGTAAAGCATCAACAAACCACATTCTCTGTCGTGGATACTGGAGAAGGGGGAGAGTGATTTATGCAAAAGGAGTCAAAAGAGGCCATGGGTGGCATATTAAGTATAAATTAAATTGTGCATTTTAAACAATGAGATTTAGTTTGGCTTAATTAGAGTTTTATATTTAGTATATCCTGAGCTGCATCAAAAGAAGTGTGACCGGCAGGATGAGCGAGGTGTTTCTTTTCCCCTAGTCCTGTCCCTTGGAGTACTCTCTGTCACTTGGAAGACTGCATCCAGTTCTGGTGCCTCCACCATAAGAAGGACATTGAACTGCTTGAGCAGGACCAAAGGAGAGGACAGTGTCTGAGAGCTGGGGCTGTTCAGCCTGGAGAAAAGAAGGCTCCAGGAAGACCATAGAGCAGCCTTCTGCTATCTGAAGGGGGCATACAAGAAAGCTGGGAAGAGACCTGTGATGAGGGCTTGTAACAATAGGACAAGGGAGAATGGAGTGAAACTTGAGAAGGGAAGATTTAGGTTGATATGAGGAAGAGACACTGGAACAGGTTGCCTAGGAAGGTTGTGGTTGTGGATGCCCCCTCCCTGGAGGTCAGAGACCTAATCCAGGGTCAGGCTGGCTGAGGCCTTTAGTGATCTGGTCTAGTGAAAGTGTCCCTGCCCATGGCAGGGTGGTTGGAACTAGATGATCTTTTTTAAGTTCACATCCAACCCAAACCATTCTATGTATCTTTATCTGTAGACTAGACTGAATTTGGTATAAGTATTCAAAACATACATATTGCAAACATATGGACCAGAAGCAGAAAAGAAGGGAGAGAAGTAGGAATTAGTTGGTGTCTCTTTCCATAAAGCTCTAACAGTAGGATTTGTGTATGCAGCTGAGGTTTCTCCCTTGAACCCTTTTGAAGGGCAGTTAATAATACACGTGCCTTCTCCTCTGAGAAGTCAGGGGTCACTGACAAATTAACCAGGGCTATCAAAACATAACTTTAATAATTGCTTTGCAAATTAAAACAGTATTTCAGCATTGGTAGCAGTCATGTTCTATTAAATTATTTTGACATCAAAGGGCTTTCACATGGTCCAGACATTCATTCCTTGAATTCTGCATATAGCTGTCTTGTATAATGACATCTTTGTAAAGGACTTGTGTGTATTTCATAGAATTGTAGAAGCACATTGTTATTAAGGTTGGAAAAGACCTCTATGATCAATGAGTCTAACTGTTGATCTAAAACCATTGTGGCCATTGAGCCATGTCCTGAAGTGCCATCTCTACATGTTTTCTTAACACCTCCAGGGACAATGACTCCACCACCTTCCTGGGCAGCCTGTTCAGTTCCTGACCACTCTTATGGAAAGAAAAAAAATCTAATATCCAATCTAAACCTGGTGCAACTTCATGTCATTTCCTGTCACTTTATCAGTTGATACTAGGGAAAAGAGAACAACACTCACTGTTCTACAGGTTCCTTTTAGATAGTTGTAGAGAGCGATAAGGTCTTCCCCTCAGCCTTCTTTTCTCTGTATGAAACAATCCCAGGTCTCTCAGCTGCTCCTCATAAGACTTGTTCTTCAGACTCTTTACCAGCTTTGTTTCCCTTTCTGCTGTTCCTCATATACATCCTTTAGTGCAGGCTTTGGATGGGAAAATGAAGCCATTAAGTTTTTCTGATACTTGAGAATAAATCAGTCTTTATTTTAGGTAGTAGTTGCACAGTGATGACACCTATTAAGCATAAAATGCTTCTGTGATACCTGTTGGAAAGGATATTCATGAATAAGAAATGACCTTCTTGAATCAATATCAATACATTTAATTCTCTGCTCTCGGACTGGCCTATGGCTTTTATTCTCTTTATTACTGTCCCATGATGGTGGAGTTTTCCTTTCAAAAGAGATGGCCTTGTTATTCTCCATTGCTTTGTGTCATCTGTAGCATACACAGCAGTAAGAGAGGGGAATTTGGGAGTTATCTTTTCACAACTGAATGTTTGGGTAGTTTGTCTTTAAAACATTCTTCCCTCACCCCGCTTCTGCTTGGGTCTTTTGCCATATCAACCTCTTTCCTTTTATCTCTTTATTATTTCATTGTATGGCACAGAGTAAACTGACAGCTCCTGCATCAGAAGCTATTGTAGCATCTCTCTAATTAGCAGTGGTCTTCTGCTTCTTGCTTATATACATTTTAAATAATCCAGAGCACTTCAGGTGTAAACATAATTTTATTCAAAACCCCCTGTGTTAAATTCCTTTGCCTTTGTAAGAGCAATTCTCATCAGGGTCATTAGCTTTGAAATGTTTACTGTGGCCGAGCCTTATCAGGATTATGAACTTTTAGATGGTCACTAAGGCCAAGGCTTATTCATCTCTCTTCTTTTACTGATTTAATAAAATAGCATCATTATAGCTTTGTTACACCTGCACTTGTCCCTTATGTGCAGAGAGTAGCGGTGATTTACTGTTTCAATTTGAAAATATCCAAGTTTTATGTGAATTACAGTGGCCAGTGTTCATTTAAGCTGATAAACTTTCCCCAGAGGACAGCTAGTTTGCTAACAATGAAAGAATGAGGATAATAAGAGTCACTAGTTTGGAGAAATGAGTAGGTGTTAATGCTGGGCAAAGAATAACTGAGCATATAATGGACAGGTAGTGAGAGCAACACTCCAACTCTGGCTTCTGTTTGCGTTAGTTTAATTCCCTTTTTCTTATTGCAAACCTTAAGTTTCTAATTTAGTGCTGGTTTTGCCTTTCTCTTCCTTGTTAGCACGCAGATGGTCACTTCTTGCTGCTGCTAATGAGCCCACTGAACACGTTCAGGGGAGACTGCAGCTCGTTGCCACTGTGCCTGCACCCATCCACTAAAGCTTTTTTGAGAGCACCCATCTAATAAAGCTTTCTGAGTGCATGCAGCAGTAGTCTATACATTTTATGAAGAAGGTGGAGCCTGTTAGGTTTTAAATGCATTTACTTTCCAGAAGCATGACAGGTTTTTATGCAGCTTGGTGCTGTATTTAGGGTTACATCACCATTTCCATTATAAACCCCTCGTTTCCAGTAATGGTGCTGTGCAGCAGCCCCGTTACAGAGTGCTTAGAGGAAAAAGGTTTTGTCAAGATAAAGAAGAGAATAATATTCTGTTCTTCTAATGGTCACTACAAGTATTGGAAGGTAAGAAAGCCACGATGTGCTTGATTAAAATAGGCTTAGATGAAGTTTAGGATACTGGCAATAAGAGGCATGTCCCTAATACTGGAAGAACATGGGCAAGGTTAAAGGTAGCATTTTTCAGTAGGTAAGTACTGTGATGTTCTTGGTGTTGACCTGGAGCAGTAAACACAAATGTTAGGAAGGCTCCTGAAATGAGTAAGGGGTATGAGTGACTGTAATCTTCTTCTGCTAGAGTTAATGGCTGCAGTGCACTGTGCCAGTCCCAGGCTCTGGCTACAGAGCTGTTTCTCTGTGTTGTCACTACTAATAAGTGTAATTGCTGATAAAGACCTCTGGCTGAGTTGATTCAGCTTGCAGCTGGAGTGTTGTCTTCTCTTTTGTTGGGTTATTGTCTTCAGCGTGGAAGGGAAGCTCTTGGGTCTCTACTGGTGGCATATTTGTGACTTGTAATTGACATTTCTATGACCTTGGTCCACGTGCTTCCCAAAAATGTAAGAGGAAATTAATGGACCATCTGACCTTACCTTTTGAGGGTCAAACTTTCTTTTTCAGTTTCTTGACTCAAGTTTCATGAATTCTAAGTTAATCTGAGATGAAGTGATGTTTTGACTAGGGTAAAGCATTGAGTTTTTCTTTTGCTTTCCCCATTTGAAAAAGTTTCCTTCATCTGTGAAGCTGTAATTCTAGATGGTGCATGAGCTAGCCATTCCTTGCTCATATACTTGGATCTAAACTTGTAATAGTTGGAAGCAGATTGTGCTGTTCAATTAGTGGAAAAGGAAGCTTAAGTTAATCAACTCTGTTATAATTAATAAATGAAGTCTTAATGGCTCTATCAACAGACTTCTAGTGTTGTCCTGGTTGTAGCAATTCAGCAGCAGGCAGTAATACTCAATTCCAAACTGAAAGTCTATTAAAAAGAAAGTGCTGTCTTTGCATTATTTCAGTTTTAAATCATCTGTATTAATTTCTAATGTCCTATTTTTAATGTAAATGAAATTAATAGTTGATTTAGAGCTAATAAAGCAAATGGTATGTCAGATTCTGGAGTTGAGAGGGAATCTTCAGGCATTAATGCTTACAAGGCTTATGTCTTATTCAGCCTACATCTTGAGTCTGCCAATCAGAATTTTTCCCCCACATTTTTTCTTAACAGTTTGCACATTGGAGGACTGCTTTTTACAAGAGTCACTGTAAAATGCAATCAAATAGAAGTGATTTATCAAGAGATCTGTTCTGATAACAAAGGCTATATATATGTGTACATAAAGATCTGTTGTTTCAAAACAGCAGACTACTGCAGGCCTTTTAACCGCCTGCAGAATGTAATCACACTGTTTTTTCTTGGCCATGTTTGTGACCAAGAAATGGACTTGGCCTGGAAATGGACTTCTAATTCTCATTTTAAGTCCACAAATGCACTTTAAAAGTAAAATAAATGGGTGGAAGCAAGAAAGACCCTTGGAATGATAAGGATAGCTAATGTTTTCTGCTAGAGTTAGGGTTGTCTTTTTTTGTAGTGATGGAAAAATCAAGTCTTCAAGTTTAAGAAGGCATGATTTGACAGTACTGCACATATAGAAGTGTAGTAGATGGTCAAACGTCTCAGCTGAGTACACTGCACCTTCAATTTCCAGTTCTACCAAAGTTCTCATACAGCTTTGAGCACTAGCTTGATTTCTGGTTGTGTGGACTTTTGAGTGTTTCCTAGTTCTGGTTTGTTGTTTGGAATTGTTGTTTGTTTTAATGCTCACCATTTTACCAAAGAAGGATGTTTGAAGTATTCAGTGGACAGCTGCATGGTGCTGCACCTGGCTTGAGCCCTGGACTACCATGATAGTTATTGGGGAGAAACACTTCCAGAAGGCAACTCCAGACATACACACTCTTCATTACATAAGTGGCCTTTGTCTAGTCTGACTGCTTCCTTCCATGCAGTCACAGAGTCACTGACACAGGCTTTCTCCAGCACTTGATTCAAGGGAGTGTGCCACTGTGCTCTTCAGTTTTTGGCTCTGTTCTACTGTTTGTGCCTGCAAGGTATTTGAAAGACTGATATTTTGATACAAGCCATGTCCTTCTGTGTATACTTCCACAATGTCACGAACTAGAATGTCTAACTATTGTTATACAAAGGATTGTAAATTCCATTTTTGAACCTATAGGGTGTATGCATTTATGCTCAGTATTAGGAATAAATTCTTTAAAATAAGGATAGTGAGACACTGGAACAGGTTACCCAGGGAAGTTGTGGATCCTCCCTCCCTGGAGTTCAAGGCCAGGTTGCATGAGGCCTTGAGCAGCCTGGTCTAGTGGAAGATGTCCTTGGCCATGGTAGGGGGGTTCAAACTACATGGTCTGTAAGGACTCTTCCAGCCTAAACTGTTTTATGAATCTCTGTGTGTATTTTTCATGGAATCATAGAGTGGCTTGTGTTGGAAGGGACATGAGAGCTCATCTGCTCCAACCTCCCTACCATGGGCAGCTCCAACTAGACTTGGCTGTTCAAGACGTCATCCAGCCCAGCTGTGAGCACTTCCAGAGAGGAGGCATCCACAAGCTCCCTGGACAACCTATTCCAGAGTCCCACCACCCTTGTACTGAAAAACTTCTTCCTAAGATCCACTCTAAACCTACTCTCCCTCAGCTTCACACCATTCCCTCTTGTCCTGTCACTAAACACCCTTATGAGAAGTTGCTCTCCAGCCTTCCTGTAGGGTCCTTTCAGGTATTGGAGGGTAGCTATAAGGTTCCCCCTGAAGTCTCATCTTATGTGGGCCCACCTCCCTCAGCATGTCCTCACAGCAGAGGTGTTCCAGTCCTTGGATCATCTTTTCGGCTCCCCTCTGGACTCGCTCCACAGCTGTGTGTCCTTATAATGTTTGTCAAGGGGCACCATCCTGCAAGCTGACTACCTTCATAAATACATGCTCCTAAATACAGAGAGCAACAGTTCAGACAAGCTCTTAAAAGTGGAAAAAACACTCTTGCCTAATGAGAAGTCTTGTACTGATTTAAACACATATTTGATTTGAATTTATTTAAATAACTCTGCTACCAAAGCCACTTTTCTCAAAACCTAATTGCTTTGAAGTCTTGAAAACCTCATCTTGTGCCTTCATGTCTACAATTCTAAAGATCTTTAAGGTAAACGTAGATTAATGAAGTGTCTTGAGAGTGCTTGCCTGTACATGCACTTAAGCTAAATGGATGATGAACTGAATATATGAATGCTTCGTTACAGCGAGACAAAGGTGAGCATGAAGTTTTTAACTGGAGTGAAGAAAGCCGGGACTGACTTTCCTAGGCATCCAAATGGTGCTCACTTGTCTCTTTCCTCGGAGTCTGCCACGCATTTACAGTCTGATCTCATTCCCCTCTAACTGGCACAGATGGGGATTCTTGAACTTGGCCCAAATTCCTTGAAAGTTGCTGCACTGACATTTTGTGAAGGTGTGAGAAGGAGTGGGAATTTTGGATGGCAGAGGGTGCCGTAGCAGCGAATGCTGGAAGAGGCAGCAATGCTTTCCTTCACTTGATTCACTGCAGCAGGGATGACTTCAAGTATACAGTGTATCAGTGGGGTAGAATAAATGCTTCTCTCCCCTGCCATCTCAGTACCATATCAAACAGATGCTTTTTGGATGATTTTTTTTTCAGTCCCCTCTCCCAGTGTAAATTATAATTCTTAGTGATGCTTTTGAACAGGAACATCCCAATAGCTGAGTCTTTCCCTCCTTCTTCCCCACTTCAGATTTATATGGGAATTTTGGCTACTCTGCAGATATTTTGACAAGACCTGTGATACAGGTGAATCTGAGAAGCACATGCAGATATTTCCTGTTCCATTCTTCCCTCTGCCTGCCTTCCGGCCTGTTTCCTTGTGGCCTTTCAGGGAACCTGGAGGGGAAGGCTCAAATCCCAAGCCAATTTGAATAAGAATCATAGAATGATTTGGGTTGGAAGGAATCTCCAGAGGTCATCTTGTGCAGTGCAGTAAGCTGGGACATCCTCCACTAGATCAAGTTGGTTGGAGCCTTGTCAAGCTTGACCTTGAAGATCCTCAGGGATGGGGCCTCAGCTACCTCCCTGGCCAACCTGTTCCAGTGTTCCACCACCCTCATGCTAAAGAAGTTCCTCCTAACATCTGATCTAAATCTTACCTTCTGTAATTCCAAACCTTTGCCTCTCATCCTATAACTACCAGCCTTTGTAAACAGTCTCTCTCCAGCCTTCTCATAGGCCTCCTACATTGTGTCTTTATTACTTTTAGCATTTTTAAGAGTAGCTTCTAAAAACCTCTCTTCCTCTTCTAATAATTACTTAACTGGATGTTAACTATTTAAACACCAGAATACAATGGATACTTACAGATAACTCCAAAGCTGAAGTGACCAGGATTATTCTAGTTATGACTTTGACTCTGTTACCTGTTATTATCTAACTGAACAAGGAGAGGTGACTGTATATGTATTACATACACTGTAAATTACCTATTACTGTAAATTAAATAGGGGGAAGAAGCCTGTCATATTTAGTAAGAATAATGTTAAAGTTTTCCATGTGGAAATGTGATTCTGCCTTTAACAGGCCACTCACACTTGAAAACCAGACTGCTCAACCTGTGTGTCCACAGCTTTTCTGATTGAGTTCTTGTTTCACATGGGGAGCTGGAGATTTTCTGAGCAGTGTTAGAAATGAATTATTCCTAATTTCAAGCAAAGCGTTTAAGAGAACAGTTTGTGCCTCTGGAGTAGCTTTTTAACATAATTTTCTCCCTTTTCTCTCAAAAAACAAATGTTTGCACCAGGAAAGGTCTGGTAGCTTTCCTTGAAAATGCCTGGCTTCAGCCTAAGTGCCAGGAAGGTTTTATGCTCCTTTGGTAAGCTTTTATTTTCGATTGGAATTGCCATATTGTAGCAGACTACAGTTGCCTGTTTACTAGATACTTGCGTGGTGGGCAAGGGAAGCTGAGCACATCTTTTGTTCAAGGTAGCATTAGTTGAATATGTGGGACATCTGCATGTGTATGTGGAAAATCACACCCTAAGCTGAATCATTGCTTTGGAATTTCTTTTCAGTGTTATTTGCATTCTCTTTTTTTTGATCAAACAAACAAACTTAAGTGCATCAGTTATTTGGTTCCACTGTTCCAGCAAAAAAATCAGATACTGTTATTTTTTTTTAACCAGATGAAACTGCATAAGAGATTGAAGCAGGAAAGGGAATTGTTGCTGATGAGTGGTTAGATATATCTCTGCTGGTTTTCAGTATCTAGCAAGAAAACTGGCAGATGTGTAGGCTGCAAACCTGGTATCTATCTAGTGCAGGCTGTTGGAGTTATTATCTGTAATACTCAGCTCTGACTGGCACGGACTAATCTTTCGTGCATCTCCACAGTATGTGAGTCATTTGCTGCTCTCCTGACTGTACCAGGTTCTGTCTCTTGCCAGCTGCTTCTTCCGTTGTTTCTGCAGCAAAATAGCCAGCACTGAAAATGGCTCCTCTACAACCACCCTGCTGATGCAAAGATACTGAGCCATGTGCTCAAAACCTGTGTGACAGCTACCAGGCGCCTCTGGCACTGCTGCAGTGCTGTGGTCTTGCCGTCGATGTGCCAGATAAACCACAGGCAGCTTTTACCAGGCATTCACTCAGCCTGCAGGCGCTGCAGTTGCCTTTGAAAGGCAAGCGGTTGAGCAGTTCAGCTAAAAGACGAACCAAAGAAAGCACAAGGAATACTCTGCCTTTCAAGCTAAATATTCAAGCAGCTACTTTGGAGCAACAAGCCTTCTAGCTGTACAAAATCAGTTCTCTGGATGCAATGGGTGGTAGTATCCCTTACTGTTTACTCTCCTTTCTTCTATGGAGGAAACCTCAGCTGCTCCTTGTGTTTTTACCCCTCTTTTCAGGTCTGCACATGTGTTTGTAGTGTGGGCTCCTTTTAAACCGTATGATGCAGTCCTAATTCAATTCTCATCTGACAAAGGTCATCCTGTCTGTTTTACATGAAGCATATGTTGACATCTACTCAATTCTTTTCATCAAATATTTGGCAGTGTAATTATGTATGAAGAGTCAGTCAGACCGTGCTGACTTATACCTGATGACAGATCTGGCCCTCAGTGTGCATTTCTCTCTGGGTTTTGATTTACTCAGCATTTGTAAGATACATACAAATAGGAATAACAATCAGTATGCAATCTGCAATTGCTTCTTTATTTCACTCCTATTATATTTGTATTTTATTATGTTTGGTTCCTATTTAGATTTAATTTTATTTAGTTTACTATGTGAAAATAAAACCAGCAATCTGCCCCTGCTGATACACAGATTTTATAAAGGATTTAGGTGGGAATGAAAAGAAATTAGTGTACTGAAGTAAACATAAGGGTTTTTGCAACCAAAGGTTAATGGTTTGCTGCTGCAAACTTTATAATTGTTGTCCCTCTTGTAGGGACTGGGCCTCAAGAGATTGCTTGAATAAAGGAGACTCGTTGAATCCTCCCTGTGGTATTTCTTTGTTCTGTGGTGAGTTGGGACCTAATAAGAGATCACCTGGTGGTTTTCTAGCTTCTTGTTGAACGTAGATTTCAGTAGCAGTTGGTGAGCTCTTAGGATTTCTTAAGTCAGCCCTGGGATATCTGAGCACAGGCATTTTGTCCAAGATTGAAGCACACAATTCTTGCACCTCCACTGCTGTATATGCCATGTGGGATCCAGCTTAAACAAGTGTATATACAAATGTCCTGGACGCCTCATTGTGTCACTTGCTTTTTGTGAGGCAGTTTTGCAGTAGGCATTACTATCTGCCTGTCTTGGTGCCTTGTGAGGAAACAAAATTAGTTTCATCTTTCACCAAGAACATGCCCTGAGAGTTTATCTGAGCAGTGACCTGTTTTACTGTTGTCTGAGCTTTGCACATCTGCAAGACTCGACTTTTTCTCCCCATTAACACAGATGCTAAACAGGTGGATGTTTTTCTGAAATGGATGTGACATCTGAGTAGGTGGTTGAAAGCTTGAATTTTTGATACTCTGTGTCTGTGCTCAGCTATTTTGCATTTGACACGCAACTTGAGTGATGGGCAGCACTGGGAATTGAAACTGGGGCAGCCCTCTGACTTGGGAGATTGTAAGTCAACATACTCCAGATAGAATATAGCCACTTCTAGGGATATAGATACAAAAGCCATAGCTGCAGAATGTCTCAGTGGTATTCCAGCTTCTACAGCCTTTTTTTCCTCTCATGGGATGTTTTTTGGATGACATAGCAAGTGCACAAACACCATCGACAGGGACAAGTTTCGAAGTGAAATTAAAGATGAGACTTCTGCAACCAGTATGAAGAAATGTTGCTGTTTCTATTTCCACTTGCATCAGCTGGGGCAGAACTGACTGTTGCAGCAACTGGCCAATCCTTGCTGAAGTGGAGCAGTTGTTTTTGTTGCAGCTGCCAATGTGAGACCAGTTGGGTCTTCAGGAAGGCTTGAAGTGGTGCAGGACACCTTCTGTTTAACTGGGACAACTGTGCTTGTGGCCTCTCAGAAGATAAGGGCAAGTGTGTTGGAGGGGAGCAGGAAAGTCCCATGCATGGGCAGCTGTGAGAATTTGAGCCCTGGGATGGAAAGCTGCCAGTGCAGCTCCTTGAGCACAGGGGTACAACGTCTCTAACATGGGTCATGGGAAGACTTGTGCATTTGTTCCCCAGGAGATAGCCCGCCTGTCACTTCTGCAGAGTAGAACAGAGCCTCTACAGATGCTCCTTGTTCAGTACTTGAGCCTTTCCTTGGTGATTCTGTGATTTACTGAGGGTATTTTTTGTTCATCTTGATGACCAAATTGTTCAGTTTCAGCTTTAATTTTGTTTGATGACTTCTAAGACAGTGCTTTGCAGACCTCCTTCTCATAAATGCCTTTATTCAGAGTGATGATTCAAGCAGAAGGACTAATAACAGAATTTAACATTGTTGCTTTTGATTTGAGAACTGTGTGAAGAATGGTGTCAGATTAAAATACTTAGTGTTTTGTATGCTGCTCTTTGTAGTCTGAACTCTTTTTGTGACAAGTGACATTAATTTTTATACAATTCTGGAAGAAAGAAATCTGATATGTATTGGTAATTGCTAGTGGTTAGGAATGTGATATGTGTGTAATGCAGGATAGATTGATTAGACTCATTATGACATGAAATGAAAATGTCAGACCACAAAAATAAGCAATAGAGTTGTTGCATTTTTTATTACAATTTTGCCTTGGGTTTTGCATAATTGAAAAAAGGATCACAGACACAAAAAAATAACCTTGCCCTGAAAAACAGAACATCAGAGAAGAAATAGAAGCCCTCTCAGTTATTGGAATAAATTCTGCCCCAGGAGATTGAGGAGTAGGATTTATCTGAGTAATTGCATGCAAATAAATGTATAGGGGGAAAAAAAGAGAAGAATAAACCTGTCTTCTGATTTGGAATCTCAGTGAGGAGAGTGAGTTACACCTCTTTGCCATCTCTTTTCAGGACTGTGGCAGGAGCAATAGAAACATTTCCAAACCAACTCTAGCAATGCCATGCCTGGAAGATGTGGAAGGAAAAGAAAAGTTCCTACTAGTGTGTTATTTTCCTTAGATAAGTTATAGTGCCTTGGTATAAGAGTAGATGCCCTGCTTTAATAATTAAAACCTTTTTCTAAGACTGGCATCTTATGTCCAGACCCTTCTCCCTTTACCTTATCAGTGAAGGACCATTGCTAGCCCTTAGTCCTGAATCCTTCTGTGGTTCTACAAGCGTAGAGTGGTTTGGGTTGGAAGTGACCTCCAAAAGTCATCTAATCCAATCCTGCTGCAGTCAGCACAAACATCTTCCACTAGACTGTGTTGCTCAGAGCCTTGTCAAACCTGACCCTGAAGTTCTTCAGGCATGGGGCTTTAACCAGCTCCCTGGGCTACCTGTTCCAGTGTTCCACCACCCTCATGCTAAAGAGGTTCTTCCTAACATCCAATCTAAATTTCCTCTTCTCTAATTTCAAACCATTACCCCTCATCCTATCAATGCAGGCCTTTGTAAACAGTCTCTCTCCAGCCTTCTTGTAGGCCACCTTCAGGTACTGGAAGGCTGCTTTTAGGTCTGCCCAGAGCCTTCTCTTCTGCAGGTTGAACAACCTCAGCTCCTTCAGCCTGTCCTTGTAGCAGAGGTGCTCCAGCCCTCTGATCATGCTTGTGGCCCTCCTGGACCCACTCCATCTAGTCCGTGTCCTTCCTGTGTTGAGGGCTGGAAAGCTGGGCACAGTGATGGTGAGAACCATCCAAGTGCTTCTTTTTTGCAAAATGGCACGTTTAATGACTTTTCCTGCCAGCCTTCTCCTTTCCTCCCTCCACAGACTCCCATCTTAGGAGGTCTGATAGAGAGGGGAGCTGGGAGCTGTCTGCTCTGTGGGACTCTCTTCTGAGCCTGTGACTTGCTGGTGGGAAAACAGGGGGGAGCAGAAGTACATGCTCCCGGGCCACTGCAAGGGGACTTTACACAAAACTGTAAAAGCTGGAGGATGGAAAACAGACTTGGTGAGAGCAACACTGTAGACAATAGTGCTGTCTGGGAACGCAGTGGCCTCTTCTGTATGGCAGCAGGAGTGTGTGCACCCGCTGCCTCCCAGTGCCTCTCATGGAGAGGATGGCTTCCACGAGAGCACTGCAGATTTTCTCATGACCTCTGTGGTCTCTTCCAGATGTGCTAAGAATATCTTCTTCAAGGAGGATCTGTTGAACAGATTTTTTATTTCTGTTGTGTTTGACTTGTGCTCTAAAATAATCATCAATCCTACCTGTTTATATCTTATGCTTGTCCCAGTGTTAGTGAAGACTCAGCTCTGTATTCACATAGGAACTAGCCAGACAGTTGGATATAGCTCTGAAGAAAGAGACTTGGGTGCACTGATTGATGAGAAGCTCACTATGAGCTGGCTCATACAGCCCAGAAGGCAAATTGTGTTCTGGGCTGCATCAAGAGGAGTGTGGCCAGCAAGGAAGGAGAGGTGTTTCAGCCTCTTTATTCTGCTCTCCTGAGACTCCACCTCAAATAATGCATCCAATTCTGGTGCTCCTGTCATAAGAAGGACACATTGCTGTTGGAGTGAGTCCAGAGGAGGGCCACAAAGATGACCCAAGGGCTAGAACACCTCTGCTGTGAGGATAGGCTGAAGGAGGTGGGATTGTTCAGCCTACAGAAGAGAAGACTTCAGGGGGAACCTTATAGCTACCTTCCAGTCCCTTGAGGGATCCTACAGGAAGGCGAGAGAGCAACTTCTCGTAAGGGTGTTTAGTGACAGGACAATAGGGAATGGTGTGAAGCTGAGGGAGAGTAGGTTCAGACTGGATCTTAGAAAGAATTTTTTCAGTACAAGGGTGATGGGACCCTGGAATAGGTTGGCCAGGAAGGTTGTGATTGCCTCCTCCCTGGTGGTGTTCACAGCTAGGCTGGATGAGGCAGTAAGCAGCAAAGCCTAGTTGAAAGGCATCACTGCCAATGGCAGGGAGGTTGGATGATCTTCAAAGTCCCTTCCAACCTAAGACATTCTATGAGTCTATGATTATATATGTATTATTATTAGAGGCTAGCACCTGGAACTTTAAATGAGATGAAGAACTGCATTTAAATCTCATCTTGTTTTGAACTGAGATCAGTAATGAAAGACTTGGACTCCAATAGGAAGGAGACTGGGAAGAGTCAGTGTGACTTGCCATCCCTGGGGGTGTTCAAGAGAAGACTGGATGAGGCACTTAGTGCCATGGTCTAGTTGACTGGACAGGGCTGGGTGATAGGTTGGACTGGATGATCTTGGAGGTCTCTTCCAACCTGCTTTATTCTATGGTTCTATGGTGTATATTTTTTGGCTGTTTTAGTCATTTTAGTTGATGCACTGTTTTGTGGGAGAAGTATTATGGGTGCTTTCATACAGGTGTCCAGTGCTGTGTGCCTGTGCATGAAGGTTAACCGAGGCCACTGCCTTTGCCAGCACTTCTGCAGAGTCAGTTCTGTGGAGAGCTCTATTATTAATATTGTCCACATTCCCTGAGTGAGTCAGATAAGCTAAGGAAGATTAATTGATTTTAGTAGCCTGGCTCCAGCTCATGCCAGCTGAGAGTCTAACCTGGTGATATTTATAGTAGTACTTCATCTGATTGTGTAATCTCAGCCTAAAAATTTGACACCTCATGAATGCCTGAGTTTGATTCTCTCAGTACACTTGTAATTTCTGAACTCCTCAATTTTTGGTACCAAATTTTCACTGCACATAAAGTAGCCTTTATTTAAGAATGCAGATACTTAGATATTTAAAAAATAACCAGTAGACACAGCCCAAGTAAAAAACTCCCCCAATTCCTCACCCCCTAAACAAATAACCCCCCCCCAACAAATGGAAGGAGGAAACAGTACTAACAAAAGTACATCTCACAAATCCAAATTATGAGATGATCAGATTGATCATCTGGAAGCAAGAGCATTCTAAAACACTCTTTTCACATTGTCCACCAATTTAATACTGTGAACTCTATGTTCCAATGCATATTTTTAAGAGGTGCTCTAGGAACATAAATGAAAATGTTTCAGGTATTTCCACACAGACCTATTTTGGTAGAATTTATTTGGAAGCTTACTTTTGTTAAAAAACATCTCTGGGCCAGATTTATCCCTGGAGTAATTTTCCTTGATTTTTTTAATAGCATTGCAGGAAGGGTGAGTTTGGCTTGTATTTTAATTTATACACAGGAAATATCGTGTACAGCTACAGCACATCTTTGCCCAGGGTATGGTACACAAGGGGAAAACATACATGATTCCATCAGTGCTTTGTTAATTTAATTATCACAACAGATGCGGCATTTAATCTATTTGACTTTTGTTATTGAGTTACTAAATCCTGCTCAAAGAATATTTTTATTTTCCCCAGCTACAGCACTGAGTGAAAAGCCACACAGCTTCTTGAAATGTTAAGCAGCTTTGCAACTTCCTCTCTCTCTGCATCAATAATCTAATACTTTTGCTGATAGCACTTTGTTTCGAAACTGGGAGATGCAAATCTGTCTTCCTTTCTGCTTGTACCAATGCATATTTCTTCCTGTTTTCACAGGAAAAGGTGCCACAAAAGAGATCTTCTTCCTCTTCTCATCTTTTTTTTTCTTCTCTTCCCTCCTCCCTTTTTAGGTTAGAACATGCTGAAAGTTAATTTAAAAACAGGGCTCTCTTAGAGACACAGCTTAGGCACGTTTGCGTTTAGTGGTGTTTGGTATGCTTCCATTAAAGGCATTTCTCACATTGGAATCTGGAGTGTTTCGTGGCCTGGAAATAACAGCAATATTTCCACTGCTGTTTCCAGTGGTGCAGTTCACACATCCTTCAAACAGAAATCTTTTGCTTAACCAGGATGCACAGAAATGTTTCAAGCTGTGCAAGCTGAGCCAGATGGTGCTGCACAACTGCCACATCTGTGGTTAGGGGCAGCAGTAATTCTACTTGAGGGCTTTCTTCACTCACATGAGTGTCCTCTGTCCAAAAGGGTTCTCTGTCACTTTGGACGTGGTGCCTCTTTCCAAGTTGGACTGCTTTTGTCAATCACTACAAGCACCCTCAAAACCTTACTTATTATATCCTTATATAAAAATGATCAGTCATAGAATCACAGAAGAGTTCGTGTTGGAAGGGACCTTTACATTTTATCTAGTCCAACCTCCCTGCAGGTCAGGGACAGCTTTCACTAGATCAGGTTGCTCAGAGTCCTGTCCAACCTGACTTTCAGCACTTCCAATGATGGGTCATCTACCACTTCTCTGGGCAGCCTGTTTCAGTGTTTGAACATCCTCATCACAAAAAATATCTTCCTGATGTCAAATCATAGGATCATAGAGTCAACCAGGTTGGAAGAGACCTCAGAGATCATCCAGTCCAACCTATCCTACAGCCCTAGCCAGTCAACTAGACTATGGCATTAAGTGCCTCATCCAGGCTTTTCTTGAACACCTCCAGGGACAGTGACTCTACCACCTCCCTGGGCAGCCCATTCCAATGGCAAATCTAAACCTCTTGTCTTGCAGTTTGAAACTGTTGTCCCTTGTCCTGTCTCTACATGCCCTGGTAAAAAAATCTTTCTCTATCTTTCTTATAAGCCCCCTTTATGTATTAATGATCTATATACTCTCTTCAGAGTCTTCTCCAGGCTGAACAACCCCAGCTCTCTCAACCTTTCCTCACAGGAGAGGTTTTCCATTCTTCTGATCATTACCATGGTCCTCTTCTGGTCCCCCCTCCAACAAATCATTTCTCTAAATTGACTTGGACCAGCTTAGTCTGGGGAGTGATAGCTTTTAGATGTCACTCTTAGATAAAGTCTGTCATCCCCCTTAGTGATTGTGTTTTTTTCTTCCAGACATGCTGTGCTCTTGATATTTATCTGCTTCTATGCTAAGAGGTGAGCATTTCTGGTCAAGTTTGGGTGCTTGAGGAGAAGATGGGGTGTGTGCATCCTGTGAGCAGTCAGTACTGGGGATCCATTGGGCTCCACAGTGAGTTCAACCGTTGATGGTGTTGCACTTCTGCATACAGGACTAAGAAATAATTTTCATTGTATAGCACTTACTGCATAATAAGTTTATGTAGTGATTGGTAGGAGGTTCTGGCTTCTCATTGAATTTCAGATGAAGATGAATCAGATCTGTTAGACTTAGTGACCCTTTGCTCCATCTTTTCAATAGTTTGGCTTCTAGGTGTGAAAGCTCTTTGATCTCTTATGTTTTCCCAATCATCGGGCTTTCTACAGCTGCACAGTGTTTCAGTCACCTTCCAGCACAGGGACCAAGGATGAGGTTTTTTCACCTTTGTGTAGCAAGCAGGGCAAATTTTTCTTCAGCTCAGCTTCTCTCATGCTGTAGATTGCAGAAGCATCTTGCTCTGATGCTGTAGATGTCAACTTTGGATTGACAACATTAATGGCATTTGCAGTCATTTTGTTATCTAGATAATTAATCCACAAGGCATTGCAAACAATGCAGTGAATAATACAGGAAATGATTAAACTGAGTATTTGGCATGGTTTTATATTATGCAGTATGCAGAGCTTGGAAGCAATTGGCATTGTGAAGATATTGGACAAAACACTGGCAGGTTTGATTTGTTCATATCCCTGCAATTTGAAATATTTGAGCTGGAGTTTCTGGCAGTTTTTATTTTTAAAGCTATTTCCCCCACTGCTATTAAAAGCAGTTTGGGAATCTAGGCTCCCTGGATTTCTCATAACCTCAGCAGAAGAAAGCAAGTGTCTGTGGAAGCTGCTTGAAAGCGATGATATTTGACATTAGTGCTCAACATAGCTGCTTTGATTTGCCCTCTGGATAGCCATGCTAATGCTATAAGGAGCTTGCTTTCCCATTTTAGCTACAGCAGTTAAAGGCCTAAAGGTAGGTGGCATGATTGCTTCTATAAATATGTATGTTTTAATGAAGCTATTGTTTATAATTAGGTAAAAATCATACTGGTATAAGTGAGGGTTACAGTGGGATATACAAAAGCTCTTAAGTGAGATGGAAGCAAGTGATTGATGACTTCAAGTTGTATCTGAAGGGTGGGATTAATAGGAAGCGTTTGCATTTCAACAACAGTGATTTATCTGATGTAAAGATGGGAGAATGAGATGTGAGAATTTGGATGAAATTCTTGTTGCCTTGGCCTTCTGTGTGTCTGCCTTACTCATTTAATGTGCTGTCTCCTCCTGGCTTTAAAGACACAGGTTGGAATAACTCAGCTGTCTCATGGGAATTATTTTTAGGTGGGATATTTAAAAGGGCGTTCAGAGGTTTGCTCTAAAATGGACGTTAGCATCCTCTAGCAATGGAGATGCTCCCCAGACGAGATTAAAGAACTCTGAAATGATGCATAAATCTCTTCTTTCCCCTGATAGAGCCCATGCCCTAGCCTCTACAGACTTTCCCCTTTTGATTCTGTTGAAAATGACTAATTTATTAATCTCCCTACTGGTGGGACTGGTACTTCTGATGGAGGACAGGCACATTTGCTCACCTGCACTCCAGTAAACCCACTTCTCCTGATTTGCAAAGTTCATTGGTTTCAAACTTCTAATGGTCTTGTGATTCTTTTAATCACTGTGTGAATTTAACTGAACATTGTTTTCCTGAAAGCACTGAGTTTTCAATGGCAGTAAATGTTTATGTTGAATAGAAGCCATAGGAAAACACCAAGCATAGCAGGATGCAGATCAAAATTCATTTGCAGACATATACTTCCTGAATCAAAATCTGCACCCTTGTACAACCACAAAGACTTTTTTTCTTCCACCAATCCCTGTGGTGGATGTCGTCTTAAGTGTGTTTGTGGAGGGAAATGGCTGGGAGAGAGTGTGCTGAACTCAACACTATGTAGTTGTCAGCTTAGTAGCTACGTCCAAGGTGATGCCATGTTGATAGACTCTCGTGGAGATGACTGTCACCTTGCTCAAAGACACTTAATATTGCATCTCATACAGCCCAACTTGGCAGCAAACAGGTTAGTAGTCCTATCAAAGTGAGATTTAGGGACAAAAATGATGATTGGCATCTTTTTTTTGTCTGAGTAACCTAACCTAACCTTGGATGTTACTGTTGTGCCAAAGACAAGCTAAAGTTCATGTCTCTCTGGAGGGATAAAACACTGACAGAGGACAAAGGTAAAATTTCCAAAGGGTCTCTTATTTTCTAAGCCTCAAGTGCCCATGGCTTCTAGGAAGATACCAGCTATAAAATGGGGACAGTGATTCAGCCCTCTGTGTAGTCTGCAAGCTTTTGGAGCGCAGTGACTTGAGAAGTTCAAGTGTGTGTGGACAATGAGGTTGTTCTAATCGATGTTTGTAAAATAAATATATAACATGAGCTCTAATAAGACTCTCTTTAAATAATACAGATTGGAATCTTGTCATTCCAGCCTTTTTTAACTTCTTGTCATTGCTGCAGGTATCATGGGATCTGGCCTTAACAGAGATACTGTACTTTTCCATGTCACTTTTTAGTCAGATCTTAAATGTTACAGAGATTCTAACCTTTTTCTACAAGTTGTCTGTAGGGTTGGAGTAGCTGAGTGTGCTTGTGCTGGCTTAGCTGTTCCTGGTCTGGAATAACTTTGTGTGATACTGATACAGATTGACCAGTGTGCTGCTTTTCAGTAGGACCTGGCACTGGCAGAAGTTGCATGATCCTAGCTGATTGTGCCTGGCTCTCCTGGGGGATTGTGCTTCCTTGCAGGCCCTGTTTGCTCATGTGAGTGCAGCATGAGCTGATCGTTGCCACACAGTATCTCAAACACAGCTGATATGGGACTGGCTGCAGCAAGCTGTCATCTGCTGGAAGGATCCATAAGATACACATCTGTTTGAGTGAACACCGTGCTCAAACCATGTTCAACATGTGTAGTGGTTTTCCAGGTGTCATTTGGTGACACTGGTACCTGTGATATTGCTGCTCTGAGCAGAGCTGGCAAAAGCTGTAGGTGAGAGAACAAAAAGTATCAATGACAAATTTGTGCAGAGGCAGACTCCTGGATTACTTTTCAAAGCCTGTTTGCTTTTCTAAACTGGAAATGTATCCTGTTACTGTCTGGCAGTGAGAATGCTGCCTTTGTTGTGTTTCTATGCTGCTTTTTTTGGATCAGTGGTAAAGCAGGTGGGACATCCTCTGTCAGGCTGCTTGGCTCAGTGTCATGGGTAGGAATCCTATATCTCAATGGTAGGAAAAAAAGCTATGGCTGACTCATTAACATTCATATTAAAGGATGACTGATAACATTCTCTCTATGAAACAGGTCTTAATTGCAGCAAACATTTGCTGTGACTTTAAACACAAATGTCCATGGGAAGCTGATATTTATATAGCAGCTACAAGAAGATGCACTATTTAAATTGTGCTGTGCACTGAGACTGTTGAGGACCACATGGATGTTTTAAAGAGGACAGATTTCAATAAATGGGTCTCTGTCTTATTACTAACATGCTCAAGAAGAACACGCTGCATTCACCAGTGGGATAGGAAAGCCCTCAGGCTTCCAGCTCACATTCCAGCATTTCAATGTGGATCTTCATCCTGGAGTCATTTCTGAGAACATGTTTACTAGCACAGCTCACAAAAGCATGTGTTTAATGTGTCTTTTTTGTTGTTGAAGTGATAAATCTGTAGACAAGTAACAACCAGAAAAAAAAGAGAACACTAGGGACTTGGAAAGGAAGAAATTCATAAAAATAGGCTTGAGGTGGAAATAGCATTGGGCTTTCAGGCATAAAACTTGTAAATCTTGGCGTTTCTTTTGCAGCATCAAGAAGTTCACAGCCTCTAACATATTTTCTACATTTTCTTCTGTGTATCTGTTAGTCCATAGCTTTCCAGCTTATTTTAAACGTCAGCAATTTCACTTTCTAAACTCGATTCAACAAATTACCTATTTGAATTTTGCATCTTGATTCTAAAACAAGCTGTTGTTCAATCCTAAATAAAGAATGCCAGAACTGTTGGCAGAACGCTGCCTGCAATAGAACAAAGCCCAGCGTTGTCATCGTTCACCCTGTTTCTCACTGGTTTGCTCATCCAGAAAAGCCTGTCTTGCCCTCTCAGCATTTGGTGTCCAGCATGTTGGCTTGTGATGACAACCACAGCCTGTTCCAGATTAGGCCTCAGTGACTTGCTCAGCATCACAGATTCAGTTTTCAGTAGAGCTGAGAATAGAGCCTCTTTCTTCTGTCGCGACTCGGTTCCTTGCTGTAATTGCAGGGCAGCTTTCCTGCTGAGTGACCAAGCCCGTTCTAATTAACAGCTCCCACTTTATATTTTGATGAATGCCTCTTGCTCAGTAGCTTTTTTTTTTTTTCAGTTTTAAAACATAGTTCCTCAGTGAATCGTGGCAAAACATGATTGTTTAATAAAAAAAAAAAAAAAGAGGCAGATGGTAGTTTTCTACTTGGGCAATCTGGAACTCCACTTGTTAAGCAAGCAAGTTGAGAAAGTGATTGTGTTGTAAGATGATGGACAAGCTGTGATGTTTGGAGCAACTTGAGCAACTTGGGTTAAAATGTTTGAAGGTGTTGTGGAAGGCTGGGTTTTTTTACTCAGGTTTGTGGGACTGGTATCAGGTCAAGAATTTACAGTAAAGGAAAGAGGTTTCCACTTCTTCTCATTTTTTGGAAGCACTGCTTACGTTTGAGGACCACCCTTCCTGTACTTACAGCACAACCAGGGGAATCAAGAATGTGTGGGATGCCTACAGGAATACCAGTTCCACTTTCACTCTTGATCCCAATTACCTGAAGGGAGGCTGTAGCCAGGTGGGGGTTGGTCTCTTCTCCCAGGCAACCAGCAACAGAACAAGGGGACACAGTCTCAAGTTGTGCCAGAGGAGGTATAAGCTGGATGTTAGGAGGAAGTTGTTGCCAGAGAGAGTGATTGGCATTGGAATGGGCTGCCCAGGGAGGTGGTGGAGTTGCCATCCCTGGAGGTGTTCAAGAAAAGGCTGGCTGGGGCACTTAGTGCAATGGTCTAGTTGATTGGACAGGGCTGGGTGCTGGGTTGGATTGGATGATCTTGGAGGTCTCTGCCAACCTCGTTGATTCTGTGATCACAGAGACACCACCTGATCTAGGGTAGGGTGTCCCTGCCCATGGCAGGGGGGTTGGAACTATATGATCCCTGTGGTCTCCTCCGACCCTAACTGTTTCTATGATTTTATGACAATTTCTCTCTGTCTGGTAAGTCCATAGCATCTTTGTAGGTTACACAGTCATGGAGAAAATCAGTAATTTAGTGATGGGGAACTCCAAAGGCAGTGATCACTAGGATGCCACATGAGCTAACAATGTGCCCTTGCAACCCAGAAGGCCAGTTGCATCCTAGGCTGCATCCAAAGAAGCACGGCCAGCAGATAAAAGAGGTGAGTCTGCCACTTTGATCTGGTAAGATCTCACCTGGAGTACTCCATACAGCTCTGGCACCCTCAGCACAAGAAGGACATGGCCATGAAAATGATCAGGGAACTGGAGCACTTCTCTTATGAGAGGCTGAGGTAGGTGGGGTTGTGCAGAGAAGAGGAGATTTGTACTGACTGTCAGGAACAAGTTTTTTACAATGGGGTTGGAAGAACATTGGAACAAGTTGTCCAAGAAGGTGGTTGAGGCCCATCCTTGCAGATCTTCAAGATCAGACTTGACAAGGCTCTGAGCAACCTGATCTGATGGAGGATATCCCTGTTGACTACAGGAAGCTTGGAGTAGATGACCTTTAGAGGATCCCCCCAACCCAGACCATTCTATGTGACGGGGCAGTGTTGTGTTGTGGAGTGCCAAGCATTCACCCGTGACCATTTGTTGAATTGTTTCATGATTGCAAAACAGAGGTGTGCTTTCCAGAAAACATGGGTGGGTGTCATCTAGGCTGGATGGGATTTTAGTTATGATTTTTCTGTATTTGTTCTTTTTAAATAGCCTATTTAGCTATGGAAGGAAAGCTGGAAGAGAACCACAGAAACACCTCTTGTGATTTTTTTTATTTCTACAAACATCTGAGACAGCAAGATGAGAGCCTGCTGGGGATCCCACATAGTAACATTTTAAAGGAGTCTTTAACGTGCAGTTTATTCCCAGTGTATAAAGTTTGTTGGCTTCAAAGTTTCTCTCTTTGATTACAGGCAGAGCAGATGCTGAGATAGCCTTGAGTTGTCTGTTCAGCAGAGGGACAAAAGCTAGATCTGGCTTCAGGCACGAAGAAGTGTGGCTGGCAGCTGGTGCTTCTGATTGCTTATCAATAGGTATTCAGTGTATTAATAAAGCTGCTGCTGCTGCTAAGACCAGAACTAGGGAACAGCTTTTCAGCCTGCCTGTTGTAAAGTTGTAAGCCGAGTCACTTGTGAAATGCTGTTTCTCTTCAGCCTGACAGCTCTCTCTTTGTGAGCCTTGACTAGCATTAGCCAAGCTGTGACCTAACACTACTTTTGTTCCACTGCTGCAAGAATCTTAAAACGAAGACTTTCAGTCCCTTTCTTGGTTCTCTGTGTCTTGCCTTGCTGCCCTTTGCTTTGTGGCTTTTAAAAAGGTTTTTCTTTATTATTTTTGAGCATGAAGAGACAAGAATATGTACTTCTTATTTTCCTTGATGAGACTTTAGTATGATGATGGTGGGACTCTGGAATAACCTATTCCAGAGAAGTTGTGGATGCCTCCTCTTTGAGGGTATTCAAAACCAGGCTGGATGAGGCCTTGAGCAGTTGAGTCCAGTTGAGAGGCATCCCTGCCTGCGGTGAGGAGATTGAAGTAGATGATCTCTAAGAACAACTGAAGTATTTTTTTTTTCCAGTTCAACTTGTGTACTGAACTGTTCTTCCAGCTCACATTCAAGGCCAGTTCCGTTCCACTTCTGTGGTGCATAAAGCAAAAGCCCTTTCAAAACCTCTGCAGAAGGATGTGAGAAGTCCTAGCAGCTCTGGTGGCATGGCTGACCCCCTTCATGAGTGCTGCTGAGGAAGGACAGGCTAAGACTTTCCCCTAGGTGGTCTGTCAAGCAGATAGGCAACAACTATAGGAAATTCCTTTCTGGGCACCAGCTAACAAGCTCAACAAACAATCCCTTTATTGAGAGACTGGAGCCTTCTCTCTGATTTCTTACTTTGTTAGCTACTTGAAACAGTTGAGAAATTCTTCTCTGGAGGGCTTAGGGAGTGGTGGTCAGTTTCTCCCTTCCTGAACCTCTTCAAGAAGTTCTAAGCCTTTCTAAGAAAAACAGGAAAGGAAGACAATGTAGAAAACATCCTAGAAACACCATACATGACTTAATTTCTTCTGCCAGAGTATAAGCTAAAGAGTACCCTCTGTACATGCTAAACTTGTGTGAGTGCTTTTGGTTTAGGTGTTGACGTTCTGGGTTCTTCATTCCAGTGAGGCTAAAAGGCTACCCATCAATCAATACACTGTTCAGATGGAGGCATGTTTCTTTAAAAGCAGCACCCTGCCATCTGAGAAGCAAGGTGTTATCATTTTGTGTGCAGTGTACTGACTGATACTCAGTCCTGACCTTTGAGGTTGCAGTAGAAGCTGCTCGTTGAAGCTGCTCATAAAGAGCATGTAAAAAGCTTTGACAGATGTGACCTATTGCCAACATTTTCTACAGTTTATGTTTTCTATAAATTATTGGTTTTCAAAACTCTTCTTTTTTTCCATCAAGAGTGAGAAGATGATGTTCTTCTGCTCAATGGCCTGTGGCATGCCTGTGTTCTTTTGCAGGACTCTTGCTGATCACTGTTGTAGTTCATCCATACCAGGCTTGGCTGTCCTGACCCAACATTGTGTGTGCCCTGACTCCTGTAGCATGTATTTCCAGGAGGCTTCCCCTGGCCAACATACATTCTTACACCTCCTCATTCCTTTTAAAGCCATTAGGGCCTCGTGCCTTTGGTTGAGGTCATGAGTACCTTGTGGTACAGCTTTCTTTTGGGTATCTTGCCCCACCGCACCTTTCAACAGTCTTATTGATCTCCATATTTTTGCCTTTTCCTTCAAGTCTTTCCTTCTTGCCTTTGTAGTGGTGCTCTTTTTGACTGACTTGCAGTGAGGAGCCACATACCTAAAATACATCTTAGCCAACTGAAGAGTGGATAAAACAGGTCTGGGCAGGGAAGGGTGTCTTTTTGTGGACACAGTGCAGGCTGGAATGTGGATGTAGTTTGTTGCCTGAGCCAAGACTAACTCAATGAGGTGAAGGTTTTATTTCTTTCCTGTGAGTAAACTGGGAGTGTGTTAGCCTGGAGTAGCAGTAGATTTAAGAATGTGATTTCATTTCATTTTCTCTGTTTCCAAGAACAGATATTTCTTGTGTTAAGAAGTCAGAGGCTAGATGTTTGCTCTGAGCTGTTTGCCACCAAAGAGAGAAGAAAAACAAGCAGCAATCTTTACTAGGGCAGACTTTGGGGGTGGGGTGGGGTGTTTGGTTTTATTTTTTGGGGAGGGAGGGCAGGATGAGGGGAGTTTTTTTTTCCCTAGTTCCTAGGAAAGAGGTTTCTTCCTAGAAAATGGAGGGAACTTGAGTTGGCAAGGAATTGATATTTATCTGCCCAATCTGAAGAAATACTTAACTTTTGCATAACTACCTATGAATGTATTTAGGAAGCTGGCAAGTTGCACTGGCTTGTGTGGTTTTCATTATGTCAGGCTTTTTAAACTGCTTGAAAATAAGCTTCCTTTATGGGCAGTAGAATTCCTTTTAAGTTGTCATCCAGAAACACATGAAGGGGAGGTGTGAGAGCCCAGCAGATTGTGCTGTGTCCTAACCCCAGGCAGGATGCTGGTATGCCATAAGGAACAGCACTTGGCACAACCCAAAATCTAGAGGTTCACCAGCCCTGCTAATGCTGTCATTGGCAAAACTTGGGGATTTGCAGCACTGGTGAACTTAGGCAGTGTGTGAAATACTTGGCTTCCTTGGTCTCATTTTTGCAGTCATAACTACTGAATGCATAACTACCTGATTAGTGCAGAGATTTCAGTCTTCAGCTCCCCCCCCCCCCCCCCCCCCCCCCCCTTGCAAATGCTTGTTAATTGCATTCATAGGTTTATACATTTGTAGAACTAGAAGGGATAATTAGGATCCTGTAATTTGGTCTCTCCGTGCAGTTGAACATAAATCTTGTGCTGCATCTGGAGTTTTATTCCACTCACTTCAAAAGTGTGCACCTTATTTTATGAATTTTCCCTTCTAGCCCCAGTCTCCAATGAGCAAAATTTCTCAAATCATTGTCACATTTGTTGCTTAGAGGATAATTAGGCTGATCTTCTTAAAAGTCAAATGAGCAAAGAGCTCTTAGAACAGCCTCAATATGCAGCTCTTCAGTTTGTAGCTGTTACTGCTCCGTTTGCTTTTTAACTTCTATTTTCTTCATAAATAAGAAAAGTTGTTTGCTCTGCCAGTTGTATTTACATGGGTGCCAAGTACCTGCTCCAAAATTTCATCACAGGTCAGTTTGCCATTTTTGGCTTAAATCTGATGTAGACTTCTGCCCAGTTGAATAATTACTAGGGCCTTCCATGGTAACATCCAAAGAAGATTTCTGTTTCAGGAGTATGACTTACACTCTTGTTCCTAGACCTTGCTTGGCCTCACTGGGACACACTGCTTACCTTGCTCACTAGATCTGGTGAAGAAAATACAGAACAAGTGAAGAAACAGTCATTATCATCAACCTGTTTCTTTCTTCCTTAGAAGAATCTTGCCAAAGTCTTCTGAACTAGATTCTAAGAACACTCATCAATCTCCTTTTGGCATCTTCAGTTAGATGTTTGAAGTGTTTCCAGTTTCCACTCTTCCAGCTAATAAGAAGCCACTGACTGCCTTGTGTTTCCCCTTTTCCCTCAGAAATACACCTCTTTGGTGTTAAACATTTTATAATTGAAAAATGACTGTCCTGTAATACTGTTTGCAGAAATAGAATGACTTAGATGCAAGACTTTCTGCAAAACGGAGGTGGGATTTAGTTCCTCTGCTCTTTAAGTTCAGTAGGACTTTAAGGCAACTTTTGTCTCCTGAGGAAAGGCTGAGGGAGCTGGGGCTATTTAGCTTGGAGAAGAGGAGGCTGAGAGGAGACCTCATTCATGTTTATAAATATGTGAAGGGAGAGTGTTGGAAGGACAGAGCCAGGCTTTTCTCAGTGTTGTCCAGTGATAGGACAAGGATGCAGTAGGTGCAAGCTGGAGCACAGGAGGTTCCAGGTGAACATGAGGAAAACCTTTTTTCACTGTGAGGGTGACAAAGCTCTGGAATAGGCTACCCAGACAGGTTGTGGAGTCTCCTTCTCTGGAGACATCGTTTTCCTGCCTGAGCTACTCCAGGTGATCCTGCTTTGGCAGGGGGGTCGGACTGGATAATCTTGCGAGGTCTCTTCCAACCCCTAACATTCTGTGATGAACATGGGTTTGGGTCAGTCTTTCCTCTTGTCCCTGCTGAATTTTCTACTCCGTTCCTGCCTGCAGGAAGTCCTTTACCACTGGGTGACACTGTTTGACAGTTCTTAACATTTACTGTGGCAAAGCCCTGAAGAAGCTGTCCTCTGACTCTTTGTGGACTTCTGATTTTGAATCCAGGCTCAGTTTTCATATAAAACTCCATAATCCGCTGTAGTTAAATTTGATTCAGCCAAACCTGCCCTGATTTTTAGTTTAGTTTCCCAGACTGACTGTTCTAGCACATCGCTGTTGCACTGTGGCTGCGGGGATTATAAATTGATTTTATTTGCTTTTCTAATCTTAAAATGCATCGTTTCAGAGTCACATATGGGTCACTGCTGACCCATGTATAAATTAATTACTAGTTACCTTTTAGAATTAATCTAGTTGCAAACTGTGCTGTGGAGTGTTTCCTAGGAGGCATAATTTCAGTGATCTTCTGACAGTCGTGTTTACTGCGGTGTAATAATTACCTCTGTAGTGTATTGTTGAAAGACAGATATTTATTTCATTACATGCCTTTGCTAGTCTTCATCCCATCTTTCTGTCTTGTCCACTGCCTATTTTAAAACTTAAGATGCCAAGTAGCTTGTTGCAAGAAAAGTCTACATCCAGATTTTGACAGCATCTACAAAAAGGGGATCTAGTCTGGATGTGGTGGTGAACAAGGCTCTCCATCTTCTTCTCTTCCAGTGCTCTTACAACCTGCCCTGCGTGGAGACCTCCTATTGCAGTAGGAAAAGAGGGGCACTTTCATTCTCTCATCATCCACCTCTAATTATATGACTGCACTGATACCTCTTCAGCACTTTAACTGAGCAAGAGAAGAAAGCAGTGTAGCTGTTCAGTGCTAGTCTTTTCAACTAGTTTCATATCTAGTGGCAGAGAGCTTCACCAGAGATCTTGCAGACTTGGGGGAAATTCTTTTGGATTAACACAAATTCCTGTTCATTTGGCCTGGTGATTCTAGCAGAAGGCTATCCTTAAAACTGTTTGTGTCTTCTCTCTTTTCCAAGTAGACTAGAGACCAAGAGGAGCTAGCTACCCTGTTCTCACCAGCACTGCACTTTACCACACATCCTCTAGGAGCATCTAGGCTCTTCCCTTAACACTGAAAACTTGACTGAACTTCAAAGCACAGGAACAGAGACTGCCTGATGGTGTTTAAATTGAACAGGAGCCATAAGGATCCTTTGCCTTTGAGAGACTTCTAACTGTGGAGCACTGCCCCAAATTTTGCACTGTCTCCCTTAGGTGTCAGTGCCAATGCAAACATCTTTAAAATGACCCTTTTCCTTCTGGGTTTTTTTTTTCATCTAGTGGATGTTTTATCTGTACTTTGTTGATATTGTACCCTCAGCAGCACTTAAGGAATGAAAATGAGCATTAACTGGATTTCCTTGAGATTTTGAGTGGATTAGTTCATTTTATCCTCTGAAGTGACAACAGGAACAGCTTCAGTAGCCAGCAAGCCCTGCTTCTCTCCATATCCTCCACATCACTGAGACTGCTTTGGGCTGCTCTGAACAAGAGAGCAACACCCTTGTTCCCGAGCAAAGTCTATGTTGTCTACCAGGCTTGGCAATGAAGCTGTTAACTAATGATACCCAGCATAAGGAAGGTGTTTTGAGTTCTGGAATAGTATGGACAGGAGTTTTTCAGTCTTGCTACTTTACCTGTTGGGATCTCAAGATTTTGAAGTGCATGACAAGAAGCAGTGAGATTAGCCTTGCAGAAGTTCGTGATGGTTTCTAAGATGCTCTTCTTTGGTCTGTGTGAGCTAAGTAGGTTGAAATAACCTACCTAAGAACTGTAAGGCCATTGGAGACATAAACAAAAGCAAGATGCCTGCCAAAGGGTTTAAAAGTCTGAGGATTCTTTTTGTTTGAAGACTAATATTGTGGAGTGTAATCTGGTAAGAGTAGGTACATGCTGCCCTAAACATGTTTGATTTTGAGGCAGGTGAAGACACTCTCCTGATTTAGAAGCAAAATTATTGTAGCTGGGAAAAGGCAGGCTTTTTGAACAAAGCATGAGGGGCTGGGAGGAAACTTCCCTCTGCAGGCAGTCTGGCTGTGCTTTGCCATGATCCAAACCCTGTTATCCCTTTCAGCCATGAAAAATGATGCGAGTAAGAGACAGACCCATTGGATGATGGCTGGCTTGAACATCTTGTCTGGAAAGAATAGTCTGTTTTCTTATTGAGGAGCTCTGAATTAAAAGTTGAGCTGTGGGAAGTTATTAATGATATCTGTAATCAGGGATTAATCAAGTTAATCTCCCTAGCCAAGAGCCTTTTACTGCACTATGAGCACATAGATAAAGGAGGAGAGGAGGGGTTGAGGGAGCTGGGGTTGTTTAGCCTGGAGAAGAGGAGGCTCAGGGGTGATCTTATTACTGTCTACAACTACCTGAAGGGACATTGTAGCCAGGTGGGGGGTGGCCTCTTCTCCCAGGCAACCAGCAATAGAACAAGGGGACACAGTCTCAAGTTGTGCCAGGGTAGGTATAGGCTGGATATTAGGAAGAAGTTCTTCCCAGAGAGAGTGATTGGCATTGGAATGGGCTGCCCAGGGAGGTGGTGGAGGCACCGTCTCTGGGGGTCTTCAAGAAAAGACTGGATGAGGCACTTAGTGCCATGGTCTAGTTGATTGGTTAGGGCTGGGTGATAGGTTGGACTGCATGATCTTGGAGGTCTCTTCCAACCTCGTTGATTCTATGTGGATTCTATGTGGAAAAGATAATAGTGGTGAGCTTTCACACATGGACAGTGCTGAGATAAGGAAAAGCACATTCTGCATTTAAGTAGCTTTTCTGCTTTCCACCCAAGCTGGCCAATGTGAGTCAGTGCTGGTTGTGTAACATCTGAGCAGAGACGTGATGAAGATTTTTGTATTCCAATTCCTCTGGAAATCAGAAAGGGGAGGGTAAAATTATCTTTCTTCTCAAAGAATGCCTTTGGGTTACTTGTGACAAGCCGCAAGTCTACGCTGTAGTTTAAAGAGCTAAAAATGTCAAGCCTTAAAAATAATAGCATTTGATGGTTTATAGCACAGCTCAGAGCAGATGTTGAAGCTTGTTTTGAGAATAAAATCTTCTTCAGGAGGTATTCAGTGTTTGAGCTAATGCTTCTGTGGAAGATACTAATGCAAGAATGTATTATGGCAAAGAGGAAATCGCCTGAGTTTAGCCTTAATGGTTCCTGGGCTAGTCTATTATTACGATGTTCATCAGTATTTTTTGGCATTTATTTATCTGCCTTTTAAGGGGCCTCAACTCTACCTTTGCTTTCACAGCTGGAAATAGTTGTGGGAATTATTTGGAGGGTGAAAATGGCATCTATATGTGCAGTAATATAAATACACGGTGTCTCACAGGAATTTCTATATTCAGATTCCATATGTGGAGGGTGATTTCTAGTCTGAGGAATTCCCTCAAGGCCATGTAAACACCAGGGGGTTTTGCAGACACCATGGGAGCCCTGTTGTAGCAGAAACTCCCTCAGCTGATGAATCCTTAACCAGGCATTCTTAAGATCTACTTTGAATCTGTTAAAAGCACTAGTGGCTCCTTGTAACCCTTTGTCTGCATGTTCCCAGACTTACTGCCATAAAAGCACTTCTGCCTACCACAGGTAGGCCTGATATGCCCAAAATAGGCTTATACATGTCCTGCCTTGCCTGGGCATGTTTTTCTGCTCCACCAGAGAGGCAAGCATGGGAAAAGGACACAAAAGAACCTGTAGCCACTGTGTCTGGCTTGCCCAGGGTCCAGTGGTAAGGTACACACACTTAGCTTGTGTCTGCCTAGTGCAAGGCCTGTGCCATTCCCAAATTAGGGAAAAGGGAGCCTGTGTCTTTGCCTAATATGGTAAGGTTTGGCTAACTGCCATCCTGATTGGCTGTTCTGTGCCCAAAGGGCAATTAATCTCGGCCCACACTCATAAAAGGAGTTATGCAGGTGAACACCCTGCTTTTGCTTCCCTGCTCTTTGCCATGCTTTTCTGCTGTGCTCTGTGCCCTGCTCCGCCGTTGCCTGCTGCAGTTGCACACTGCCTCATTGTCTGCTGGTGAACGCCACTATTGCGAGCTTACCAGGAGCAGACCCTGGATGCCTGCGCGCAATCGGCCTGTGTGGTCAGCCTGACATCATGCTGAGGCTGCACCACATCTGCCTTCTGCACCTGAGAAGCCAGGAGACAAGGTCAGAGATTGTCTGCCTCTTTCCCCAGAAGCCAGAAAGAATTAAGTCTCAACTGTGGCTAACCCCCACGAGTTGGGTAATGATAATTTGTGAGTGAATGCTTAAATGCCTCTTTGTAATTCTCCATTGCCTTCTGCCATAGAGCAGAAAGGGCTCCTTGAGGCCATCTAGTGGGCAAGCAGCATATTGACCACCAGCAGCATTTGACCATGGGAATCTTTGCTTCCAGTTCAATTAATGTTTAAATATCTTGCTGGTTATTACTGGATCTAGCTATTATCCATAGAATGTTTCCATGACCGTGTAAGAACCAAAATATTATTAAAATGAATGGTCAGGGGTGGTGAGAGTTCTGAATAGCAACATTAATAAACAATATTAATTTTGGAAAGATGTTATCTCACATTAATTAATTTCCCCTCTGCAACACTGCTGAAAAAAAAACTCTTTACAGACAATGAAAGAATTAATAAAAGAATCAGATAATATATTTGGTTGGAAGAGACCTCGAAGATCATTCAATCTGAACTTCAAACCCATCTGGAAACTCCTTAGAAGTCCCTCTGGAAAGTACCACAAGCTCAGAACACTAACACTTAAAAGAGCCTTCCTGCTTTACTGGTTTCCACCTCCAACACCACCCCAGGGAGCCCTTTCCCAGAATGAGGAGAAGGCAGCAGCAGTACTGTGGCACAGATGCTGGTGCCAGACCTCCCCACAGAGCCTCTTTGATTTTGGGAAACAAATTATAGACCTGAGTGGCTCTAAATACAAGTTTCAGTGGGGTCTAATCCATGCTGATGAACCCTAGTTCCTACAGAGATACTTCCCTGAGCACAGAAGGAATATCACACACCGATCCAATGCTGCCTTATGTCACCAAAATAAACAGAGGCTTAAAATGAAACCCAAATAATGCAGCAGCTGACCTTGTACCATCTCAGCTGCTCTCACACCATCACCAAAAGAGTGCTAAAAAACAATTAAACAAAGGGTCTCTTTCCTGGCTAGATTGAGAGCAGACCAAGCCCAGGACTGGTGGCTGAGGAGCAACATCCACATGGCTCTAAGGGGAAGCACTTTGAAAACTGTGTACTGGGACATATTCCCCCAGAAGAACTTGCATGCTTCTGGCACACCTTGCTTTGATTGTATCTGTTCAGTGTGATCAACTCGAAGGGTCTCTTCCATTCTCCCTAGATTTACTTCTGTTCCAAGGAAAATAAGAATTGGAAGTATGTCACCATTTGGTCTTGCCTCTCTAAGACTGAGGTACAAGTATGGTACTTCTTGGTTGCTTTAAGAACATCTTCATATCTGAAAACATGAAACTTCTCTCTGGGAGTATACTTGAAGTTATTTTTATACAGAAGCATTTTCTTCGTCTAGTGGAATACTGAAATTGCTTTGCAGCTTTATTTGAGGAGTTCTTTCTTCAAGAAAATCCATGTGTACTTAAGAACTCACGAATAAAGTCTGTGAGAGTTACTTAGGCAGTACAAGATAGGGTAGATAAATGCTTTTGTGCCTCTTGTGCAGCAACAGCTAATTCAGCAAATCCCCTGGGAAAGCACCTGCCAAATTAGTGGGTGTGCTGAACTTGAGCCAAGCTCAGCTAAAGCATCACTCGAATCCAAAGCTCTTTGTTTGGGAACAAGGTAAGAGGGTTGTGCCTTCTTAATTGATCCTGTGAAAGCAGATGGTTAAAGGGAGCATCTCGGATGCTCTTACGACAGCGCATTTCTGCTACGTGATTATTTGGGTTATTAATATGCCACTGCTGCACCTAGTGATGGTCTGAAAGCAGCTGTCTGAGTTGTGACTTTTGTGGTGATGAGCACTAGAGACTCGTGGAATTAATACTTTGTTACTGCTTGAACACTGTACTTTGTGTAAGGACTTCCAAGAGATTCTGTTGTCAAGCTTGCCTGGTTTGTTGGTGTGAGCCTGAATCTCAGCACGAATCTCCGGAGCTATGCTATTCCTGCCTGTCACTGATGTGGGGAACCCTTTGTGCCTCTCTCCTTTTTATGTGAAGCTGGCTGTTTTCTTGTGAATGTTTGCTATCTTAATTGTATTGTTTGCATATAACATTACGCAGTGACTCTGCAGGACTGGGTTAGTGGCCTCCAGCCAAACTGAGGTTTGCAGAGGGTGTGAGAGGATTCACTGAGTGGGAACTGGATGCCCTCTTTCACTGCCTCCGTTTGGAAATCCTAGCTGAAGTAATTTGCAGCTTAATCACACACAGAAAGCATCTTATGTTCCCAAGGGAGTTTTACTCATTCAAGTTTGCTGCCCATAGAGTTCATGTTACATTAGGAAACCCTGATTCCTGACCTCTTGAGTTGAATATGTTTGGGTTTCTTTTTTTTTAAGCAGAGATGGGTCTGAAGGAAGGAGAACAAATAGACTTCATTTTATGGGCTTGACATAAGCAATCTTATGTCCTGCAAAATATTATATCAATCTTTGTGAGAAAGAATTGAATCAAATTGTTTTACAGAGGCTCACGTTAAAAACTAGCACAATCATTTATGACAGACAGTTGTAGGGGAGTTCTGTGGTTTTCATCTTGGCCTAAGCAAAAGGAGCAGCAGGTTGGATGTAGATGAGAGTTGTCAATGATAAATGCTTTCCAGAAAACTTGCAGCCCCATTGATGCCACAGAACTGATAGAGGAGTACAGAAAAACAAGTATTTGCAAAGCAAGTTTGTTTTGGGTGGAAGTTGGATACTGAAATGTAGAATTATGTGGGTTTGTAACATTTGAGTTCTTTTAGATGTGATAAGTATGATGTGAACACTGAGGACCTATGAATCTGGAATCCTGTGTCCAGTTCTGAGCCCCTCAGTTCAAGAAGACCTCAGGGGCCTGCTTGGAAGAGTTCATCACAGAGCCCCAAAGATGATGAAGGCAGTGGAACATCTCAATTCTGAGAAAAGGCTGAGGGAGCTGGGGCTCTTTAGCTTGGAGGAGAGAGCTTGAGGGGTGACTTCATTCATCTTTATAAAGATGTGAAGGGAGAGTGTTGGAAGGACAGAGACAGACTCTCCTCAGTGATGTCCAATGATAGGATAAGGGGCAACAGGTGCAAGCTGGAGTGTAGGAGGTTCCATGTGAATATAAGGAAAACCTTTTTCACTGTGAGGGTAACAAAGCACTGGAACAGGTTGCCCACAGACATTGTGGAGTCTCCTTCTATGAAGACATTCAAAACCTGTCTAGATGTATTCCTGTGTGACCTGCTCTAGGTGGCCTGGGAGGTTGGACTGGGTGGTCTTTTGGGGTCCCTTCCAACCTGTAAATTCTGTGATTCAGTGAATCATTTGGTCATTATTTAGAAAAAGAAAGGTCCTGTAGATACTTGATTCATTGTCTGTGGTACATGGACTTTTACCCACTTTGTATTAATGGTTTAGTGGTACATGTTGAGAAGTATGCTGTGGCCTGGGGCTTTTACTGTGCTTGGGTTGGTGAGGTTATATATACATGTATATATATATATATACACACATATATATATATAAAAAATTATATGTATGCAATTAAACATTGAGGGGTGTGAGGTATGAGTTCAGGAAAGGCTCACTAGGGTGGGCAGAGAGACCAGTGAGCAAGCGCTGTGCCTGAGGCTGGGGGACCTGGGCTGGCTCAGCCAGAAGCAGAGGCAGGGTTGGGGGAACCTAACAGCAGCCCCCCAATCCTGGAAGTACCTTCAGTGTTGTCATGGCTGGAGGGGGAGAGTCAATGGGTATGAGTTGAAACAATAGATAAGGAAAAAGTTCACCATGAAGATCGGTAAGCAGGGTTGTCCACAGAGGTTATGCAGCCTCGGAGGACTTCAGTATCTTACTGGTGAAGTCTTGAGCAGCTTGGTCTGATTTGATAGCTGTTCCTGCTCTCATCAAGAGGTTGGATTAGTAATCTTCCAAGTTTTCTTCTGACCTCAGTTTTTCAGTGAACACATGTATCTGGCATGTGTGGTGATATCTTGTTGCCTGATCAAAGCAGGGGGGACTGACAGAAGAATTATTTATACTGCATGATCAGTGTCAGTGGGAGGTTTATGCCATGTCCATCGATACACTTATACAGGTTTGAACTGTGGGCAAGTTTTCTATTTGTTTCAAAGGTCCCTGTTTGAAGTAGCACCCCCAGAGATTTCAGAAGCATTACATGTAAACTTGCCTTGAAAAAATAATTCAAGGGCCACCCTGAGTCTGTCTTATATTGGTAAGCTGTTTCTCATCAGATTTGCTCTGTAGAAACTTAGTGTGTGAGAGGTAGCACCAATAAAGCACACAATTCACAGCATCCACTCAAACAAAGGAGCTGAAAGGGTTGTATTGGGTCCATTGGACACACTAAAACCAAAATGTCTTGCCTGCATCTGCTGAAAACTTGGTCCCGTTGTTTTGCTTCTTCATCTCTAAGTGTACATGCAGCCCAAGTGGGTTGGTGGTGGCCTTGGTCAGTATATTAATGTACTGAATTATCAGTGGAAATCTTTCCACTGCACCAAGTGGATTTTGAATAAGGCCTGAGCAACAATATGAATCAGACCTGAGCAACAGTTTGAGATTCTCTCTTACACCCAATATAGGTGTAAGTTGCAGCAAAAGAGCTTCTGCCTCAACACAAGTGGGAACTTCTTTACTGTAAGGGTCACAGAGCACTGGCACAGGCTCCCCAGAGAGATTGTGGAGTCTCCTTCTCTGGAGACTTTCAAGGCCTGTCTGGATGTGTTCCTGTGTGATCTGTGTTAGATAGGATTGTCCTGCTCCGGCAGGGGGGTTGGACTCAACGATCTCCTTGGGTCCCTTCCAACCCCTAAAATCTTGTGATTCCTAATGAAAGAAAATAGTTTAGAAATTAAACAGAGGCTAAACTTGGGTTTTGCAGCCAATGAAATGAGAGAGGGAGGGAAGGGCTGGTAACTGGGCTCTAAATTAAAGCATGTATTCAGCTTTTACTGGAAGATGTGTGGTAAATCCTAGTGAGTCTCTGATTTGTCTCGTAGCGCCATACCATGCAGTGCGTGGCATTCAGCTGTTCTGCCAGTCAGGCTCTTGCCTTTTCTTTCATGTCCCATTGATTCATCTCTGTAAACCCACATGCTGTGGGATCATTTTTTGGGGTGTGTTTGAAGGGCCAATGTTCCATCAAAGCAACAATTGCAGATTCTGTGTGTGGGATCTGTTTCCACAACAGCGAGTGGAGACAGAATTGCTCTGAATGTGCTTTGTTTTAGATAGGGAACTTCTTGTGGCTGAGGCTTCTTAATGGAAGGGGGTGGGAATGGTCACATATCTATTATTTGAAAAATGTAGTTTACTTGTCAGCTGTTGTTAGAAGAGTTGTGATTTGGTGGGCAGATAGGTTTTCTATAGCAGGACAAGGAGATGCCACATTTCCAGATGTGAGATAAATCACCAAGACTTCACTACCTTCAGAACTGTGGATTTCTGTGGATTTTCACTGGGTGAAATGTGGCCTTTAAATAACAACCTCACCCAACTTTTTCTCCCCTAACTTTCCACTCAGAATTCTGTTTCCTCTCCCAACAACTGCAGATCTGATGATTTCCATGTGGAAGCTTTTTCTCAGTAAAGTACAGTTCAGGGCTTGCCGTGGAGAAGGTGTTTTTCTCCATAGCTGGCATTATCCTGATGGCAGGAAATGAGACTCTGTATGGTTTTGGTACACATTCAGAGTATTTGACTGTATTTAAAATGTCTTTGTTCATCTAAAAATGCTTCCTCTGAATAGGCTTATTAAAATCAATAAGGCTCTTCATGTGCTTAACTTAAATTGTCTGTGTAGCTCCTCTTAAAAGGGGGGAATCTGTCTTCAAGTCAGTGGGTGAAGGCTGTTGGAGGTGATGTCATCTTGAAATTAATGTCTATTTCAAAAGATGTTGCTGCTGTTTGCTCTGAGAGCCTTTGTGTACTACAGACAAAATTAATCTAACAAAAGCATAACTGTTACCAATGCTGCCTTTATGTTTTAATACTTTTTAAAAGGTCTTTCAGTGCAGATTTACTGCATTTTCCTCCTGTTTTACAGATACTGTGAACAAGGACACTGAACCAAAAGATCCATATCCCGTTCCAAGAAAGATTATGGCTGAACCAGACTACATAGATGATGACAATCCTGAATTAATTAGACCTCAGAAATTAATTAATCCTGTGAAGTCATCCCGGAATCATCAAGACCTCCATAGAGAGCTGCTTATGAATCAGAAAAGGTAAGAGCCTAAAAATCACTCGTGTCAGCCTCCTACCCTAAACACACAGCTTGAGCTTTAGTTCCATCAAAATGACATTTTACCCACAACTCAGCAGAGGCTTTTGGCTGATTCAGGTCTTGAAGATAGAAGGATTCCACCAGGCCAGTGGTGGAGTCACTGTCCATGGAGGTGTTAAGTGGTGTGTAGACCTGGCACTTAGGGGCATAGTTTAAGTGTTGACCCTTCAGTGCTGGGTCGAAAGTTGGACTGGATGATGTTTGAGGTGTCTTCCAATCAGATATATTCTGTGATCCTATGATCCTTAACTCTGGCATATATTTCTGTTTGAATTGCAGTTGCTCTGCAAAAGCCTGCTGTAAAAGACTTCTTTTCTTTTGGTGAATACTCACAAAGAGTCAGTCTCAAGAGGACAAGTTCAGTTCTCCCCAAGCATATTTCATAGTCACCATCTGGGCACTATAATTTGTCTTGAACTCTTTTAACTTTATCAGGTATTTGAGCAAGTTTTGCTGCTACCAAAAGGATGATACAAGTTGTGGGTTTTCACTGTTCCCAGCACACTGGGTGTAAGGCCACTTTTAAATCAAATAAATCATGTGTTTTATTTCATATGAAACTGTCCTCTGCCTACTTGATATTTCTTGCAATGCAGTGTGATAGTCTGGTGCCTGCACTGCTTCTTCACAAGTGTTTCTTTGTATGTTAAGCAAATGGTGTTTCTTTCATTCTGGGATAGGAGGCACAGCTGTTGCTCTATATGTTGCTTTTAAAGATGTAAATAACTGGAACTTGATTTCATCAACCTCAGACACAGGGTTTTGGGTTAAAAATAGCTGAAATTCTGGAATTAAAAGTCTTGAACAAGGAATAATTTATCAAACAACAGGAAAATGGTCACCAGACTGCACAATGGAGGAAAAGCCAGTGAACATTTTGATGCTCCTGCAATTAAACAAGCAGAAACGAACTATTATATCAATTAAGGATTTGGTGCATCAAAAACTTTCCAAATGGACTTTGCACAGGGTAGGAGTGTGGGGATCCACAAAACAGAAGTGTAAGGACAGTGTATCTGAACATGACCCAGCAGTGTCTGAACATGAGCCAGCAGTGTGCCCAGGTGGCCAAGAGAGCCAGTGGCATCCTGGCCTGCATCAGGAATGGTGTGGCCAGCAGGAGCAGGGAGGTCATTCTGCCCCTGTACTCTGCACTGGTTAGACCACACCTTGAGGACTGTGTTCAGTTCTGGGCCCCCCAGTTTAGAAGGGACGTTGAGATGCTTGAGCATGTCCAGAGAAGGGCAACGAGGCTGGTGAGAGGCCTTGAGCACAGCCCTACGAGGAGAGGCTGAGGGAGCTGGGATTGTTTAGCCTGGAGAAGAGGAGGCTCAGGGGTGACCTTATTGCTGTCTACAACTACCTGAGGGGTGGTTGTGGCCAGGAGGAGGTTGCTCTCTTCTCTCAGGTGGCCAGCACCAGAACAAGAGGACACAGCCTCAGGCTGTGCCAGGGGAAATTTAGGCTTGAGGTGAGGAGAAAGTTCTTCACTGAGAGAGTCATTGGACACTGGAATGGGCTGCCCAGGGAGGTGGTGGAGTCGCCGTCCCTGGAGCTGTTCAAGGCAAGATTGGACGTGGCACTTGGTGCCATGGTCTAGCCTTGAGCTCTGTGGTAAAGGGTTGGACTTGATGATCTATGAGGTCTCTTCCAACCTTGTTGATACTGTGATTTCAGAGCGTATTTGAGAACAGTTACTGGTAGCAGCCCATTCAGGCTTTTGGAGATCCAGGGTCTTGATGAAGGAGAGGAGGAAGCTGTTGCTTTGGCTACTCCAGCACAGCTGGGTTTAGCTGTTTAACTGAAGTGTTACATTATGAAAGTTTCTTTGTTTGGTGCTTTTCTTCTCTCTACAGGATAGTATTTTGGGGGGAGAAGCAGTCATTTCTACATGCAATAGCAAAGATCTCACAAATGCTAGGCTTAGATACTTAATTCTAAATGAACTGCATACACAGTAAAGATTTCTTTAGTGGTGAAGAAGCATAAGTGTTTAACAGAATGCTGACTGAATTGGAAGAAACTGGCCTAAATAGGTGTTTGTCCCATTTTTTTGTTAATGGGATTAAACATCAAAGTCAGTTCACAGCACCAAGAAGTTTATAGTCATTGAAAGAACAATAGTTGAAGATTCCTGACTTATGATCTTATTCTGAAGGATGTAGAGGCTGCAGTAAATCAATGCTAATTTTTTTTCCTTGTAACTTTATGAAAGCATAAAGCACTTTTAAATAGTATGGAGTTCTTTTCTTCTTGGAGAATATCCAATTACACAGAGGAGTTGTGTAGCCCTACTCTGCTCTTACTGTGATTTCGATTAGCTGCAGCTCTTAATTTTAGATTCCTATATACTGGTGCTGAAATGAAATACTTTGAGGATCTTTAACCAGCAGAAAGTCTGGTATTTCTGAGCAGGTGGTGAGTCTTCTGTGCTTCATGCTACCTATCAGGGCTCTGCTGTGAGGCTTTTTGGTAATGTAGATACTGGGCTAGTGTTCTGTTTTGTTATTACAAACTCTGCTATGTATGGAGAACTTCTAGAGCTCCTAGAGAAATCTGGCTCAGCATGCACCTTATTGGTTTGTGAAAAACAGCAGCTTAACTTTTTTGACCAGTCAGCCCTAAACAGCCATTCCTGAATCTTTAGAGGACAGTGCTGGTGCCATCATTCTCCATGCCTACTATGAGCAGTGTGTGCTGGTTTGAGGCTAATTGGAATATTTTACTGAGAGAAATTAAATCCTTAGCTGTGAGAAGGGAAAAAACCCAACCACAACAGTACCCTATATCACTCATTCTTCTGATGAGAAACACAACTAGTCAAAACATAGATAAGACACTTCTCACACACTTCTCAGCTCTCAGTTCTGCTCCTTCTTTCTAGTGGTCTGGTGTCTGTAGTTGTCTCTACCTTAACTCTAATCTGACCTAACCCTTTTTTTCCTCTAAACTCCGTGTC
Source organism: Pogoniulus pusillus (assembly GCF_015220805.1). NCBI lineage: Eukaryota > Metazoa > Chordata > Aves > Piciformes > Lybiidae > Pogoniulus > Pogoniulus pusillus. Next base: position 39,070,660 of record NC_087267.1, read on the forward strand.
AGTTTTTTGACATCTCACTTCAGATCTCTCCAGATTTATCATGTGAGATATACCTGGGTTGATCTGGTTATTTCTGAAGAGAGGGAAAGAGGGGACAGGGAAGGGGGTTTGAGTTGGGAGCCCCTCCTGGGGACTCTGGTTTCTGGAAGGGCTGTTGCATTTCTGCATTACTTTTTAACTTGTATATTTCTTTCTATAGCTGTTTATATTGTAAATATCTGCTTGTATATTGTGCTAAATTGCAAGTATAAAGCTTCATACCTTCATTTCCACCTGGCTGAGTCTAGTCAGGGTGATTTCATAAGGGGGGGGGGGGGGGCAGATAACACATTGTCTGTTGGGTCTTGAACCAATGTAGCTATTTACTTGCAGAGATGGTAGTTGTTTGGGGCACACAAAGATCCCAGTAGCGGTGACTCAAGGTGCTGGTCACTTTCCTTAAACAATTTCTGCTCTGCAGAGCACTGATCCTGTCCCTTCCAGAGGTTTTAACCCTGTCAGTTCTACCTTGTGTTCACAGTATCGTCAAGGTTGGAAGAGACCTCACAGATCATCAAGTCCAACCCTTTACCACAGAGCTCAAGGCTAGACCATGGCACCAAGTGCCACATCCAACCTTGCCTTGAACAGCTCCAGGGACGGCGACTCCACCACCTCCCCGGGCAGCCCATTCCAGTGTCCAATGACTCTCTCAGTGAAGAACTTTCTCCTCACCTCAAGCCTAAATCTCCCCTGGCGCAGCCTGAGGCTGTGTCCTCTTGTTCTGGTGCTGGCCACCTGAGAGAAGAGAGCAACCTCCTCCTGGCCACAACCACCCCTCAGGTAGTTGCAGACAGCAATAAGGTCACCCCTGAGCCTCCTCTTCTCCAGGCTAAACAATCCCAGCTCCCTCAGCCTCTCCTCGTAGGGCTGTGCTCAATGCCTCTCACCAGCCTCGTCGCCCTTCTCTGGACACGCTCAAGCATCTCAGTGTCCTTCCTAAACTGGGGGGCCCAGAACTGAACACAGTACTCAAGGTGAGGTCTAACCAGTGCAGAGTCCAGGGGCAGAATGACCTCCCTGCTCCTGTGTTGTAGCACACTTGGCTCACTCTGTATCAAAGCTTTAGGTCTTTTTATTTATATATTATTATACAGTCACTAGGAGTTGATGCAAGACTCTGAGTTAATCCAATAGCTGACTCTTTGTTTCTTTTCCATTTTACATGGGAGAGTAAAAACAGGATTGGTGTTACAGTTGTTCTGTTACAGATCTGCCTATCACCTCCACCTGATTAGAGATGTTGTATTTACTGGAATCTTCTGCAGGTCCCCTTTATTGTGCCTACAGCACATCTAAGCCAGACCCATGCCTCTGCTTTGCTAGGGTGCAACTTTACTGAAAAGCAGCAGGAACAAATAATATTACTTAGCAGCTTGCCCTTGGACATCTTGGTTGCTGATTGCCAACATGGAAGCTTCCATTGATTCAGCTCACACTGGTCATGTAGTAGTAGTAACAAAAAAATCACTCCAGCTTTTCTCTGCCTGACTTATGTGCTAAAATGTAATGAAAATAACAATAAACAAAAAATACGACCACAATCTTCCAGCTTCTGTTGCACTTGGGCCATGAAATCTATTATCAGACCTAGGGAACGGCATTTGGTGTTGCTAAATATTTGATTTTGATGTCAGAGTATGTACAGGGATAGAGTGTTGCATAATAAATGGAGTCATTCATTGATGTCACCATAAAATGGCAATTTAGAGTATTATTGGACATGCTGTCAGATATGCATCTAATGCAAGTATCAGGCAAGCACAGCTATATAGCAAGTAGTAAAGGGTAAAAAAATCACACTTTCTGAAGGCCTGTTCAGACAATTGACTTACTAAAAGTTGAACTGAGAATAACAAAGCCACGTTTCAGATCTTTCTGCTCTGACTTAAGTGATGCTGATATCTAACAGAGACGGCTTTGAATCTTATCATACACAATTTTGAAACCATCATAGCATAAGAGAGGTAAAAGAGATAGCTGAAATCACAAAAGTAAGGAGGAGTGGGTGTGCATCTCCCTGGGTGTCTGTGTCAATAGTCATGCATCTTCCCAAAGAGAAAGCCTTCTCATTTCAGAGTAGTGGACTTGGAAAGCAATTTGTGCCGAACAGACTTGAAACACTTAGTTGATAGAGTAGCTAAAGTCATGTGAGAGGGAGAATCTTCCAGTCTTTGTCTGGTCTCCAAGGTGATTGCAACTTTACTTATTCTGGATTGTTGTTGTAGCTGCTTTATGACTTTGAGTGTAGCTTGGGAGCTCTCACTGGAAAAAGCTTCACAGACAGGCATGAGTAAAGCACTCACATTTTCAGGGAAGGACAGAATCCACCATTTCCAGGAGTGATGTAGCAAAATCCAGAGGGAGATTCTTCACCTTGTAGTTCTGTCCATGCAAACTTCTTTAGGTATAATACCCTACACAGGATGTCTGAACACAGTCCCTCTGAGTTATTAGCCAGTTAATTGTCCACAGTATGTTTCTAGCTCTGCTAGAGTCTCAATTTGTGATGCTTTTATTCATCTCTTAGCCTGGGATTAAGAGAATAGAGGGAAAACTAAAGATGAGAGTCAAAACAGTGAATCATCTAGGAGAAATACCGGATCATTCTGGATAAAACTGGAGCATGTTAAAGGGACGTATCCTCAGTAATAATATGGCTTGAATTCTCATTTAGAGTTCTGGTTAGAAACCAGGCAAATGTCTATGTGAGTTTTCCTTTTAACTATTTATGTTCCAATGCGTCTACATAGGTAACACCTTGATGTTAGAAAAACCTGCCTACAATTATGTGTGTATTTATGCTAATTAAAACCAATCTCTTTTTTTCCTCTGTTTTACCACTGCCACTCTTCCCACTGAATTTGAAGGGGCCTTGCACCTCAGAACAAACCAGAGCTACAGAAGGTGATGGAGAAAAGGAAACGAGATCAAGTTATTAAACAACAAAAAGAGGAGGAAGCACAAAAGAAGAAATCAGACCTGGAAATAGAGCTACTGAAAAGGCAGCAGAAACTGGAGCAGGTAAGATGGGGAATAACACTGCCTTACACATCTGCATCCAAGCTACTCTCTTTGCATACAAGAAGGAAAGAGCAGCTGCTTTTTGGCACACTTCTTCTGATCAAACACAGTGTATAGGGTTAACACTCCAGGGGGAGTAACCCTGAACCTGACCCTAGGAGTCTTGACCCCTCCCCAGGGGTGGGTCACACTCCAGGTGATGGTTAGCGCACTCTACACATCTCTGCCTGCATACCAGCATACCACGTGGCAGACACGAGGCAAACAAAGCCACCATCACACAACTCGGGTTGTATTTATACCTTTTGTATTTTGCTATTTTCCCTTCCCTGTCCTTTGTAAACTTCCCTACCTCCAATACCTTTCTAAGTTATTGTTAAACTCTTCCTTTTAACTTCCAAATCGAGTGAGATTGATTTATTCGGGTGTGTTTACCTCTGCCTCTCCCTATATCTAATCCCCTTCCATTGGGAAAGAAGGGGAAGAGGGGAGGACACTCTACAAATTGTTATTGGGTCTATCAAATTTATTAGGGTCTCTAGGAATTTGAAGTAGAACCCAAGACACACAGGCATCTTTTTGAGCGCAAATCAACTCACGCTCTACAATGACAAATTTGTTGTCACTTACTGTATAGGAACTGCATATGGTGTCTGCCTTGTTCAAATGAATCCTGTCCCAGACAATAGGAGTATGTGGAGAACTGACCTCGTTTAACCATTTAAACTGTGGTGCATTAGTTAACTTTTTTAGGCTAACTAGTAAGAGGTAATCCACTAAGAACAGCCCTTAAGACTGCAGTGCATAAAAAACAGATGCCAAATGGACACAAAACATTTCTTTCATCTGGATTGTGTAAGAAATGAGGTGACTTTAAAAAGATCTTTTCTTCAAACATATGAGCCCACCGATGTTTCAAATGAAGAAAAGGTCCTCAGACCTGAGTGTGGAGATGATGTGGAGCTGGAGTTCATTGAGTTCATTGTAGTGAAGCTTACTGCTAGGTGCAGACAGCCAAATGTCTCTGTGCCTCTTAAGGCAAGGAAATCACTGTGCAGCACGTTTCTTTTGAAACAAATTAATGCTTTAAAACAGTGTATTCTGTTCTGTATTCTATTTTTTTCAATGGAAATCAATTCAGCCAAAATAATGACTGTTGAAAGTGAGGTGGAATCCAATCATTGTTTTTGTTTTGGGGCTTTTATTGTACCTTTTTTTTAACTGGACTTAGAAAGCTGTTATATGTTTAATTGTATTATCCTGTCACTTTTCCTTTCTGCTCTTAAGGGCCCAGCTTCAAATGGTTCAGCTTGTGGAAAGATTTGATTTTTGAAACTGAGCTGTCCAAGGACACAGATAGAATAGAAAATTCTGCTAGAGGAGGAAAAGCCTGGCCTTTGCAAACAGCACCATGACTTTGTAAACGTCATGGGAATGGCATTAAGTAGCAACACAACTCATGGAGGGACGTTATCATGATTTACTGTAACAAGGCATGTCCCTTGCCAGTGAACCAGAGGCAAAGGACAGATTTATTTAGGTGAGCTGTAAGTGGTCCCCATTAACCAAGGAGACCTTGGTCTGTAAAAAAAAAACAGTAAAACAAGAAGCTCCTTTCAGTCCTTTGAGGAGCTTTTGTTAATTTTCTAAAGGGTTGTTTCTTCCTTTCTGCTGACTTACCTGACTTCACTGAGGACAGGACTAGAGGAAATCACAGAATCCACCAGGTTAGAAGAGACCTCTGAGATCATCCAGTCCAACCTAGCACCCAGCCCTACCCAGCCAACCAGACCATGGCACTAAGTGCCTCATCCAGGCTTTTCTTGAAGATCTCCAGGGACGGTGCCTCCACCACCTCCCTGGGCAGCCCATTCCAATGCCAATCACTCTCTCTGGCAAGAACTTCCTGTCAGCATCCAGCCTATACCTCCCCTGGCACAACTTGAGACTGTGTCCCCTTGTTCTGTTGCTGGTTGCTTGGGAGAAATGAGTACAAGCTATGTCAGGGGAAGTCCAGGCAGGATATCAGAAAAAAAATGTTCACTGAAAGGGTTCTCAAACATTGGAATGGCCTGCTCAGGGCACTGGTGGAGTCACTGGGGGTTGTTCGATTGGCATGTGGACCTGGGGCTTAGGGACATGGTTTACTGTTAGCCATTCAGTTCTGAGTTAAGAGTTGGACTGGATGATCTTTGATGTTCCTCCCAACTGATATATTTTGTGATTCTGTGATTGCTAAGTAATCCCTATTTTGTGATGGGCAAAACATGTTCTATGTGGGCACTGTGAGGCCTTGCCTCACAGAGCAGAGCATCTTACCTCCCATGTAAGTGTCTGCATGATCAGGAGCTCCAGCTGCATTAAAAATGTCTATGAATGTCAAAAATGAACAACTGAGGGACAAGGAGAATTTTTATGTTGTTGTTTTTTTCAGTTGCTGTTTGCAATGGATGAAATAGATAACAGCAAAAGACGCTCAAGTTAAATACAGAAACTTCATACCTAAACACTCAGAAATAAATCCTGCAAGTGTGCTCAGTAGTGGCTCTTTGCTTGTGTTCTCTCACAGCACACATTTGTCTTTGCACTGTTGCAAAAGCCAGAGAAAGGAATTAGTGTTACTTTAATGAAGATACCTAACCATTACTTTAAAAATGCTTCATCTTGTTCTTATAGAGTCACAAAATTGTCTGGGTTGGAAGAGACTTCCAAAGGTCATCTAGTCCAACTCCCCCTGCAGTGAGGAGGGACATCCTCCACTAGATCAGGTTGCCCAGGGCTCTGTTGAGCTTGACCTTGGGTATCTCCAGGGATGGGGTCTCAGCTACCTCGCTGGGGCAACCTGCTCCAGTGTTCCACTACCAGTATTCACACAGTATCATCAGGGTTGGAAGAGACCTCACAGATCATCAAGTCCAACCCTCACACTACAGAACTTGTTCCTAACATCCAATCTAAATCTGCTCTTCTCTAGTTTGAAGTTCTTCTACTGGGCTTGCAGAGTTCTTGTCCATCTGGCAAAGGTGGACGGACATCTGGAGCAAGCTAGAGCCAAGGATTTGAAAAGATTTGTCATTTATGAGAACAGATGCTCCCAAAGAAAGGGAAGTTCATCTTTTCCATGAGAGAAAGGAAGCTGTTAAAAGAATTATGCATGGCCTTTAATTTTTCATCTTGTATTTCAATTATCAGGTTTATACATTTATTTTTTTTTCCTTTTAAGCTTGAACTGGAGCAACAGAAGATACAGGAAGAGCAGGAAAATGCACCTGAATTTGTCAAAGTCAAGGGCAACTTGAGGAGGACGGTCCAGGAGACAACAGAAGCACCAGACTCATAGAGCCAGCACCTGCTAAGACTTCCAGCTTTCCTGCAGAGAGAGGCTTTTGCAAGTTGTCTCCGACTTGCCGCTCAAGAGGGAAAACAAGGGCATTCAGCTGACACTGAAGAGGAGATCTTTAGTTCCTGGGACATGTGGATTAAAAGGACAGTTCCAGAAACAGATCGACTTGCCAAACGCAGTCCCAGCATGGATGGATCAGGAGTCTGTTTGTCAGTTCAGTGTCATGGACCAGTCTGATGTGCTTACTCAGAGATTTTAACCAGGGATACTAGAGAAACACCTTCAGTGTTGCACTGCTTTATCTCTTGTGATCCTAATTTAGTGGAGATACACAGATTATATTTTGCTTTAAAACAGATCAAAAATCCTCCTGTGATATCTTACAAAGCTTTGCCGTGCAGGTAGATTTCCTCCATCTAGACCTACAGCCTGTGTGTATCCCATGCTGATTTGTGTTTAGTTGGGATTTTAATCAAACCTGGGGAGGACATGAGGTATGTTGGTCACTGCTGCCCATCCCTACTAGGTGTGGGCAAGACAAGAATGATTAAAATTCACCAGCAGTGAAAAGTTAAGCAGCCTTAAAGCCCATTTCTCCCTGTTTGGCATACAGAATTTGGGCTATGAAAGAGCAGAAATCTCTTGATCCTCTCACCAGGGAGAATCCAGAAGCTGATTGATCTCTGTCTCTAAACTTGCACCATTGTGTACAGGCCTGTGCAGTGCTACCTGTGAACTTACCTCTCAGTGCAAAATGACCTGTCTTCTGCTTTTTTGTATTGAAATCCTACTTTGCTGTTGTGGCCTTTCTCCTGCAAGAACATGCTGATCTGAGTACAGTGCTGACACATTACTTGATAGTGTTTAAACTTATTTGCGGGGACTGAAGTCAGGAATCTGATCTGCCATCAGCTCCTGCTCTTCATTTGCAGGAACTTGTTGCAGTTCCAGCACGGAGCAGCATTTAAGCCAGAGCAAACTGATCGTTGTAATCTACTGAAATGGATATTTTTTCCCTAAAGTGAGGCATAAAATGAGGTTTATTTTATCCCATCCTTCCTTTAGCCTCAAGAAAGAAGGGAAGTGTGTTATCACTGAGTCTTAGAGCCCAATTCTGTTGCCTTCTGCCTTTCCATAAGTTGCCCCTGTGACTTGCCATTAAACAAAATACTGCTTAACTTGCACAGGGATGGCAGAACCTGGGCCTTCACGCTTATGACTACTAGTTACCCAGGAAAGCCTGAGATGAGGAAAGGGGAACAGAGTGGGGCAGATTACTCATGTAGGATTATAGAAGTGAATTTTTAACCTGGTGTGAATGGGTGCAGATATCTTAGCTTCAGAAGCTGGGGATAAATCCTCATCTTCTTAGGTCAGCGCAGCCCTAGCTCTCACTGAAGCTGTGTTCATCTGTATCAGCTGAGGATCTAATCTTAGTTTTTGCCTTAGGATGCTAAACAAAATAATTTCTACTTTGTAATTACATTTGACATACCTGTTTGAGAACACTTTTCTATTAATATCAGCAGTGATGTGTTTGTACAAGGTGGTGGGGGAGGGTTTGTTAGTTTGGTTTTTAGTTCCTTTTGCCTTTCCTGTGCTTGGTATTTTAAATACGATTTCAGCATAGCACTTGGGACAAAACGCTCACAGTTAGAGATGTTTCCTAGATACAGACTTCAGTATGTCAAGATCCTGGCATTTTTTTTATGAGGACATAATCAGGTTGAGAGTAAATTGAATTGTGATAAGTGTATTGCCATTGATTTAAACTTGCAGTGTGACTCATATCTAGAAGATTAAATGTGAAGATGGTCCACCAGACTTCAGATTATGGATATTCAAAAGGCCAAATGTAAGGTTCTTCCATGTGTTTTCACAACAAAGGAACATCCTCAGTGCTGCAACTTCTTCCCTCTCTCCTTCCCTTCTTCTGGAAGGAGAGGCTCTTCCTTTCTGGCAGCACATTATTCAAACACTTGCACTGATGGAGTTTGGTTTTTGTTGTTCAGACAGCACTATACACAAACTTTCTACACCATGCTTATGTTTTATCTTAGCTGTTCCCAGCCTACCAAACTTCATGCCTCTTGGTTTCCACTCCTGCTTAATATGGAAATGTCTAGAAGTTGGTGAGGGAACTTTCCTCTGATTCAACCTTTTCAGTGTTTTCCCCTCGGTGAACATGGCAATCCTACCGTGTATGAACAGTCAAATGAAGCTGGTGTAATCCAAATAGCACTGGAGTCAGTAGAGGACACTGACCTCTCTTTGGCTTCAGGGACTGGGTTGGATTGGACCCTTCAGGGCTGGTCATTCTGCTTTCTCTCCATATTAGCTTGTGATTCAGAACAGTTTCTGAACACAGGAAGCCAGAAAACTCCCTTGTACATAGAGCACGAAGTAGTTTTTTTGTTTTCAGTTGGAATTAGTTTTCTGTGTGAACAGAACATCGATGTGTGTGATGGAACATCTTTGAATTCTGCTGACCCTTTAGTCTAGGAATCCCAGTCACCATGGCAATTTGAGAGGCAAAAGCTCGCCTTTAAAAGTCAGAATTGGGGTAGAGTGGGCAACCCTTCAATGGTTAGTCAGCTGGTCATACCACAAATGTTCTGTGTGGCTAACCAAGTAGGAAACTGCTTGCCAGTGAGCATAAGGAATTCCTGATCTGCCCTTTAGCTGTGTGGGGTTTGATGCAATCCAGCAAATACTTCAGTGATTTGAAAATGGCTAACTTACCACTTTGTACTTTTTTAAAGCTCCTGCTTTCGATAGTGTAGTAGTAAAACTTTTAGCTTTTTTTTTTGGTGGCTTTAACCTTCTGTTAATATCTGCACTTGTTTGAGTGTACATATATAAATATACATAAATATAAAAAGGGAGCCTTAATGGATTTGTTTTCATAATTTAATATTTTTTGTATTTGCTCTTGGATAATTGTTTTTAACTAAAGGTATTATGAGAATGAGGGTGGATTACTTAGAACCAAAGTTATGCTTAATAAAATCTGCTACATGCTTGGTGTCTGTGGTGGTGTCTCTTATCTCCTGCCAACACCCAAAACCTCAGGACTGTGCTGAGATAATCCAGGTTGTTTAGAATTCTGCAATGCAGAGGGGAGCTATCAAGACCACAAGGACTTTTGGTTCCTTCAAACTGCATTCCTGCTTATATGTACAAAGTCATTGGCAAATTAGCTGTCAGAAAACAAGCCAAAAGCTGTTGTGTCTCTTTGTCTTTGAATATTTTTGAAGCAGAAAACTTTTCAAAGGTCTGTGGAGCTGTTCTGCTAATGCAGGGTGAGGTGGTGCATGAGGAGAAACTTCCACAATTACTTGATTCCCATCAGAAACAACTCTCCATACTGCAAACTTCATCACAGTGCACCAGGCAATATTCAGTCTTAGAACCAGATGGAGCAACAGCTCCATCCTAAAGGGGATCGAGGAAAGGGTAATGAGACTGGTCCTGGGTTCAGTTCTGCAAAGGTGCTTTTAATTTAGCCAGTGCTCAAACCTGTGGTTCTAGCAGGGAAGATTTGGACATGTGAAAATTATTTGGTGGGTTAATGCCAGATTATCTGTGCCATTTCTGAAAGCAAAACCCTGTGTCAACTGCACAGTGAAAATTAGCAGGCAGAGGAACAGGCTGGAACAGGTGTGGGTCATCAATTCTCAACAAAGATCCTCAGCTTGCTCTTGTTATCCCTGGTTAGCTGCGAACAGGTGGTGACGGAGGGAAAGCCGAAGAAGAGCAAGGGTGAAACAAAGTGGAGTGTGGAGAAGAAGAGCAGTGAATTCAGAACAGGTGTCAGGAAATGCTTATCTCTTCAGAAACTGCCTAGCATGTGGAGTGGCTTCTGGCAGTACTGCTCGCAATGGTGCTGGACCTGCTCCAGGAGCTGTCAGATGTGACGGAGGTAAGAAACAACAGAGTTAATAAGGGCTGGGTTTCTTTGGCCTGGTGGAGAGACTGCCCTGTGCTCTTTTACTTCAAATATATCCAAGTGTGGTTTGAATTATTCTTTGATATTTCACTCCAGCTCCAGAAAGAAAACAGTGAGGGCACATGAGCTGCTTTTGTAGCATGTCCAGCAGGAAAGATCTTCCTTGTATGTGCTCTTTTGGGTTGTGTTGAGCTAATACATTTTGTCATGCAAGCATTGAGATGCTGGGGGCTTTGCTTGTGCTTCTGTGGTCATATGCAGGTGGGTTGTGTCATGCCAGAGCTATGTGGGATTAAGTACCTCGAGGTCTCCTGGCTGCTGTTGTAGGGTCTCTGGATGGCATTCACAGCCTAAAATGGCTGATGGTACTTGTGATGAGTTGTACTTAAGAAAAGGAATGAGATATCTGGAGACACAACAGCCTCAGTTGTGCAGTTTCCATGGGATCAGACCTGATCTCTTTGAGGTGAAGAACAGGAGGATAAGTTGGGTTCCTAAGACACAGGAAGATCAGAAACACTTAATGAGATCTGGAAGAATGGAAACACAAGATACCTTTTCCCTCTCCCCACCACATTAAACTGTCTTCTACTTGAAACTTTTCATCTGTTGGAGTAAAAGTTTGTGGTGCCCTTGTCAGTATTAAGGATGCCTGTCCTTGATGGAGGTGGTGGAAGCCACAGCCAGATGAACTATTTAGTGATGGTCACAGAACACAGACATCCTGACTCCAGTTCTTGTTTTCACAGACCATTTGTTGACATTGCTTTAGACCTAGGTAGAGGCTGTGCAGGATCCATCATGCTGTTTGCATTGCCATTTCAAGGTTAAATGCTTAACTGGGGTACATACCCAGGAGTCCATTTTGCTGAATCTCAGAGAGATGTATTTGAGGTAATTTCATCAGTATCAGTGAAGAGAATTCAGCCCCGTGGAGCAGGGCTCCCTTCTTTGACTGCAAAGGATCTTGCTGTGCCTGACGAGGAGCAAACAGCATCTGCCTTCCAAGGACTTTGAAGCTGGGTAATTCAAATGCCACCTGTTCTTGTTCAGGGGTTTTGCTCCCTGGGAAAGATGAAGCACCTGAATACCATTAGTAAACTTGGCCCTTAATCTCTGTGTGGTTCACAAGCTGATGAGGAGCTGTTGTCTCTCCACTGTGCTTGGTGCCATGGAGTCCTCAGTGGAGCCCCTGAGATGCTAGAGGAGAACAGAGCGCCAGGGGGCTGGGGAAAAGGGACCAAGCTCTAGCCACTGGTAGGGAAGGTAGCGTCTCCACTGTGGTGAGGAGGGAAGGAGGAGGACAAAGCATGTGAGAAAGAGATTCAGAAGCCAGAACCTCTCACTACAGCTGTAGTAATTAATTATCTGCGTAATCACTTCTGCAATGAACTTCTCTCATATACCCAAGTTTAATCTCTCCGGTGGAGGGCATGAGCAATTTAACACAGATTGAGGCTGGCACCGGGAAACTTCAGCCTGATTAGGTGGGAAGAAGAAATGTTCTCCTTTCTCCCTCTGCAGCCGTTCAGAAGCAAACCTTTCATAATGCAGCTGAAATACCGAGTCTGCTTCATCGGGCTCGAAAATTAAAGGGCACCCAGCAAGCCTAAGCCCTCAGCAGGGTTGGTCTAAAGCAGGGCTCCTCAAACTAGGGCCCGCGGGCCGGTTACGGACCCCAGGGCAGTCAGTGCGGCCTGCCGGTGTGCACAGAGCCCTCCCGCCCCCACCGCGCCGGGGCTTGGGCGGGAAACCAAGCAGCCGCTTCTGCCGCTCCGCGGCCGCCCGAGCGCCCGCCGGCACTGCGCTGCAGCCGAGCCGTAGTCCGGCCCCCGGCAGCGTCTGAGGCACAGTGACCGGCCCCTGCTTAAAGAGTGTGAGGACCCCTGGACTCTGAAGCATGCGTTGCTCTTCACTGAAAGGCAAGCGAGACGCTGAGCTGCTGCAAGGTGTGCAGAGAAGGGCGGCGAAGCTGGTGAGAGGCCTAGAACACAAACCCTACGAGGAGAGGCTGAGGGAGCTGGGGGTGTGCAGCCTGGAGAAGAGGAGGCTCAGGGGGGACCTCATTGCTGTCTACAACTACCTGAAGGGAAGCTGTACCCAGGTGGGGGTTGGTCTCTTCTCCCAGGCACCCAGCAAGAGAACAAGGGGACACAGTCTCAAGTTGTGCTGGGGGAAGTACAGGCTGGATGTTAGGAGGAAGTTCTTCACAGAGAGAGTGATTGGCATTGGAATGGGCTGCCCAGGGAGGTGGTGGAGTCACCGTCCCTGGAGGTGTTCAAGAAAAGCCTGGCTGAGGCACTTGGTGCTATGGTCTGGTTGACTGGCTAGGGCTGGGTGCTAGGTTGGCCTGGATGATCTTGGAGGTCTCTTCCAACCTGGTTGATTCTATGATTCTATGAAAGGCAGAGGGAGAGGCCTAAGGAGCACTGAGCCCTGCCTGTAGTCGAGGCATGGCAGCTGGCCCCTCTGAAGTGGTCTCCCTGAAGAAGAGGTTGTGTCCAACAGGACATATGTCTGAACTCTCCTGTCATCAGTGAAGCCTAAAAGATTCTCCAGTGGAAAGCTGATCAGGAATTTGCTTCTGTCAGTAGGTGCAGAAGAGAGAGAGGCCCTTCAGATGTACACTGTCAAACCCAGAAGACACTTCACTCATGGACCATACGGAGTGATTTCCCCTGAGGTACATTCCCAGCACTTAGCTTCATCCAGCTTTATTTCTATGCTAATTGGCCAGGTGAATTCTCTCTACAGTCTCAGGGTACCAACTTGATGAGCTGAGCTCAGCAAAAAGGTGGCTTTGGGAAGTTTTCTAAGCATTGTGAGCTCAGTATTCCACACCCACTGCTTTGTGAGGGAAAGTTTTGTCTCCCTTCCAGTACAAACTCATTCAATATCAAAGAGGAAATTATCTGCAAAAATTGCACAGATTGTGCATGTTTTGTCTTCTCTTTTGCACCAATAATTAGAGAATGTTAGGGGCTGGAAGGGACCTCCAGAGATCAAGTCCAGGCCCTTGCCAGAGCAGGATCAACCAGGGCAGGCCACACATGAACACATCCAAGTGGGTTTTGAAAGACTCCAGAGAAGGAAACTCCACAAGCTCTCATGGCAGCCTATTCCAGTGCTCCATCACCCTCACTATAAAGTGTCTCCTTGTGTTGAGGTGAAGAAGTCTATTCCCTGCCTATCAGGTGCTGATAGCTAGGCCCAAAGAGAACTGCAAACTATCTACAGGGTTAGAAGCCCCCTTTGTGGGCATATCTGCTCTGTCGTGATGCTGAAGAGCAGGGATTGCTGACTGGGAAGGAGAAAAAATGGTGCTAAAAAGAGGAATAAACAGTGGAAGGTGAGTGCCTGCCTGATGGAGATTTGCACCTTGTACCCAAGGTTAAATAGTAAGTTTGAGGATGATTCACAGCCTGTGTTCACATCTGATACATGTAAGTCTTTTTTACCCCTTCAAGGCCTCCTTGTGTATTTGATTACTCTCTTATTGTTTCACCCCATGCTCTTGCTGCTTGTTCAGGCCTCTCTGCCTTTGGATTATTTCCCAGGGATGGTTTGTAAAGAAAAGCTTTTAATTAGTGAGCAATCCTTGGATAGATCATGAAATGGGTATTCGAGGCTGATGACAGCACTGACATGCAGAGTAAAGGGAAACCCAGCCAGAGTCCTCGGCATGTGGGGAGTGGAAATGAGAAATACTGAGTGCAGGGGGATGGAGCTGTTAGGAATGAAAATGCCTGTGTGTATGTTTGAGTGAGCAGAAATGAGAACTGGTGTGGTTGTAGCAAAGTTTTAGTCTCACAGCCCCACTTCAAAAGGAGGGCCATGATGATAAAAGCCCCCAAAAAGCAGTGTGAAGGAGGGTGGAAGAAGTATGTTGCATGTTTAACAGCCAAAAACAGATGGAGGCAATCCCTGGGTGAAGCCATAGAATTGTTTGGGTTGGAAAAAAATGTAAGATCGTTGAGTGCAGCTATCAACCTAGACCACCGTGGCCACTAAACCGCTACCGGAGTGCCGTGTCCACGCATGTCTTGAACCCCTGCAGCGATGGTAACTCCACCACTCCCCAGGTCAGCCCTTTCCAGGGTTTGACAATCCCTGTAGAGCAGAAATTCATCCTAATGTCCAACCTGAGTCTTCCCTGGCACAATAAGAAACCTCTGGGCGATTTACGATGCGTATTACTGATTCCCGCTTCCCCAGGGGAAGGCACCAGTCTGCGGAGCCCCGAGCGGCCCTGCCGCGGCCGGGGCCGGGCTGGCTCCCGCCGCCCGGCTCTGCACTGCCGCACTCTGCTGCCATCTCCTGGACGAAGCCGTGCGGAGCGGGGTGTGCTAACGGGAAACTCGGACGCTCGGTTTGGTTGGAAAAGACCTCAAAGACCACCAAGAGCAACCGTTATCTGACGCCAAACCGTGTCCCTTAACACCGCATTTCTGTGCATTTTAAAAACCCTCCAGACCTGTTCCCCAGACCCTTCACCAACTTCGTTGCCCTTCTCTCGACCTGCTCCAGCAGCTCAATGTCCTTGTGCTGAGGGCCCCAAAGCTGAACACAGCACTCAGGATGTGGCCTCACCAGTGCCAAGTGTAGGAACATGATCACACCCCCGGTCCTGCTGACCACACTATTCTTGATATAGGCCAGGATGCTATTGGTCTTCTTTCCCACCTGAACACACTGCTGGCTCATGTTCAGCCATCTGTCCATCCACACCCCAAGGTCTTTCCCTACTGGGCAGCTTTCCAGCCATTCTTTCCCAAGCCTGATACTTGAGGTTGTTGTGACCCAACTGCAGGACCCTCTGGAACCATTAAGGTAAGGCAAAATGGTATTGCCATCACAACACCATGCAGTGCTGTGCTACAATTAAGAGTGTGAGATGTGTTGTAAAAAGGCAAAGGGGAAACGCTATAGAGACACAAAATTTACTTGTGTATATTATAAACTCAAATAGGTTTGTACAGGGAAGCAAGCTGCTATTGGTGTACTGTTAGAATCATTATCATAGAATCATTCAGGTTGGAAAAGACCTTTGAGATTATCAGGTCCATCCATTTACCCTACCGTACCCAGTGGCTTGGATGACTTCGCCCTGCAAGATGCCCCTGTAGAGGCTTACCCTCCTTCCCTCGCCAAAGCTTTCCTCCAAAAACAGCAGTGCTGAGCTCTTGAGACTTGCTGCCTTGTCAGCTGGTGCTTTCTTGGGGAAATGCAAGATTATTTAGTGATTGTTGTTATGCAAATGTCATTAATGATTCCACTGCAGTGAGACATCATGCTGGAAAGCCTTAAGTGTGTTTCAAGATCTCAGTTAACTCAGGAGCTTAATTCACAAAGCATTTTGTGGTGCCTTGGTTTCTGTTGCAGTCTCCAGGGCCCTTTTGCATTGCCAGATGGCTGTGGAGATTTTGGCGGTGTAATAAGCCCAGATGTACCAGGGTTGTGGCTGGGACAGCCTTCTCCAGTGGCCGTTCCTTTATTGTAAGTCACAGCTCCAACTACTCAGGAGTCCTTGCAGAGCATTTACTTACCATTGCAATTCCAGCAACAAGCACAACATGTCGGTGCAGCTGCCCCTCTGCCTCCTTCCCACTGGCTACCCTGCCAGAAACTGTATTTGTTCTGCTGCCACTGTGGAGAGCATTGCTGTACTCTTCATGGCCAGACAGCCATTCCTAGCAGGACAGAGACCGTGGATAAACCCTCACTCTGCCCCTAGGAAGGGATCAATGTGACACCATCTGAATGCAGGTGGGGAGAACCATCCATTCCCACATATTCCATTCATCCCTCTGCAGTTTCCATGCTGGTCTCCCTCTCGTCACCCATTCAAACTCCCTCCTTTGCTTTCTAAAAATGTCTCACTTCCTCATCCTCAGTTCCATCCTCTAGGCTGACAGCAGACTACTCCTGTTGCTATAACAACGAGCAGCAGCCTGGCCAAATCGACCAGACCCTGCCACTCTTCCCTGCCTGCATCCAAATCACCTCCCTATGTGTGAACACACTTGCTTCCTCCTCAAGCCTTCACCATCTGCCAATAAGGGGCTGATTTCTCCCTTTGGGGGCTGCTGGCCCTCTGCAACTCCCATGTGCCTCCCTCCCCTTCCATGCACAATTTCAGCCCCCTAGATGGATCCACACACATGGCATGGGCCACATTTACTGTCCCACACACCCTCTGAGCCAAAACACTACTTGGTTTAGCCCATAAAACCCATACAGATTAAGTTCTGAATACGTGAAAACAAGAGGATTGCTTGAAATAACATGGAAAAGTTGTGTCCAGGGATGTATCCTGTTCTAGTCTGAAAGCTGGAAGGTAACAAAAATGCAGGGGAGAAAAAAGTAATTCTAAAGCAAAGGCTCTGGCTTCTTCAGTCCTGTGGTCTGAACTTCACACCCAGCTCATGTAGCAGCTGCTGGTGTTGGGTGACTGCAAGATAGATAGAGGATGCTGCAGACAGAGCTTGTTGCTGCAGAGAGTGCAAAAAACAGCTTTGCCATGTTTGAGCTCTGGACCTTGCGAAACCCAGCAATAACTAAGTAGTTGTGGTGCCTTTTCTACCCTGGGTTGTGACTTCTATTTAAAGTAGTTTCTCTAAGGTTTTCAGAGGGCTTTCAGCAGCAGGCTGAAAGACACAGGTGGAAAATATCTAGTTTCTCTCCAGCAGGGAAAGCGTCACCAAGATCCTCATCCCTGTTGAGCTTCAGTTCTACCCTTGCCTTGGGCAGGCTGCTCTTCATGGGGCTCATCACAAGGACTTCTGACCACCAGGCTGAAGGAGATCTAGGACAGCCTCCTTGGCTCATGCCAGGCTGATAGGACACCACACCATGTGCTCTACATCTCATCACCTCTGGATATCAAAGTGCTCTAGCTCACATTTTACCTGGAGCATTTTGCATGCCAGGCTCCAGGTCAGGGGAAATTTGAGGGTCCCACAAAACAAACATTAAATCATGAATTTTCCTCTGATGAGCTGGCAGTCCTCAAGTATTGCACTCCTCCAGTGCTGTCCATGTCTGTGTGACAAGTGAAGTGCCTAGATGCATTCAAAGAGACCTCATAAGCGCTTGTTCCCCAAAAGTACACTTGTGTGCATTTTTAAATTCTCCAGCTTCTTGACATTTGTGTCTGATCCTCACTAACTGAAGTGAAATAACTTCAAAAACATCAAATTAAAAAGATAGCCAGAATCCTCAGGGCAATTTCCGTTCCTCATAGCAGTGAGATGGTTTTGCAGTCTTGCCTGAAGCTGGAATTGCATATCAGCTACAGATAATTTTGGTGGGTTTGTGGCCTCAACTACAAGATAAATTTACTTCTATATATATGTAGTTTTGGGTTAAAGAACTGTTCTTTCTGTTCATTTTGCTGGCTTCCAGAACTCTCCTATTCCAAAGCTACTGAGCTTTTCTCTTTCTAAACTGGCTTTTAGGTACAAAACGGTTTTGTCTCAGAGTGCAGATGGGCTTTTCACACAGCCTGGTTTTGATAACTAGGAAAAGGCTTGAGACAAGTTTTGGGTGGCTACTGCCACTCTTGTATCAGTAGGAAGCATATGTTCTTCCTGTGGCCACGGGGGATGGTGCCCCTTTGTGCTGAGTTTTCCATCCTCCAAAAAGAACTGAGGGTATCTTTAACAAAACTGCTAAGTGCTACAGATTTTATTGCCAGGCAAAGGTTTAATTCCTTAAGCAGAGACCTTCTGTATTTTGCTGTGGGCTTGGAGATGTGCACTATGCCCCTAAGCAGACTCAGCAGGGAGCTGTGGAGACCAGAATGTACACTCTTGCACAGCAGAGAGCCAGCCCAGGTGTTCTTGTCCTTAACGTTGATCAGTTGACAAATCTACTACTTGCCAGCCAAATCTCTAGCTTCAGTTGTGCTGACCTGCCCTCTCCAGCATTGGGACCCTGCCCTCCCAGAGACAGGGGCAAGAGCAGCCAGCCAAGGAATGACATGGTCTGCTACACAGAAGGTATCCTTTGATCAAAATTCACTCACCCACTGAAACAGAAGGAATCCCAATAATATTGCCTTGACACTAGTGCTCCTGCTTAGCCTATTTTCCTGGGAGAAGGCATCTAAAGAAGAATTTCTTTGAGACCATCCAAATAAGAATGTTCAATGGATCCTAGCTTTTCTCCTGCCTTTTCAAGACTTCTGGAGGAAAACATCACATTTCTGAAAAGTATCCTTGCTCTCTCATAGCCTGAGGCCCTTCGTTCCTCTTTAGTTTGAGCACTGCCCATCTGATCTCACAACAAAGCGCCTGAGAGTCACCTGGTCACATAGACAAAGTATTTGGACCCACTTGGTGCTGTGCACCATTTCCCATAAGGACAGACTCTTCCATAGACTCGTTCAATGGTTCTTGATTAGGATAATCTTGGGCTTCCTATTCTACCAATCCATGATCTATTGCTTGGCCAACCCAAGATTTCTTCTAAAAACTTATTCCAACCCCAGTGAGATTAAACCGAAGACATTACCATTGCATGGTTTATAGTTTGGGTGTTAGCAGAAACTTTCAAATTTGGAGTGGTAGTTTGGGGTTTTTGTTTGTTTTGGGGGGTTTTGTTTGTTTTTATTGTTGATTTTTTTTCAGAAAGAATTGGGCAGAACCTGTCTTGAGCCAGCAATTCCCCAAATGAGTTTAATACCTTAAATCACAAATCAAGGACCCTTTTGATAAGAGCAGGCTACATAAAGGGTGATGAGGCTGGTGAGAGGCCTTGAGCACAAGCCCTACGAGGAGAGGCTGAGGGAGCTGGGATTGTTTAGCCTGGAGAAGAGGAGGCTCAGGGGTGATCTTATTGCTGTCTACAACTACCTGAGGGGTTGTTGTGGCCAGGAGGAGGTTGCTCTCTTCTCTCAGGTGGCCAGCACCAGAATGAGAGGACACAGTCTCAGGCTGCGCCAGGGGAAATTTAGGCTTGAGGTGAGGAGAAAGTTCTTCACTGAGAGAGTCATTGGACACTGGAATGGGCTGCCTGGGGAGGTGGTGGAGTCGCCGTCCCTGGAGCTGTTCAAGGCAGGATTGGACGTGGCACTTGGTGCCATGGTCTATCCTTGAGCTCTGTGGTAAAGGGTTGGACTTGATGATCTGTGAGGTCTCTTCCAACCTTGGTGGTACTGTGATACTGTGATAAAGTTATTGTTCTTCTTGCCATTTCCAGTTTTTAACTCATCATGGTATGTATGGTTATTAGTAGGGAGGAGAAAAAGATAGCCCTGGTAGCTCATGTGCCTTTTTTATCCTCTCACTGCAAGTTTCAGACCTAAGAAGTGTTTCACTGGAGGGCCGTGCAGAAATCTGGACAAGATCTGAGCAGGCTGGAGATCTGGGTGAAGGTGAACCTCATGAAGTTCAATAAGGACAAGTGTGGAGTGTTGCACCTGGGGAGGAATAACAACAAGCATCAGTAAAGACTAGGGCTTGTCCTTCTGGAAAGTAGCTTCATGGAGAAAGACCTTGGAGTTCTAGTGGACAGCATGTTATCCATGGCACAGCAATGTGCCCTTGTGGCCAAGAGGGCCAACAGCATTCTGGGGTGCATCAAGAAAAGCATATCTAGCAGGTCTGAGGTTCTCCTCCCCTTCTACTCTGCCTTGGTGAGACCACACCTAGAATATTGTGTCCAGTTTTGGGCTCCCCAATTCAAGACAAACAGGGAGCTGCAGGAGAAAGTCCAGTGGAGAGCTACAAGGATGATTAATGGACTTGAACATCTCTCCTATGAAGAAAGACAGAGAGAAGTGGGGCTGTTTAGTCTCGAGAGAAGGCTGAGTGGTGATCTTAGCAGTGTCTATAAATATCTGAGGAGTAGGGTGTCAAAATGAAGGTTCCAGTCTCTTTTCCATGGTGCTCAGTGATAGGGCAAGGAACAAGTACAAGCTAGAACACAGGAGGTTCTACCTCAATATGAGGAGACACTTCTTTACTGTGAGGTTGATGGAGCACTGTAACAGGCTGTCTAGAGAGTTTGTGGAGTCTCTGTCTCTGGAGACATTCAAAACCCACCTGAATGTGTTTCTGTGCGACCTGCCCTGGGGGATCCTGCTTTGGTGGGGGGTTTGGACTCAATGATCTCTGGAGGTCCCTTCCAACTCCTAACATTCTGTGACTCTGTAATTTAAAATTGAAAATATTTGGAATGTCTAACTTCCAAATAAGGGGAAAGCATCCAAGAAAAATGCCTGCATAGTTAAGTGATGTTATTCAGTAAAGGCATTTTGTATGTGCAACTCCTTCAAAGCAGCTGTCTTCATAAAGGCCAGCATTCAGTCAAGGAACTTCCAAAAATCACTCATTGTCTTGAAAATGACATGATTATCACAAATGTAACAAGGCCATGACTAGATGGTATTTGTGATCCCAGGTTCCACCTCTTTTGAGACGGGTTAGTGCAGGGAAAGAGCATTGTATTAGTTTAAGAACTGTTTCACCTGTTGTTGAAGTTCAGAAAGATTTACACTGCAGTCAGCATGAAGATCAATGTTTTTCCTAAGTTGCTAGGAGTGAGGCTGGAGATGTTTGCAGGTGGTGCTCCATGCACACGTGGCTTCAGCACTCCCCATTGTGCTTAAATGTGGCTTGAGTCCACAGCAGCACAAGCATGATACACACAGTGTGAAGTTTTGTGTGTGTGTGTGTGCCTCAAGAAAATTCATTAAGAGAAACAAAGCAAAGGTCCCTCTTTGGATCATCTTCTAAGTGTAGCTAGTTTCCTTTGTGCTAAAAGAAAAGAAGCTTTAATCAGTGATTTTGTGTCATGAGCAGCCACTTTAGCAGTTTATTCTGTTAAAAATTCAGTGTTCCTTTTTATGTATGTTACCATTTCTGTTTCATAAGGAGGGTTGAGGAAACATGGTCCTGCAAATCCACCAATGTCACTTTTTCCAAAGTCCATGCTTCTGGGCTGGGTCAACCCCAGGTACAAATACAGGCTTGGTGCAGAGCGGTTTGAGAGTAGCTCTGAAGAAAGAGAAGGGTGTTCACTGATGAGAAGCTAAAGAGGAGCTGTCAGTGCACTCACGTAGCCCAGAAGGCAAATTGTATCCTAGGATGCATCAAGAGGAGTGTGACCAGCAAGTTAAGAGAGGTGATTCTGCACCTTACTCTGGTCTTGTGAGACCCCAACTCAAGTACTGCAGCGAGTTCTGATGTCTTCATCATAAGAAGGGCACAGAACAATTGGAGTGAGTCCAGAGGAGGGCCACAAAGATGATCCAAGGGCCGGATCACCTCTGTTGTGAGGACAGGCTGAGGAAGCTGAGGTTGTTCAGCCTGGAGAAGAGAATACTTTGGGAGGATCTTATAGCTCACTTCCATTATCTGAAGGGATCCTATAGGAGGGCTGGAGGGGGACTTTTCATTAGAGTGTCTAGTGACAGGACAAGGGGGAATGGTTTGAAGCTGAGGGAGAGTAGATTTAGACTAGATCTTAGGAAGAAGTTCTTCAATATGAGGGTGGTGAGATTCTGAAACAGATTGCCCAGGAAGCAGCCAAGTTTAGTTGTGAGGCATCCCTGCCCATGGCAGGAAGGTGGGAGTAGAAGATCTCTAAGTTCTCTTCCAATGTAAGCCATTCTACAATTCTATGATTGTTTAGTCACATATTTCTGTACCAAATAATATGATCTATGGATTATATTAATTTAGATCTCATCTTTCAACCTAAGTTCTTTGTGTTCTCTGTTTTATTTTCTCTCCAGTAGGTGTGTTCAGATTTGGGTATATTCTTCCCCTCAAATAATTTCTGTTGTTACCTGGAGCATCAGTCACTGCAAAGATGCACAGGCCATTCCCAAATTGTGTATGTAGCCTTCTGGTGCCATCTCTTATTGTTCTTACAGGAAATTGGTGGAGGGAGGAAGCCTGACCCCATGTGCTGAATGAGGAACAAAGAGCTAAGAAGCTCCTGGGTTTTATTCTTGGCACTCTTTCTAACTCACTGTGTGGTCTTGGCTGCCTCCTTGAGACTGATTCAGCCAACCATTGCAGCTCTTTGCTTCTATTAAGACTCTGAACAGCTGACTGAGTTTAATGGGAAGTCAATAGACTAAACGTTTTTGTGTTTCAGTCTTAATCTTCTAGTATCAAGTGTTCTGGTGTTAATATGTTGGGTATATCCCATATCCAGGGTGAAAAAAAATGAGTGTGTATGAAAACTGGAGGTTATTATACTTACAACTGGGTGTCTCATTGCCATTTGTAATAACTAAGAAGGCAAAAACTAATGAGGTTCAATTAAAACAAAAATGCAGCACGAGAAGGCAAGTTTAGAATTCCAGTTAAGTGACACTTTGTCTGCAGTGCTAAGAAGATAGATGGCAGTTTGGCTGATGGATTTTTTTACACAGTCGTGCACCTGCTGAGTTAACATCTGTTGTTTCACCCTGTGTTCAGACACCAGCAAGCCTCTGGTGGTGTGTGGAGTGGATGCTTCATGGAGTAGGTAGCAACAACCAGGTTATGCAGAGGTCCTGCAGGATGCACTCCTGTGCAGCCTGCATGAGACAAACCTACTTTGTCAGGAGGGTTTGGACTACAGTACCTCCAAAGGTCACTTCCAATCCCTACCATTCTGTGATTCTGTGACACAGGTCCTGGGGTCCTTCCTAGTTCATAGAATAGAATCATAGAGTCAACCAGGTTGGAAGAGACCTCCAAGATCATCCAGGCCAAACTGTCACCCAGCCCTGTCCAGTCAACTAGACCATGGCACTAAGTGCCTCAGCCAGGCTTTTCTGTAACACCTCCAGGGATGGTGACTCCACCACCTCCCTGGGCAGCCCATTCCAATACCAATCACTTTCTCTGTGAAGAACTTCCTCCTAACATCCAGCCTAGATGTCCCCCACCACAACTTGAGACTGTGTCCCCTTGTTCTGTTGATGATTGCCTGGGCCCCACCTGGCTATAGCCTCCCTTCAGGTAGTTGTAGACAGTAATGAGTTTGCCCCTGAGCATCCTCTTCTCCAGGCTAAACAACCCCAGCTCCCTCAGCCTCTCCTCACAGGGCTTGTGAATCATAAAATCATTTCAGTTGGAAGAGACCTCTAAGATCATCGAATCCAAACTTCAACCTAAGACCACCATGGCCATTAAACCATGTCCTGAAGTGCCATGTCCACTTATTTCTTGAACACCTGCAGGGATGGTGACTGCACCACCTCCCTCGACAGAAAGTGTAAGAATGCTTCAGGTAAGAATGCTTCAGACTCGTGCCTGCACCCACAGCTCTTCCTTATGTCTTGTTCTTTTCCTGGACAAAAAAAACGAGCTGCCTTCAGGTATGATTTAAAGCTGGTCATGGGGGTTTAGGGATGGAAATCCCTTTGCTTTTTGATGTGATTCATCTGCTTCTGAGAGCCCTTTTAAAATACACTCCCTGATGATTAAAGTTTATGAGGTAATCTAGAGGAAGTTCAGCAGTGTTCAATATTCTCTACTTTCTGAGTTTTGGAAGATTGCCTGGGAATAGTTCTAAATTTCAGAAACTTTCTGAAAAAAAGTCTGTAAAGTTGCAAAGCAAGAGGAAGGTTCAAATGATGTGGGTTGTTCCTGTGCCTAGCTAGTGAAAAACAAGTGTTCTTGTTCTGAAGCTGTAGTTTCTCTCTACAAAATCAAACCATATCACAACACTGAGAAAGATGTACATCTATGTGAAGGGAGGTTGTAGCCAGGTGGGGGTCAGTCTCTTCTTCCAGGCAAGCAGCAACAGAACAAGGGGACACAGTCTCAAGTTGTGCTGGGGGAGGTCTAGGCTGGATGTTAGGAAGAAGTTCTTCACAGAGAGAGTGATTTGCCATTGGAATGGGCTGCCCGGGGAGGTGGTGGAGGCACCGTCCCTGGAGGTGTTCATGAAAAACCTGGATGAGGCATTTAGTGCCATAGTCTAGTTGATTGTCTAGGGCTGGGGGATAGGTTGGACTGGATGATCTTGGAGGTCTCTTCCAACCTGGTTGATTTATGATTCCCTCTCTGTCTTCTGGAGGGGCCAGCACAAGGCCTACCACCAGCTACCCAATCTCACGGTGCTTCCTGTAGTCCTCATCTTGACTTACCGTGTCTTGTAGCACAATTCAGGTTGGAAGGGATTTCTGTGTGTCTCTGGTGAGACAAAAAATCAGAGTCAGCTTAGGGGAAGTTACATCTTCTTCCAGCCGAGTTTTTAATATCTCCAGCAATGGAAATTTTAAGAACCTCTTGGAGCAGACTGCTCCAGTGCCACATGACATTCTTCACTCTTCAGTTTGGAACCTTTCTTGCTTTTCAGGATTCCTGTTTGGACTCATATAGGTAAGGGCATTGACTGATCTAAGTTGCCTAAACATTGTTATCTGATACCATTTTAAGTACCAGTTGGGGCTGTCACTTCAGGTAACACAGGCTTGCAAGCTTGCATGGGGGCTGTGTGTGGGAATAGCTTAATGTTATATAGCAGCTAAGGACAAGAAAATATTCCTGGGGAAGATCTCCATGCTGTTGGGCTGCACCTGTGGGAAGCAGCAGTTTGGCTTAGCACTGTTACCATCCTTGTAGTGCTGTCCTTCTGCAACAACACTGGTGCTGTGGAAGTGCATTCTGGGCTCACTGGAAGAGACATGACTTTGGATGCTATGGGACTTTCTCAGGGCCATTGTCTGGGAAGCAACAATAGCAGGAGGTGACACTATCTTCAAAGGAGGAAAGCATCTCAAAAGTGCTTGCATGTAGTGGATGCTGATCTGTTGGCATCAAGCAGGTGCTTAAGGCACATGACAGGAGGTCATGGACAGCCACTCAGGTGGACGTCTATGAGGTTAGAGTGACACAACATCTTTTGTGTCTGCAACCA
This sequence comes from Pogoniulus pusillus, assembly GCF_015220805.1. Classification (NCBI taxonomy): domain Eukaryota; kingdom Metazoa; phylum Chordata; class Aves; order Piciformes; family Lybiidae; genus Pogoniulus; species Pogoniulus pusillus. The sequence goes on from NC_087267.1 coordinate 39,095,883, forward strand.
GGCCAAAGTCTCTGTGGCCTTGCAGCTTCACAGGTACTCTGTGACCAGCAAGGAACAAGTCTCCTTCCAGCTGGTGAGCTTTGCTGCTTGAGGCATGTGGGTAACACCAGGCTTGGGTTCAGTGAATAAGAGCTCACATGTATGCTGCTTGGGTGGGGTGAAAAGGAAGAAGATGCTGCCAGTCCATCATGCTATGCACTAGCAGAGCTGCAGCAGAGGTCTTACACTGATTCTGGCTTTTCAATCAGCTGAAGCTTTGGTCAAGACTGGAGCTACAACCTGAGCAGGACATAGCAGTCAAAATCTCTTTGCAAGGAGTTTTTGAGATTTAATATATATATATATATATATATATATAAATATATATATAAATATTTTCTGTCATTATTATGACAATACAGATATTTCATGTATAATGTTTAGTTTATAACATGACCAAGGGTTTCTCCTCTGACTGGTGATGCCCTCAGCTGTGTGGAGGGGTGACAGTGTGGAACATGATGAGCTGCAGGGAATAAGCACAGTCAGGCAAGCCATAAATTCAAGCTCTTTATTCTCTGCTGAGACTAACCTACAGTGATTATATAAAAATGTGATATAGGTGCATCTTCCACCTGAAAAGGAAGGGTTGACCACACTATTATTTCCCAGCACAGACCCTCTTTCTTTGTCCTGATGGAGGTGCACCACAGCAAACACAAACACTGGTGTTTTCTGCTTCACAAGGCAACTGCTGGATGGGGGAATTTTCACCCAATAATGTGGAAATAAAAAAGAATGGCAAGCATCAATAATCAAAGGCACCAGCCTGTGTCTGGGGTTTACAAAATGCTGTAGCACACTGAAGTTTTTCTAAACAACCTCCTTGAAGTTTGAATTCTTGAGCTTCCAGATTTCTGAAGGCCCAAAGGCACTAGACCAAAAAAAAGAGAAATGTACAAACAGAATTTTAAACAAAGCTCTCTCCAAAGAGGAGACTAAGAAAGAATAAGACATTGATCCTGTAAGGGAGAGAAAGAGCTGAACACAGAGGTCCTTTGTTGCGTTAGACCTTTGAACTCATCTGCACGGTGCTATCATTTCCAGTGACATTGACTAGAGCTGGCTAAACCCAGGAAAAACAATGCAGAACTTTATCAGTCACCTTTATTTTGAGGGAGGCATCCAGGAGCTAAAGGTCCTGCATGAACTGTAGCAGTTTTATTTTTGTGAAGCAACAAAACAAAGTCTGGAGGAAGGACTCCCTGTGGAGATAGTCAATGGAGCAGCTCCTTCCCTGCTAGTATAGCCTGCGTGCTTGGCACTGGGCAGAAAACCCAGCCCAAAGAGCTGTCAGTTTGTCTGAATTTGGAAACAATCAGAGAATTTGAAATGCTTTTGCTTCATTATGTAAATCTCAGTCCTTATGTGCATGGCCAAAATGCAATTTGCTAGTGATCTGGGTCTGGGCCTTTGATTTGTCTTGAAATTTCTGGAACAGGAGCATGCATCTATTGTGACCATCTAGAAAGACAAATAACCTTACAAGAGACCACTTCTGTCTGTTTTCAAGGACATGTGATCAAGCAAGGGTCTTCACTTGGGTTTGATCCCTAGAAATCTTCCAAGATCCCTACCAACCTTCCAAGTCTTCCATTATCTTTCTGTTGACCACGCAAGGGTTTTGGATGCTTGAAGAGGATGTTTCATTACAAGCAAATGTGTAGTACCTAGTTCAATACACCTGGCACCTGCTGTTAGAATCATAGAATCAACCTCCAAGATCATCCAGTCCTACCTAGCACCCAGCCCTAGCCAGTCAACTAGACCATGGCACTAAGTGCCTCATCCAGGCTTTTCTGTAACACCTCCAGGGACAGTGACTCCACCACCTCCCTGGGCAGCCCATTCCAATGCCAATCACTCTCTCTGGGAAGAACTTCCTCCTAACATCCAACCTAGACCTACCCAGCACAGCTTGAGACTGTGTCCCCTTGTTCTATTGCTGGTTATCTGGGAGAAGAGACCAACCCCCACCTGTCCACAACTTCCCTTCAGGTAGTTGTAGACAGCAAGGAGGTCAGCCCTGAGCCTCCTCTTCTCCAGGATAAACAACCCCAGCTCCTTCAGCCTCTCCTCATAGGGTTTGTGTTCCAGGCCCTTCCCCAGCCTTGCTGCCCTTCTCTGGACATGTTCCAGCAAGGGCATGCTTATGGTCAAGACATTTCAACAGATCCTTAGCAGACATCTGACGATAATCACAGACTCATCGAGTGTTTTGTGTTGGAAAGGACCTTAAAGATCACCTAGTTCCAACCCATCTGGCATATACAGGAACACCTTCCACTAGACCATGTTACTCAAAGCCCTATCCAGTCTGGCCCTGAACACTTCCAGGGAAGGGGCATCTACAGCTTTGGGCAGACTGTTCTAGTATTCCACCACCTTCACAATAAATAGTTACTTCCTAGTAATCCTGCATCACTGAGCTTGTTGGGATGAAGCTCACTGCAAGACTTACTCTTGACTACATACAACTGAGTAGGGAAAATAAAAGTCCAAGTTTTCTATGAATAACAAACTTGTCCGCAACATCAATTTGCAGGTAATCAGTTGGTGCCTAAGTGAATTTTGCAGAGAAATTGGTTTGTTCCATCACACTAAGACACTGAGCAACCCTTTAAAGATTTCTGAGTTTTGGGCTCGGTGAAGGTCTAATGAATGGGTAAGAAGAATGAGAAAAAAAATGAAGGTAAGAGGAGAAATATCTGCTGCCACCTGAAAGTACTCTGGGTTTAAACATCTCTGTATTCATCACAGAATGACAGAATTAACCATGTTGGAAAAGACCTCTAGGATCATCGAGTCCAACCTATCACCTAACCCTTCTAATTAACTGAACCATGGCTCTAAGTGCCTCATCCAGCCTCCTTTTAAACACCTCCAGGGATGGTGACTCCACCACCTCCCTGGGTAGCCCATTCCAATCAGCAATCACTCTTTCTCTGAAGAATTCCTTCCTAAAGTCCAGCCTAAACCTGCCCTGGTGCAGTTTGAGGCTGTGTCCTGTAACTCTGTCACTGGGTGCCTGGGAGAAGAGACCAACTTGCACCTGGCTACAATCTCCTTTCAGGTAGTTGTAGACAGCAGTGAGGTCTTCCTTGAGCCTCCTCTTCTCCAGGCTGAACATCCCCAGATCCCTCAGCTGTTCCTCACAGGGATTGTGCTCCAGCCCCATCACCAGCGTTATTGCTCTTCTCTGGGCTCATTCAATTATCACAAGCATTTTGATCCCTGACAAATTAAAGAGCCTTGGGGGAAATTGGAATTGTTTTCCAGGGGAACCCTTTTAGGAATGATCTACCTGGTGGAGTAATCTCAGCTGTGTAATTCCTATGGTATTTCAAAAATGTCTTGAGCTGTGCCTGTGCTCTCATGATTCTCAGCATTGTAAAGCAGAGTGAAAGGAATAAGAGATGAGCTTGAGAACATTCCTCTGGGAAATACATTGTCTTGTGATGAGAGAGAAGACTTTAACCCTTGGAAATGCTTCCTACAGACTGCAGAGGTGAAAAATGTTCCCTGAATGATAGCTCTCATGTGAGAGCTGGGGGTGGTATTGCATCCCATCATTACAGAGCACTGGTCTAATTGTGCCAGAATATAATTTCCTTCCAGTCTGGGATTAACAGTTACTTAAATCTGAGCAGAGGATCCCACTAGAGATCACTCATTGTAGAATCATAGAATCAACCAGGATGGAAGAGACCTCCAAGATCATCCAGTCCAACCTAGCACCCAGCCCTATCCAGTCATCTAGACCATGGCACTAAGTGCCTCATCCAGGCTTTTCTTGAACACCTCCAGGGACAGTGACTCCACCACCTCCCTGGGCAGCCCATTCCAATGACAAATCACTCTCTCTGTGAAAAACTTCCTCCTAATATCAATCCTAGACCTCCACCAGCACAACTTGAGACTGTGTCCCCTTGTTCTGTTGCTGGTTGCCTGGGAGAAGAGAACCGATTCCCACCCAGCTACAGCCTTCCTCCAGGTAGCTGTAGACAGCAATGAGAGAGATGTCAATTATTTTTTATACTTCTCTTTCTCCCTTTCATGTCCAAGGGAGAAGAACCTGCCACTATCCTTCAACTGCCCTTACCCGGGACTTGGCCATTCTAGGCTGTGGCAGACTGTTTTAGGATACAGCAGGAACCAAGAGCTAGCTCTTTTTAGTTCTCTTGTTTGAAAGGACCTAAAGTTATTGGTCCAAATCATTAAAAAAATCCAAAACTCATGAAACAAGTCTTCAAAAATAGCTTGAAAAACACTCAGGGGAATAATTTTCTGCCTACAATTTGTCAACAGCTCTAGAGGCTAGAATCTGATTTGAAATGAAAGATAAGCTGTCCATGCAGTCATATAAGGCCCATGATCAAGACTATTAGCAAATATGCCAGTTCCTTCTACATAAAAATGTATTCACCAGTAATTTACATGCAGCCCTCACTTTTGTGCTGTTAGTGTTAAAGAAGTAGTGAGAAGAATCTCTGGAGCATCTTTTGCCATAGTGCTGCATTTCTAGGGAGCTCCTGATATTTCTTTCTTTTCTGCTTCACTGTGGTGGTATCTGAACAACTTCTTATTGAGCATAAAGCACATGAGTTAGATCTGTCAAAACTGATTATAGCTTTGCTGCTGCTGAGACGTCGTAATGTCAGTTCTTCTTACATTTAGCTTCTCAATAGCCCCACTCTGAATTCAGATGTTTGCTGTAATTTAATAAAATACTCTAACAAATATATTTGTGTCAAACAGAAATGTCCTCAGTGGTAAGTAATAAAACACTTAATCCAGCTGCAGAAGTATGAAGTGTAGTATTTCTTGGAATCATTTCTGTGTCACAAGGTGATCTTAAAATCTCACAGAATGCATCAAGCTCCAGTACTGGAGCAGTTCTGATTTATTCTTCATCACCTAATGAGCCCTTTTCCTTTTTCTTTTCCTTTTCCTTTTCCTTTTCCTTTTCCTTTTCCTTTTCCTTTTCCTTTTCCTTTTCCTTTTCCTTTTCCTTTTCCTTTTCCTTTTCCTTTTCCTTTTCCTTTTCCTTTTCCTTTTCCTTTTCCTCTTCCTCTTCCTCTTCCTCTTCCTCTTCCTCTTCCTCCTCTTCCTCCTCCTCCTTCTTCTTTCTCTTCTTCTTCCTCTTCCTCCTCCTCTTCCTCCTCTTCCTCCTCTTCCTCTTCTTCTTCCTCTTCTTTTTCTTCTCTGGTCTACATTCTGAAAGGAGAAGATATAAAAGAAGAGTAAGTGCTATGTCTATAGCAGATACACATCGATCAGCTTGCTTTAAGTAATTTAGCACTTTCTTTTGCCTTGATTTGATTTCTTTAAATGCAAAAAAAAATCTAATCTGGAAAGACAACTAAAATATTGTTCACATTTGAAGAGACTGTATTTTGCTTTAATGTTTAATTCAGTTAGGAATCAAAGACAATGTTCTAAAGTAGAGCAGGAATCTCTTAACTGCTTTTTTCCCCCTGCTTCTTTTTCTTTTCTCCCAAATTATAACAGAATATCTAGTAACTACTTGGACTTCAGATCTTGGAAGAGCACTTTATATGTCACCCTACAGCTTGTTGAAAGGCTTGGAAGGGTTTTGGGTGTCTTGCCTCTGACTTTTGGTTTGGTAGCAAGTGGGAGAATTTTCCTTTCTTGATATTTCCTCCCTGGGACTTTTGAGCACAAGAACATTTTCATTTGGGAGCTGCAAATAGTAGAGTACACCAAGGGACAGTGAAGTGCCCCACAGAATGTGAATGTTCAGCCTGGTTTTATGAATGGCTGCTATTGAGAGGGGGCTGTACCATGTCTTCTCATGGTTTATTTCTTGGTCTGATGCATAAAAATACATTTTCTTTCCATGTTGTGGCAGATCATAGAACAATTTGTGTTGGAAAGAACCTCCAAAGGTCACCTAGTCCAATCCCCCTGCAATCAACAGGGATATCCGCACCTTGAATGTCTCCAAAGATAGGGCCTCAGTTTCCTCCCTGGGAAACCTGCTTCAGTATTCCACTGCACTCTTTTTCCTAACATCCAACCTAAATCTACTCTTCTCTAATTTCAAACTGTTGCCCCCTGTCCTATGACTCCAGGTCTTTGTAAACAGTCCCTCTGCAGCCTTCTTGTAGGCCTTTTCAGGTACTGCAGGGTCGGTACTAAGTCTGCCTGGAGCCTTCTCTTCTCTAGGTTGAACAACCTCAGCTTCCTCAACCCATCCTCATAACAGAGGTGTTCCAGCACCCTGATCATTCTCGTAGCCCTCATCTACACCTTCTCCTTTACGTCCTTCTTGTGTTGGGGGTACCAGATCTTTTCCTAAGTCCTTGTTTATTCACACAAGTATTTAAAATGCCTGTAGTTAAAAAGAAAAAAATGAGCATTAGAAAGAAAAAAAAAACCACCCAGAGGGGCATCCTGACTGGCTAAAATTCAAAGCCATTCCTTGACTGCTGCACATTTCTCAGTTATTAAATGCTCAGGTGGCCAGCACCAGAACGAGAGGACACAGCCTCAAGCTACGTCAGGGGAAATTTAGGCTTGAGGTGAGGAGAAAGTTATTGTCACATCCACAGCACCATTTAAGCATCTAATTCCAATTTCCAGTGATTAGTTCCTAGGCTTAGATTTGGTAAGAGGAAAAGGCATTGGGCACAGCCAGATTTTTGAGTTATACAGAGGACTAACAGCCAGCAATTAGATCATTCTCTTGAGTGTGAAAGATCCAGGTGCTGGTTCTTTCTCTGCTTCACTTGAAATTTCCATTGAACTCAAGGCTCCTGACTCCCCAGGGACTTACCCACCTCTTGGGCATTTAGAGATGTCATAAGCTGTGTCTGTCTCTGCTGGCATTTATCCACTTTCTATGATAATTGAGATGATGGAAGAAGAGAAAATAAATGAGAATGCTTGAGAGGGAGAGCAAATGTAAAGCATTATAAAATTATTATATGTATCTTTAAAAGTGCAAATGATCTCTTCCAACCTGGTTGATTCTATTATTCTATGATCTGAAGGCCCAATACATACAATTCCAGCTGTTAATAGACCCTTATTTCCTCTTAACAAACATTCAAAGTTGGATTTTCAACTGATATTTTGTTGCTAATAGAAAAAAAAAAAGTACAGATGACCACTTTGGGTTGACAGCATGACACCAGCTAGAGCTTATTATTCAAGCTGCTGTCTTCTGATTTTGTGGCTCTTTCTTTGCATTCCTGGTGTTTGGGTAGAGTAGCTATTTTGTGGCTCTTTCTTTGCATTCCTAGTGTTTGGGTAGAGTAGCTGGCAAGAACAACAGGTGCTTTATCTTGGCATTGCATTAAAGATTTTAGCCTAACTATGTAGTTGTGTATCAGCAGAAGGTCTCAGCGGTAGCATTCAGTTCCCTCATTTTTACCTGCTCTCAAGAGGTTTGGAGATATATCAGTCATCTGCAGGTACTCTTTTTCTTAGAGTACTAGAATAATTCCTCAAGATTTGGGAGAGTCTGGTGTAATTTCAGTCACCTCCTTTGAGTGGAATTAGTTCTATATGGACTCTGTGGATCTCTTAATTTCCTCTGCCCTGATTAGACAGACATGTCAGCACGTCTCAATTCTCAGTCACAGACTCCTTGGAGCTCATTCTTCAGAAACGTTAATTACTCCAGTGCTCACTTCTGGGAAGTCCCTTTTTCATGCCTTCCAAATGGTGCCTCCTTGTCACTGGTACCTATGACTAGCTGGAAAACCAGCACATCTCTGCATGTGTGCTCAGAGCAAAGCTCTGGAGAGCAGCCCATATTTTGCTGGTGTATTGCTCTTACTGCTTCTGGTGAGGATCAGATCAGGCTGGGGGGGAAATCACATATAGAATGGCTTAGGTTGGAAGGGATCTCAGAGATTATCTACTTCAACACCTCTGCTGTGGGCAGGGATGCCTCTAAACTAGTGGGCAGGGATGCCTCTAAACTAGGCTTAGTTGCCCAAGGCCTCAATAGGAATGTGCTATTTGTGAGCTACTGTTCAGAAAGAGTCAAGATGTGCACGCAGACTGGCTGTGATCTACCTGGAGAGCAATCTGTGAAAAGTCACCTTTGAATGCAGAGTTGACTTCCAAGTATATTCCAGAGTGACTCCCCAAACTGGGAAGCATTACTGTGTACTTGTCTTGATGTAAATGAGATAAACATCTATTACTTGTAAGCATGTCAACCTTTCTCCTAAGCACTAAATGAGCCTGTGTTCCTGGCCCATAGTAGGGTGGGCAGTTATCCCATCCTCCCCCTCCCCCCCCCTTAATCTTTTTATTAAGTATTCATCAATTAAATTATACAGATGAGGAGACAGCAGTATGCCCTTCACTCTATTTACAGCACCTGCAATATATCATATGAAAATGAAACACACATTTAATTGTTGTTGAAGCTTGTGAAATAATTATTCCTGCCTGAATTTGGACACATTTTTCAGTCATCCAGGTCCCAGCTGACAGCTACTCTGATAAACCTATTTACTTGTGCAAAGATGAGCATTATATGACATGCAGTAGTATTTAGTCATTTCAGCATTTTTTCAGATGAAAAATTGGTGGAGGGTAAGGAGCCTGTGTGCTATCTCCTTTGCTGCAGACACAGATGAGCACAGCCATCCACACTTATGTGCTCCTTATGGACATAGTCCAGCTGAATTCTTTTTTATATAGCATAAAGCAGTCTTCTAAGTCTAATTTGTGACTTCAATGTATTTGGTTAAGAGAGGAGAGCTTTAGCTACAGTGGCCACAAGAATTGTAATATAGCCCAGATCTCCTTTCATTTGGGCAGCTGTGAAAGGTTTGGACCCATCTGGATTCAGAGCTGCAAACACCCAGCTGTCAGATGCGTGGTAAAGGAGAATGAAGATGTGTGAGTAACAGCTTAAGTGATTAAAGGGAACTATCCCACAAAACTGTCTACAGCTGTCTGCAGCTACCTGAAGGGAGGCTGTAGCTGGGTGGGAGTTGGTCTCTTCTCCCAGGCAACCAGCAACAGAACAAGGGGATACAGTCTCAAGTTGTGGTGGGGGACATCTAGGCTGGATGTTAGGAGGAAGTTCTTCACAGAGAGAGTGATTTGCCATTGGAATGGGCTGCCCAGGGAGGTGGTGGAGTCACCGTCCCTGGAGGTGTTCAAGAAAAGCCTGGCTGAGGCACTTAGCACCATGGTCTAGTTGATTGGATAGGGCTTGGTGCTAGGTTGGACTGGACCATCTTGGAGGTTTCTTCCAACCTGGTTGATTCTATGATTCTATGAAAGGTCCCTGAATCACGAACTATCAGATATTTTCAGCAGACTTCTGAACATCAGATCAAAAAGTACAAGCAGAATGGTAACAATGTGTGCTGAGCTGAGTCACAGGTGACTGAACTGGTGACCAGAGTAGTGACTGCTGCAGCCAACACAGAGTCACTACCTCCAGCCTTGTAGCTGAAATCTCCAGACCTGAATTCCAGTTTGAAATGAACTGCAATGGGAAATAAAGCAGTGAGCTTTTGTCCTGCTCAGATTTTAAATACTTTTCCTATTGGCTTTTGAACTGTTAAATTTGACATTGTCCCACTAGGGTACAGGTTCATGGAAAGAAATTGGTGATTTTTAAAAAGGCTTGAGAAATAAAAATCAGGGCAAGAAAAGTTCTTTCTACCTGGCTTGTCGTTATGGGCCATTGGCAGGATGCGTCATTCACACAAGCTAAATTCCCATAGACTTCCTCAGCTCTGGCAGGTTGGTTTACTTGGTGCTAGTAGCCTCAAGGTCAAGGGAGGTAAGAAGTCATCCTGTGCAGACACTGTTTTCCCAAAAGCAATGCTACCTGTAATAAGCCACTCTTTGGCAGGGGCAAGGGACTTGCTGTAGCTAAAACGAAATTACTGGGAATAAGCATCATGACTGGAAGTCTGAGGTTGTTCCTGTGTGGTCTGCCCTGGGTGATCCTGCTTTGGCAGGTGGATTGTACTTGATGATCTTGTAAGGTCCCTTCCAATCTCTAATACTGTGTTTCTGTGATTGTGCTCATCCTCAAGAAGAGAACACTCTAAGGAGACTTTATCAATGCCTTAAAATAATTTAAGGGGGCCTATAAGATGGGAGCAATCTTTTTAGCAGGGTCTGTTATGACAGGATAAGGGGTGATGGTTTTAAACTAAAAGAGGGTGGATTTAGAGAAGATATAAAGGATTTTTTTTCAGTCACAGTGGTAGAGCACTGACACTAGATGATCTTTGAGTGTCTTTTCAAACCATATACATTATATGACTGTGAAAAGTAGGAGTAGGAAAATCCTTGCCTCATCTTTAAATATGTCATCATGTAGCACCCAGGCTGTTCTGGAGACGAGAAGACAAAATCAGACCTTCACTTGCATGTGCCCAGAGATGTCATCACTTTCTGTCAGAAACAGTCTTCCTTCTTATGTCAAAGTATCTGTACGATTTTCCAGCAGTTTCTGTGATCCCATGCAGACTTAACCTCTGCACATCACCTTGGTGCTGGTTACCCCAGGGCCACCCTTGTGATCAACCATTCAGACACTCACACTGTGTTCTGTGAAAGGAGACATGCTGGGGCTGAAGGAAGAGGAAAAAAAAACCCTAATTGACAGGAGTGGAAAAACCCAATTACAGAGATGAAAGAGGCAGGCCAGGCATATGTTTCTCAGCTTTGGATCATCAGACCTGCCAGTTCTCATTATTTTCTAGCAAGCCTCACCATCTCCTAAGAAGGGGATCTGGCAGTATATGGCCTTTTGGAGAAGCATGGTGCCTGTTTGCCTCACCAGAGCTGGCTTCAGCAAAGCAGTTGATGGCAGAAGCAGCAACAGTAGGTGCATCATTAGTGCAAGAAAAAAAAAATGGATTAAAGGTAGACCAGAGAAAGGAGGAGGAAACAAAGAGATAAGGTACAGGAGGGAGAAAAAGCCTACCCCAGGAGAATAAACTAATCAAAACCATGGCATTAAATAAAACAAAGCATCTCCCATTAATAATTGAGGAAGCAGGCCAGCACGCAGCATGTGCCGTGGGTATCTCATTTGTCTGAAGAATGGAAGGAGCAAAAGGGAGCGAAGCAGGTATGAAAGGCATCATTTCCCTCTGCCTCTAATGAGCACTGCTGCTTTCTTCTTTTCCCTCCTCCCCCATTGTGCTCCCTTTATCCCTCTCCTATTTGTCATCCATGAACATCTTACTCTTAAAAGGACACTGGCATGGTGGCGGGTCTGAGGGAGGTGGCAGAGCTGCTTTGTCCTTTGGCCCTATTGAGGAGCTGTCCACTGATTAGGAGATGTCTGCAAAAGGAGAGGAGGGTTCAGTGTATCGAAGCTTTGTCATTGTGGACAGTGGTCCAAGCAACTGATACACACAGAGAGTGTTGCTTTAGGTGCAGATCATAGAATTACAGAATTGTTTCAGTTGGAAAAGACCTCTAAAATCATTGAGTCCAAACACTGACCTAGCTCCATCATAGCCACTAAAACACACCTCTAGGTGCCACATCTACACATTTTTTTAACACCTCCAGGGATGGTGGCTTCACCACATCCCTGGGCAACATATTCCAATACCTCACCATCCTTCCAGTAATTTTTTCCTAATAGCCAGTCTAAACCTCTCCTGGCACAATTTCAGGCCATTTACTCTTGTTGAATCACTTGATACTAGGGAGAAGAGATGGACTCTCACCACATTATAACCTCCTTTCAGGGAGTTGTAGACAGCAATGAGGCCTCCCCTCAGCCTTCTCTATTCCAGACTAAACAATCTGAGCTCTCAGCCACTCCTCATAAGACCTGTTCTCCAGACCCTTCACCAGCTTTGTTGGCATTCTCTGGACATGCTTCCGCACCTCAGTGTCCTTTTTTGTAGCTCCAAAATGGAACACAGTATTCAAGCACTGAGTACAGGGGCATGATCACTTTCCTACTCTTTCTGGCCACGATGCACAGGGAAGGGTTCATAAATATGTAACTCCTGCACATAGAGTGTAAAATGCAGCTTTGAAACATTATTTGGAAGAAATGAGGCCTTTAAAACTAGGAGAGAGTAGAGTGAATGTTGTAACTCAGTCTGATCCTTGTCGTGTGCACTGATACAATACTTTCAATGCCAGATTGATCATAATTTTCATGCAATGCAATGAGTAAGTTTGGGTTAGTAGCTGAGAGTATCCTGCCTTGCTGCTTGCAGCTGTGGGTGAGTGCAAGGACAGCATATAGGGTTTAATTCTGTGATTACAGAAACCAAATACAGCTCTGCAGAGCTGTATCCTATGTCTCCCTAGGACAACTCTAGCATCTCCATCTGAAGGGTTGAAAAAGATCCCAAAACAGCCCATCTCTGCTCAGATTTCTTTTGGGTTTCCAGAGCCTGGAAGTAAGTTTGTTGCCTCAGGCCTCCTGACTGGCAAACAGAGAGGCGTAGGAAACTCCTAACATCTACCACCCAGAAGGACTCAGCCTACCCCACGGGAAAACCCACCTCTCCTTCCACAGTGCAGGAAGCCTGGGGCCACCCAGGATGCCTACAGCTGGCTGCAGAAACAGACAGTGGCAAAGAATAAAACTGAGAAAGGATCTGAGGCTTTTGAGTCATCTTAGTGCTATTGAGTTCCTACTCAAGGAGACAGGACTGTGCCCTGTTTCCTCTCCAGTTTTCTTTCCAAAGCTGCCTAGCAAAGCAGCAAACTTTCAACCAACAAAGGAGAGGCCACCCACTAGGATCAGCTTTCTGATGGGGAAGATGTGGATAAATATAGGAACCATGTGGACTCACACTGGGCAAGATAAAGAAACTGTTGAGCAATAAGATGTTGAATAAGGATGGGAGTTTTGGGAATTTTTCTACAAGCCTCTTAGAAATCCCATAAACTGCACAGGTGAAGATGCAAGAACTCCTTCTAGGCCCTGGAAATAGAGCTATTCCTATTTTAGTTAGCACAAACAGAAGCAAAATCAGATCTAACATTGCTCCCAAGAGACAGAGTGGCATTTTTGAGATGGCAATGTGTACCAAAGTAGCATGCAGACACCCCAGCAAGGATCAAAGTCTTGCTTTGGTAAAATACAGACTTCTATGCAAAAAGAGCATGGGCTCAAGGTGTAGCCACATTAGCTGTTTTCTTCAGAGCCGTGGTGAGATTTTGAAGTGAATCCCCCATTGGTAGTCCACAAGGTGTTTTCTGATTGGGTTTGGTGTGCCTGCGTTGAACTTCTGGAGAACATACAAGCTCTGCTACCATTGTTAACACTCTCCATGTCCTCATGGGTCCAGTGATAACAATGATGTCCCTCTAGATATTCTGAAGACACTTGTGTGATGGGAACTTTCAGGGCAAGGCACTGGACTAAACTGAATCGCCCTAAACTGCCTGTAGTAGAATTACAGGGGTCTCACCACTGACAGCTTTCATCTCCTGGTATCCCTCCACACTCAATTACTTGCCACTGAAGATGACGATTCAAGTGAAAAAGGATATTAGTTAGGACCTAAATGCCTGAATTGCTTCTGATAATGGAATGCAAGTGTACGCTGATCGTGCTCTTCTGTACTGATCAGAAGCTGCTTGGGACCAGAGAGGACTTTACACTTAGCACTAGGGAAAAGTATCTCTATTCTTCAATGATTGCTGAATTTTTGGTTTACAGTCCTTCTGAAGGGTATGTGGATGGAAGTGAGCTAAAGGAGATTTTCAGTTTAGAGGAACTCTGGTAGGAAATAGCTAAACTACCTGCAGTGCTGTGTAGCCTATCACTACAATCAATTGCACTAGCAGAGAAATCCTGTTAAAAATCAGTTCTGCATTAGAAAGGACTCTGGGGTGTCCGGGGAACTATTACTTGGACTGAAATAGTTATTTACTATACCTGTGCAAGTATGTCTGTTTACTACTGCATCTGATGAGTGTAGTTGATTTCCAGACCAGAAAATCATCTGGAACTGTAATATAAAATAATCAGTGGAGACAAGAATAAATAGAGGAGAATAGGCAAGACTTCTGTAGAGAGAAATCATGTATCACAGATGTCCCAGAGCTTTTCAGGAGTCTCAGAGCTTTAGACTACAGAATAACTGAGCAGTCTGAGCTGGGCAAAGCTGTAGAGTTTCAGTGGAAAGCACAAGGTACCTAAGGCCCACCTGCTTTCTCTTTCAATGTTGAGGTTGCACCAAAAGAGACCTGCAAGTGCTAGGCTTCTGAAAACCAAGCTGAAGGACACATTAACAGCCATGCATTAAGAGTCCACAGCAGCAAGGGTATATTGCAGGGACAAAGCTTTTTTTTTCACACAACATAGACTTAAATTATTCCTCACTGCAGGACGATCTTGAAAATGTACAAGGGTTCAAGGAGAAATTGGGCAAGAAGAAAAATCTATTAAAGACTTTTAAATTCAAAGACCCATCTGAGTTAGCATGCCCTTAGACCACAGATTTATGTGTCTAGGAAAAATATTCAGGGATGGTTTACAACCCTCTGAGTGTCCTACTCTTGTGCTCTTCCATGGAAAACTTGTGGTCACTGTCAAAGACAGTATTTGGCTTGGCTCTTGTTTGGTCTTCACCCATGTATCCATTCTTACACTTTTATTGCATGGTACTCAGGGGCTGGCTTCAAAATATCTGAGCAGTACATTTAAAATTATCAATGGAAATATGCATTCTCAAAACACCAACAAATATCTGGTAGAAACAAGTTATCAAGGAATAAAAAGTATAAATGTGTTCAAAAAGGAGCTAGGTCCATGGCAAATCCATCTGTCCTGCACTCTTAAACACGATGGCCTACCAGCAGTGTGAGATTCAGCAGTGCCTCTGCTGCTTGTGGAGCTTGCCAAAGATAAGGATCATACAATTTCTTATCTCCTCTCTTAATATCCAGTATTAGCTGCTGTAAAAAAACTACATCAGCTGAACTTTGGTCCAAACTATCAGGGCTGTTCAAATGTCTTATGCCCATTTCAGCAAATCACATTGGAGAACCTTATCTTAGTCCTCACTGCTGCAGAAACCCATTAAGATAGTTGCTGTGATGATTATCCCATGAAAACCTGTGTTTATCAATTCCAAGCTTTTACCATGCAGAGGAATGACTCCAGCCTGAATACATAGGCAGGGGAATGAGGTGTTGACAACAGGTACATCTAGGCTAGTGATTATTAACTGCTTGAACTTAGCAAGCCCAATGTAAGTGGAAGCCTGAGCCTTGAATTTAAGCTGAGTTGCTAAACTATTAGCCCTCTAACTGAATCAGAGGCAGCATCCTCCAGCCAGCTAATCACAACACTCAGCCCACAGCCTTCTCTAGGAAGGAAAGACTGCACCGCAGAGGAAATTTTGCTCAGACTAATCCTGAGACACTAAGAACAATTTTTCCTTAGCAAACTGTAGGCATTTCTGTAAACTGTAAAAATCTGTAATCACTGAACAGCAAGATCCAAACCAGATCTTGTTGTAAAGAAAGACTATTTTTTAAATGCCATGGCATTATGAATGCTGCAGTATAAAGTCAGGATATTCATTATTTCTTCCCCACACAATCACCTTTAACTCCAGCTTCTATCACTGCACCCCCAGCTTCCCTAATCTGTCAGGGGGCATAGCTAAAGATTCATTTTTTTTCTGTAGGAAATCTTCAATCAACTCACTTGTAAGACAAGGTCTTTTTATTTCCATGAAAAGCAGATAGCAAATTAGCTTTAAAACCTAGGCAAAAATGTGTAGGAGGAAATTCCATGGTCTTCCTAGTTCTGTAGAAAGCAGTGACATGAAACACCACTTTCTATTCAAGAGAGACATTGAGGTGCTGGTGCGTGTCCAGAGAAGGGCAACAAAGCTGATGAAAGGCCTGGAACACAAATCCTATGCGGAGAGGCTGAGGGAGCTGGGGGTGTTTAGCCTGGAGAAGAGGAGGCTCAGGGGTGACCTCATTGCTGTCTACAACTACCTGAAGGGAGGTTGTAGCCAGGTGGGGGGTGGCCTCTCCTCCTAGGCAACCAGCAATAGAACAAGGGGACACAGTCTCAAGTTGTGCCAGGGGAAATCTAGGCTGGATGTTAGGAGGAAGTTCTTGCCAGAGAGTGAGTGGCATTGGAATGGGCTGCCCAGGGAGGTGTTGGAGGCACCGTCTCTTGAGGTCTTCAAGAAAAGCCTGGATGAGGCACTTAGTGCCATGGTCTAGATGACTGGATAGGGCTGGGTGCTAGGTTGAACTGGATGATCTTGGAGGTCTCTTCCAACCTGGTTGATTTCTATGATTCTATGAAAACAGAATTTAATGGAATCAGAAGATTTTATTGTTTTCACATTTGCAACACTGCAAACCTCATTACTATAATAAAATAGCACATTTTTCTAATCAAAAGGAGTGTTATACGAGCTACTGGAATTGAGAGGAAATTAAATATGTATTTAAGTACTATTTTCAATATAGAAAATGCCTGCTAGGAAATGTACAGGGTTCTCTTCTCTTATGACTGACATTTCTAGAAAGGGTACTGAGATTCCTCTGAGAGTAAAATACCTCCAGTTTGTATGGCGAGTGTCAGACATGATCGTTTCGGTCCTGATTCCACAACTATGTATTCATAATATGTCAGACATGCTAAGAAGTTGCTGAAAAATGTGTTGACGGAAGAAATATGAGTTGAACTCCTGTAGAGCCCCTCTAGAATACCAATGAATAAACTGATCCCTCAGAAACATCCACAAAGACCTGACGTGTTAAAAAAACCCACAGACCTGTTGTGCAAGCTGCATGATTAACATAGCTGTCAAATTCTTGTCTTTATCTCTCTCCCTTTCTAAAATCATAGTTTAAAACATAGAGTTTTGCAGTCATAGAATCATAGAATCAACCACGTTGGAAGAGACCTTCAAGATCATCCAGTCCAACCTAGCACCCAGCCCTAGACAATCAACTAGACCATGGCACTAAGTGCCTCATCCAGTCTTTTTTTTAACACCTCCAGGGATGGCAACTCCACCATCTCCCTGGGCAGCCCATTCCAATGGGAAATCACTCTCTTTGTGAAGAAGTTCCTCCTAACATTCAGCCTATACCTCCCCGGGCACAACTTAAGACTGTGTTCTCTTGTTCTATTGCTGGTTGCCTGGCAGAAGAGGCCACTCTCCACCCGGCTACAGCCTCCCTTCAGGTAGTTATAGACAGCAATGAGGTCACCCCTGAGCCTCCTCTTCTCTCTGAGGGCAGTCATCTGCCCTCAAAAGGCAATCCAATCATTATATGCACTCCAGAAGTTAGTTTCAGTTGGTGGAGCTTAAACTACCTTACAAATAATCCCCTGGCATTGGATGAAATCAATAAGCTGCTCTGAAGTGGATGTGAATGATTTAGGAATGAAGTCCAAAGGCACCCAGCAATTTCACTGCAAAGCTGTTGACTGCTGAGCTTTTGTTGTCTCCTACTGTCTCTCTTACCAGGAGAGCAGTAAGAAAACAGTAACAATCAGCAGAGTGGACAAAATGTGATGCAGTTGTCACCTCCAGCTCAGCAGCAACATTCTGATGTAGTCAAAGGTAACTCATAAAGAAAGAAATTAATTGGGATTTTTCCCTGTGATTCTCTTCTCTCCGTGCATAACAAGAAACCTGGAAGTTCTTTTGTCTTTCTTCCCCTCAATATGATGCCTATTATTTTTGCTGTCTTAATACATTCAGTACTTCTGCTTTGTGGTTTCAGAGAGTGACTCAGCAATCTTTGATGCATATTCTAAACATATTTCAATGTTTATTAAAAAAGTAGAAACATAATAAGTCTATCAAAGCACTTTTTGGAGCAATTTTTGTCCCCAAGTGTAGGAAAGACAGTTAATGACATCACACCAAAAACAAGGCAGAAATGCTGAGCCTCATGGCAATATTTGTATTCAGTATGTTGGATTTCAGCAATGTTTTAAAAAGCTACGAGTCATCTCTCTTCTTGGGCATTTCATTTGCTTCTTCTTTGATGTCAATTTTCCAGCCTTTTAAAGTCTTTTTAATAAATTGCAAGTTTTAAGAGTCTCTAATTTCTAGCTAAAAAGACAAGACTTTGTTCTAAACTCTTCAATTGTGGTCAGAAAAAAAAGCTCCGTGGCTTCTTTTTAATGAATTCTTCTGGGGATGTCTATGGACTTGCCTGTTTTCAGCACTGATCAAGAACATCCAGTCAAACACTGTTTTTGTGCAGTCTCCAACTCAACAAAAATTGTGGCAAATCCTAAGTTTTTTTAAAGTTCTTTTTGATTCCCAAACCAAGAATCTGAACTTCCATCCTGTCAGATCTATGCCCTTACAAAAGCATCCAGAAAGTCCAACAATTAAGAGGATAAATAAGAAAGAAAGGTGTTTTTTCATATATCTCCTGGATTTTATATATCTTGCTTCTTTGAGCTTTTCTCTTTGATCTGGAGAACTACAGAATTTTTTCCTTCTTTCTTTGAGTCAGCTGAAGTTACCACTCAGGGCAAACTGTCTTAAACTTGGCTGAAAAATTAATGCAGATTCCCCAGACTCTAGCTTATTTGTTCAAAGTAAACTGTGGAACGAGAAGCAATGGTTCTTATCAGCGCTTCTGGTCAATATTATCTCACATTTTATTTGTGTCACAAGCAAATTCTTGTCCAGGTAAAGTTATGATGCCAAGACCAGCTGATGCCAAATATTTAAAGTCCTAATTAAGATCCTATCCAAATTTAAGATCCTAACCACGATTCATCTCTCTGCACGAAGTTGTGTTTGTTGGTAACGAGTTGCTTTACAAAGAACTGTACTTTAAGATAAGGTCTGAATTAAACCAATGCAAATTGTGACACCAATGATGAGAAGACATCTCATCCAAGAGAGGTGTGACAAGTAAAATAAAACAGAGAAACAAGGAATTACGGCAGATTACAACAGACAATGGGAAATGTTTGCATGCTGTATGTGTTTGACTGCTTCTATCTTACCTGTAGTGAAGTCATAAACTCTTTGCTATGGAGACTGTATGTGTTGGCAATAGAGAACAAATATATCCCATTCTTTTACAATGAAGCCTTAAACTCCTGCAACCTCTGGAGATGTTGCAATATAACCAATAATATTAAAAGATTAACGCCAGGGAATCTGAGCAGTAATGGAGGTAAGAAAAAGCTGTGCAGAGTTTCAAAGGTGAAGTCTGAAAACTGAGAAGGAAATTAATCATTATTACTGTTGCTATTATTCATTTATATTGGGCCATAAGTGCACATGTCAAATCTGTGAAGTCAAGTCAGAAGAATCAATATTTTCTTACTGCAATTATGTATTTTTGTCAAAGCTTCATAAATTGCTGCCATTTTTGGAAGTAGATTTTGAACTTCATGCCAAATCCAGCTGTTGTGCATTTCTAATAGAATGCGTCGCTGCCATTTATTGTTAGGCATAAAACTGAGAAACTAACCATAAAAGGATGCTCAGCACTATAACTCTGACAAATCTATCTCCATGAAGGCTGTTATCTAGGGATGTATAAATATTGAATGGGGAGATGCTTGTTTCCTTTCAGCACATTCTCCTGGATAATCTGTTTGGCACCACAATATAAAAAGCTTTATTTTATATATTAAATAGATTTGTTTCTTTAGTCCCCACTCACTCTGCCTGTGGTTTGCCTTCCCATTAAACTAGTTGTGTTTCAATTGCAGGCACCAGGGGTAGGAGAAAGAGTTATTAAAATATGCCAGATTGTGAGCAGATCTCTCCCAGACTGTCACTTGTGCAAGCTGAGCTGCCACTGTTTAAAGCTGCTTTTATGTCTACCACTGTGCTCTGCATATGAGGGGATAGCACAGCCACCAAGGGGCTCAGTGGATGTCCAGTCATTGCAACGGGTGGGGCTCATATAAGGAGAGTGAATGTCAGGAGATGCAGGAAAATCATTAACTCTCATACCTGAAACACCAGCTATGTGGATTTGAAGCCCCCCTCTGTCTGGAAAAGTGTGTATTTAGGTTAAATGTGTCAGACTTTCTCCAGAGATGAAGAGATTATGTGAAGATGGAATTGGGGGACTACTGTGCTATAAATAGCAGACTCATTGAATATGTCAAGGGATAAGTAACTGGTTTATCATGTAGACAGGGACAGGAGAAAGCTGTGCAGAGAGTTCTCTTTTTCATATCCAATGAGCCTGCCTGAGGCTCTGGCTTTGGCAATCTTCTTTCCTCCACCTAGGGTGGTTGCCAAATATAGAACTGACAGAAAATTCAAACTGTTGAAAGAGACTATATGGCACCACTGCCCACCAGAACAACGTCTGTCTCCAGATAGAGTCAAGGGGTCCCTGCTGTCCTGTGTTCCTACAAGTAGAATCAAATATCATAGAATCACAGAATCACAAAATGGTTTAGGTTGAAAATGATCTCAAAGATCATCTAGTTCCAACCTTCCATTAGAAGAGGTTGCTCAAGGCCTTATCTAACCTAGCTCTGACCACCTCCAGGGAGAGAGCATCCACAGTCTCCCTGGGCAATCTGTTCTAGTGTTTCACCACCCTCACTGTATAGAACTTCTTCCTAACATTTAGTTTTAATCTCTCCTCTGTCAGTTTAAACCCATTACTCCTCATCCTGTTATTACAAGCTCTTGTAAATCCCTCCCCCAGCCCTCCTATAGGCCCCCTTCAGATACTGGAAAGCCACTTACAAGGTCTCCTCGAAGCCTTCTCTTCTCCAGGCTGAAGAGCCCCACCTCTTATAGCCTGTCCTCACAGCAGAGCTGCCCCAGCTCTCTGATCATCCTTGTGGCCTTCCTTTGGACTTGCACCAACAGTTCCATGTCCTTCTTGTGTTGGGGGCTCCAGAATGAACACAGTAGTCCAGGTGGGGTCTCACAAGAGCAGAGTAAAGGGGGAGTATCACCTCCCTTGCCCTGCTGGCCACGCTTCTCTTGATGCAGCCCAGGACATGGTTGCTGTCTGGGCTGCATGTGCACACTGCCAGCTCATGTTGAGCTTTTCATCAACCCAGATCCTCAGGTTCTTTTCCTCAGAGCTGCTCTCAGCCATTCACCACCCAGCCTGTATCTGTGCTTGGAATTGCACTGACCCAGGTGCAGGACCTTACACTTGGCCTTGTTGAATGTCATGAGGTTGGCCTAGGCCCACCTCTCCAGCCTGTCCAGGTTCCTCTGGAGGGCATCCCTGCCCTTTAGCAAGTTGACTGTGCCACACAGCTTGGTGTCATAGATATCCATTTGCTGTTTTTTTGGTGCAAATACCTTCCTGCTGAGTTCTCCAAAGAAGGCTCCCAGTCTGCTTTGCTGAGAGGAAAGTTTAATTTTGAAAGTCAGCAATATTGCTTTTTTTTGCATAAAACTAATCCAAGAACATGTTTTCCCTATCCACTTCCAGACACATGGATTTAGGGCAGCATTGTGGTGCTCAGCATCAGCCCTTACACAAATACAGTACTAGGAAGAAATCCAAGGGAGAATCATGTATGATGGAGAGATGGAAAATAAAGGGTTTAATGATGTAAGATAAAAATGGTAACTTTATGCTTCATAATTCTAGCAAAAGCAAAATCTAACATCAGAGGACTTCTGTATTGTTCAACAGATATCCCAGTAAACCCAGGAAGATGGACAAAAGGAAAAGAAGGGGCATATAAAAGAGTGATCAGTTTGAAGACTTGAGTCTCATTTCCAGCCCTTCAGTTGACAATTTCTGTGAACAAGGTACTCCATTACCCTCTTCTGTGTCTCTCTGTGTCCCCTTCTAGTTCTGTAGCCTAATCTACAATCTACCCTAATCTTTGGGATGAGCTTTTCAAGACAGTGTGCTCTCCACCACAGCACTCAGCAAGTATCACCTGTGTGATGCCTTTGGAAGTTATTATAAATGAAGAATATTAGCAATATTAGCAATAGGCTACATATACTTTTATTTATAAGGAGACACTAGTTTGCAAATATTTAAGCAGAAGTACCAGGAATAGCTTTCCATTTTTTATTGCTTGACCATCTGTAAAGCCAGGTGTTCAAATTACATGACTGAAGAATACCAAAATAGAGACATATGTAGCTAATACTTTTGGAAGATGTCAAATACTCTTAGAGTACCTCTCAAGCACATAGTTTTATAGCAGTTGTGAAGTGTGATATCTTGGGTGGGTCTAGAAACCTTGCATTTCTGTAACAAAGTAAGAATTAATTAGTAACCTGGAGAGAATATATGAACCATAGAAACATAGAATCATCCATGAGCCAACAGTGT
Organism: Pogoniulus pusillus; assembly: GCF_015220805.1. Lineage (NCBI taxonomy): Eukaryota > Metazoa > Chordata > Aves > Piciformes > Lybiidae > Pogoniulus > Pogoniulus pusillus. The sequence continues at coordinate 39,118,170 of NC_087267.1, forward strand.
GCCCAGGTGGCCAAGAGAGCCAGTGGCATCCTGGCCTGCATCAGGAATCGTGTGGTCAGCAGGAACAGGGAGGTCATTCTGCCCCTGTACTCCACACTGGTTAGACCACACCTTGAGTACTGTGTTCAGTTCTGGGCCCCCCAGTTTAGGAGGGACATTGAGATGCTTGAACGTGTCCAGAGAAGGGCGACGAGGCTGGTGAGAGGCCTTGAGCACAGCCCTACGAGGAGAGGCTGAGGGAGCTGGGATTGGTTAGCCTGGAGAAGAGGAGGCTCAGGGGTGACCTTATTGCTGTCTACAACTACCTGAGGGGTGGTTGTGGCCAGGGGGAGGTTGCTCTCTTCTCTCAGGTGGCCAACACCAGAACGAGAGGACACAGCCTCAGGCTGTGCCAGGGGAAATTTAGGCTTGAGGTGAGGAGAAAGTTCTTCACTGAGAGAGTCATTGGACACTGGAATGGGCTGCCCGGGGAGGTGGTGGAGTCACCGTCCCTGGAGCTGTTCAAGGCAAGATTGGACGTGGCACTTGGTGCCATGGTCTAGCCTTGAGCTCTGTGGTAAAGGGTTGGACTGGATGATCTATGAGGTCTCTTCCAACCTTGGTGATACTGTGATACTGTGATAACCAGGTTGGAAGAGACCTCCAAGATCATCCAGTCCAACCTATCCCCCAGCCCTATCCAATCAACTAGACCATGGCACTAAGTGCCTCAGCCAGTCTTTTCTTGAACACCCCCAGGGATGGTGACTCCACCACCTCCCTGGGCAGCCCATTCCAGAGGCAATGGGAACTGGGCTTGCTTTACTTAGAAGAGATAAACAAGGGTATAACATCAGCTTTTTGTTACGTGGAGTGGCTTATGTGGAAGATAAACCCAGACTCTTCTCAGAGACACAACAGTCACACACTGGATGTAAGAAAGTTCTCAAAGACTTTCAGAACTGAACTGGCCACAGCCCTGAGCAATGTGCTCTAATTAGGAAGTTATTCCACCTTTGTGCAGGGGACCTAGAGATCTCTCAAGGTCCCTTCAACCTAAATTGTCCTGTAAGTTTGTGTTTTTCTATGCATTTGCATCATTCTATTTCTGAGGAGCTACATATGATGCCTGTTTCTCACACACAGATGGTTCTGGCTGCCAGGATAACTACCTTAAAATGCTTGTTATGCCTCACAGCTCCTCATGGGATGTGGCAGTTTTATTTCATTAGGAAAATAAGGAACTCATGTTAACCCCTTTACAAAAGGGGAATTAATTTTGGCCACCTTTAGCCTTTAGTTAGGAGTGTTGATTGAATTGCAGCTTCATCTGTGACTCCACACTAGCCTATCCTACACAAAATCACCCCGCCACCCCGGATTGAGAGCAGAAAGTTGTTGAGGGCTGAGAGAGCTACCTGAACTATCTTTACATGCCTTTGATGCTGGAGAAAAATTTCTGAGGGGGAAATAATGATCTTCTTGATGGACCTGTCTCATTAACTGTTACCAATTATAAGAAGATGCTTGGGTCTACTGCTTCTATCCTGTGGCTTTGAGGAATTAATTCCATCTCATAATCCTAATTCATTTATGTGGAAGAGTCTTCCAAATTTATATCAAATTCTGTGCATTTTCTCACTCTTTTTTTTAAATTCTTGTGGCATTAAATCATTAATTAATATTGGTACTCGTTAGTGGGGAGTCATCCACCCTCCAGAGCAACTTTGTGCTGAAACTGGTGTCCCTGGTTTATGAGTGAGGTGTTAGTGGAAAGAGTTTTGGTTGTTTTATTTTCTACCTGGCAGAAGCATCAAGAGATGCTTCCAGGTACATCTTTTGATAACAATGCTTTTAATCTGCAAGATGTAAATTACTGCAGTCCTGCATCTGCCATAATGTAATTAGCTCTAGCTTCACACATATCTATGCCTCCCCACTCTGATAAGCAGCTGTTCCCCCTATGCTGCTGTCAGGGAAACTGTAGTTGTGTGAGAATGAGAATAGTCAGCCATCCTGCTTGTGTGGCTTGGTAAAGCATTTCAGCATGTGTTATGGGAAACTATGAAATGTGAAACAGGCATGATACAGTAAAGTATCTTCAGAGCAAAATTGCTTTGTTTTTGAATGATTTTGCAATGGACAACTCAGCCACCTGGACAGAATACAAGTTACAGTGTGGTCCTACACCTCTGCTAAGAGGAAGTTGTTTGTGTGCTCTCACAGAGCTCAGGTGTCAAGGAAATGACCAGCAGCAACACCAGCTTTCCCAGTGGAGTGCTGGTGTTTGTATTCAGCTGGTGTCACTCTGAAGAATTGCCCTTTTCTTGTGGAAACTTGGAAAATTTAGCTTCTGTCATCCAGGAAAGCAGATAATGTTGGAGCAAATCCATTACCTGGAGGTATTTTCCCTTTCTGCTGCACCCTTACTGCTCTCTTCTGATCCAGTTGGTAGGCTGAAAGAACCAATTCAGCCAGCTGGAGAGGAGGGGAGAACAGCCGACTCACCAGAAAGACACCAACCCTTCTGACCAAGCTATCAGGGAAACCCATCTGGAAGGCTTTGCTGGAAGTCAGTTAGGCTTTTGCTGGAGCTACTTAATGGGAGATTCCCAAGTGCTTTTGCATTGTGTGGTTCAGGGAGATAAGTCTATGCCATGGGCATTCAGACAATGCCACAGTATATGAGAAAAGGGTTATTTAGGCTTCCACTGGCATTTGAGGCTTTACAAGTTCCCTGATGGTTCAGAGAGCTTGGAGGGGTGAGAGAATTTGCATTACTCTCAGGCAAAATCCAGCTTTCAATTAACAGTTACTCTATGGAATTGAAGGAGACACATAGGATAAATGCCTGGGGTAGAAATTTGGCCAAGTGACTTAATGACCTCATTTAAACTGGCCTATTATTTTCCCTGAAGAGTGGAACAGTTTGGCAGCGAGTTCTTTCAGTGGCAGAGAAGCCTCATTGCCAGCAGACAGCCCTTCAGCTGGAGTGGAGATTTGTACATCACAACTGATTGTGTGCACCATGTGGTGATGTTCAAACAATACTCTCAGAAATAGCCTCCCTCAGCCTCTCCCAGCTGAAGGACAGTGCACTGTGACACACACAAGCAAAAGGACATGTGCAGTTAGTCTATGTGCAGACTACAAAGAATCACAGAGTTATTGAGGCTGGAATAGACCTCTGAGATCATCAAGTCCAGCCTATGACCTAACACCACCAGACCAACTAGACCATGTCATGAAGTGCCACAGCCAATCTTAAACACCTCCAGGGATGGTGATTCCACCACCTCCCTGTGGGCAGTCAATTCCAGTGTCTACCCTTTCTGTGAGGAAGTGCTTCCCAACATCTAACATAAACCTCCCCTGGCACAGCTTCATGCTATGCCCTCTTGTCTTGTTACAAGTTGCCTGGAAGAAGATTCTGACCCTCACCTCACTACAACTTCCCTGCAGGTCATCATAGACTGTGATAAAGTCCTCTCTGAGTCTCCTTTTCTCCAGGCTGAGCAACCCCAGCTCCCTCATCTTCTCTTCATAAGACTTTCCCTCCAGCCCCCTCACCAGTCTCATTGCTCTCCTCTGGACACACTCCAGCTCGTCAATATCATTCTTGAAGTGAGTTGCCCAGAACTGCATGTATGCCTGAGGTGGGGCCTCACCAGTGCCAGTACAGGGTAGAATTACATCCCTAGTCCTGCTGGCTGTACAAGCCAAGGTATCATTGGCAAGGAATCACACAGCAAAGTGGAGGGGCAATGGGTGGAAGTTACTGCCGGGGAGATTCCAGTTAGCCACAAGAGGAAAGTTTCTCCCAGTAAGGATAATCTCCCCAGGAAAGTGGTGGAGTCCTCATCATGGGACGCTGAAGATTCATCTGGACAGGATGCTGACTATCTTGTCCAGGCAATGCACTTCCCTGGAAAGGTTGAGCCAGATGATCCTTGTGGTTCCTGCCAACCTAGCATACTTAATATAAATGTACTTGTTATTAAAACAACGACAAAAAAAAAGTCAAATTCCAAACTAGATTTTGAAGGAACCAGCTCCATAAACAACCTGCTGGAGATGTCTGCAGCTCTGGTGTAAAACTTAGCTCTCAGTCTGTTGATCCTTCCAAAATTATGGAGTGCAACACAGTCTGAATTGACATCTGCATGCTGATCTATAGATGCTCTTAGAGAAAGGAAGTCAGTTCCATTCTGCAGATGTAGGGCATGACTCATTCGCTAATTAGAAAGGACACCGAGAGTGTGTGAAATTTCATTGTGCTGCATGCTTCCATTTGTGGGTCAAGCATGATCAGCAGACCATGAGACATAACAGCATGGGAACATGTTACAATTAATAATGAAATACAGCTGCGCTCATTTGTAATCTGTAATCTGTTATTATCTAGCAGGGCCAGGGGTTTTGTAAATACATGATAAGAATTTGAGACAAAAGACATTTTCAGCAGTATTAACTTTTAAACTGCTTGCAGTATTTTGCTTTTTCATCAGTGAACTCTTCTTTGGGGGAAGCATCATCCTGTAGAGGTGAATCCTGTTCTTAATCCTGAGAGCTTTGCTTCTGTCTCTCCATCTTCTCTAGTACATGACTCCTATGAAATGAGCATGAAACATCCCATGGGAATGGCCATGTTTCTATGGCTGTGCCTGGGCTACACCAGCTGAAAGTCATGGAAAATCAGAGGCACCAGGCTCTGCTTGTCCCAAAAGCAGTACTTAAATACAATTTAGTTTTTTTTATTCCACAATTAAAAGTTAATATCTTAATGCCTGAACCCCTTCCTCTTCCTGTGTCTTTGCCCCTTTCCATTCCCCTTCCACTTCTGCTTCCCATTCCTCATTTGCTACCTGTATTTGTTTAACTGAGGCCCATTAATACCAGTAAGGCTTGAGCTAAATAGAGAGTAAGACTTGCACTAAATAGAATAAGAAACTCTGTTTCTTACTAATATTCCTGCTGAAACTCTTCATTTTAGAAGGACAGATAATCTTAAGACTTCAGGGGTTAATAACTTACTCTGCTCCTTTTCACATTTGCACTCTTACCATCTTTTTAAAAGTATGTTCTCAGTGTACAGTGTGACAGATTTGCATTTTGTCACATTTTCTGCATCCAATGTAGAAATTCAGTGTATCTATGCCTCAATTGAAAATAAAATCAACAATTCCCCTACACTGAAAACTGCTATCTTTCCATACAACCTTTGTGAAGCTTCTCAGTAGAATGTTTCAGTAGCCTACAAGTATTACTTCTAAACAGTTCTCTGAGTTGTTGTGGTTAGAGAAGACCAAAAAGATCATTGAGTCCAATCATCAGCTTAAGACCACCATGGCCATTAAACCATATTGTGGAGTGTCATGTCCACACATTTCTTGAACGCCACCAGTGACCGTGACTCCACTACTTCCCTGGACAACCTTTATGACCACTCTTTTTCTGTGAAGACATTTTTCCTTTTCCTACTATCCAATCTAAAGCTGCCCTGTACAATTTCCTATTACAAGAGGGATGTGGACATGCTGGAGCATGTCCAGAGAAGGGCCACAAGGATGATCAGAGGGCTGGAGCACTTCTCCTATGAGAACAGACTGAAAGAGTTGGGGCTGTTCGGTCTGCAGAAGAGGAGGCTCCAAGGTGACCTTATTGTGGCTTTCCAGTATCTGAAGGGGGCCTACAAAAAAGCTGGGGAGGGATTTTTTAGGCTCTCAGGGAGTGACAGGATTAGGGGGAATGGAGCAAAGTTGGAGGTGGGGAGATTCAGAGTGGATGTGAGGAGGAAGTTGTTCCGCATGAGAGTGGTGAGAGCCTGGACTGGGTTGCCCAGGGAGGTGGTTGAGGCCCCATCCCCGGAGGTGTTTAAGGCTGTGATGGTTTGGGTGTTCCCCACCCTCCCACACTTTAGAAATACCCAGACTAGACTCAGCTGGCTCTGGAAATATGAATGAAGCTATTTATTTACAGCTGGCACAATATACAAGCAGATATTTACAGTATATGCAGTTAGAAATATACAAGGTAAAAGGTAATACAGAAACACAACTCTCCTCCCAGAAACCTGAGTCCCCAGGAGGTGCTCTCAACCACACCTTCACCTTCCCTCTACCCCTCTCAACCTTACCCCAGTCCCAAGGAAGAATAGAGGTTTGGCCAGGGGGTTAGGATGCAAAGAGGGTTAGTCCAAAATGGAAGGTGAGGTTAGAGAGGTGCAGCTCAGCCAGCAGCCCAAGCGAGACTGATGTGCCGAGTGTCTTATCTATGTTTTGACTTATATTTTTATACATCTCAGCAAGCCTCTGAGCGAAGTAGACATCATCATTGTTTTCCTTTTACAGCCTGTAATCTAATTCTTTTCACCAAAACATTCTATCCTGCTTCAAACTAGCACAAAGGCCAAGCTGGATGAGGTTCTGGGCAGTCTGCTCTAGGGTAAGGTGTCCTTGGGCATGGCAAGGGGACTGGAACTAGATGATCTTGGTGATCCCTTCCAACCCTGACTGATTCTATGATTCTATTCTATGAATTTCAGACCATTTCATCTTGTTCTATCGCCTGATGCTAGAGAAAAGAGACCAAACCCCACCTGACAACCTTCTTTCAGGTAGTTGTAGAGATCAGTGAGGTCTCCCATGAACCTCTTTTTCTCCAGACTTAACAACCTCAGTTCCCTCAGCTGCTCCTCATAAGACCTGTTCTCCAAACCCTTCACCAGCTTTGTCGCTCTTCTCTGCACACATTCAAGCAATTCAGTGTCCTTCTTGTAGTGAGTGACCCAAAACTGAACACAGTATTCAAGGTGTGGGCTCACCAGTGCCTAGTGCAGGGACACAATCACTTCCCTACTCCTGCTGGCCACACATATCTGATACAGGCCAGGATGTTGCTTGGCTGCCTTGGCCACCTGAGCACACTTGTCTCACATTCGGCTAGCTGTAGATCAGCACCTCCAGGTCCCTTTCTGACAGGCAACTTTTCAGCCACTCTGCTCCAAGGCTGTAGCATTGCACGGAGTTGTTGTTGTCCAAGTGTAGGACTTGACACTTGGCTTTGCTATATCTCATACAATTGACCTTGGCCCATGCCCAACAATCCAGCCTGTCCAGATCCCTTTACAGAGCCTTCCTACTCTCAAGCAGATCAACACTCCAACCCAATTAGGCACCATCTGCAAACTTACTGAGGGTGCACTCAATTCCTTCTTCCAGATCATGGAATTTGCATGATAAAGACATTGAAGAGATCAGGCCCCAATACTGAGCCCTGGAGAATACTGCTAGTGACCAGGCTCCAACTGGATTTAACTCCATTCACCGCCACTCATTCCTATTGTACTAGCAGGGAACTGAGGCACAGAAAGAACAAAAGGACTTGCTGGAATTTGCATGATAAATTAATTGGACAGATGAGGATTAAACATCCTTTGTCTTCCTCACAAATCTGGCCTGTACAACAGAGCTCAGGCCATTCATCACACAGCTTGATCTTGTTCCTCTAAGTAAAAACCTGCATGGGCTAAGAATCCTAAAGCAGAGGGGAACCAGAGGTCAAAGAGCCAAACAGGATTTTCTTCTGCATGCCTCTAGGGATCTTGGATTCCCTTCATCAACTATATATGGCTACTTGGTTTAGAAGAACAGCCTCAGTGGCACCTAAGATGCAATGCAGATGTCTGCATTAGATAAAATTCATTTCACCCTTTACTGTCAAGGCATAGAGTGAGAAGTCCCTTTCTGAGTTATTATTTCTTCCATATGCCCCATGTTTGACTTTGAAGAAAGTGGCTCAGAATCATCTCGCTTGATTAATGACATTTAGTTAATGCCCTTGAGGTTCTGCTGCCTCTTGAGACAGTTCCAGAAGGAAATTAACCTTTCCTTAGATCTGGATTTCCCTGTGGACATGTCTCTCTGTCCAGTGACTACAGAGTGAAGTTGCTTATTTAAGATCATGGTAAGAGTCTCAGCTAAGAAAAGGAACTCTGAAAACTACCAGGACAGAAATAACATATACAATGTTTACCCAACATGAGTTCAAACATCTTGCTGGCTTCTTGCATTGCAGTCCCACTCTGGCCAGAATGATTTTGCCCCACAAAAATCACACACCAAACAAAGATCACATATGAGCTACTGTCCAGGTTTTGTTAGGACAGAATCAAGGGCCAGCCATGGACTGCAGGCCATCAGCAATTCAGAGTCAGCCAGGACACCTGACTGGATTTGGCTCAGAGATGTATCCCAGGCCACACAGTATAAAGGATGAAGTTTTCTGAGGTAGAGGCAAGCTCTTTCCTAGAACCTTCTGCTTGGGTTTCTCACTGTGGCTCCTCCTCACCCCTTTCCTGCTCTTGAGAACTGCCTATCTGGGTATTGCGATGGCTACACTTTTGTTGGGCTGAGTACAGCTTTGCATATCCTGGGCTGTCATTGGTTATTTGTTAAATCTGCTTTCCTTTCAACCTGTGGATATTTTCCCCCTTTCCTGATTCAGCTTTTCCACTAGGGAGGGGTCATCAGGTGATAGAGCAGCTTTAGTCCCAAATATGGGCTAAATGTTGACTTGTTTAAAAGGACCATTCACTGTCATAACACATTTTGTGTGTGAGTCATCTTTCATTACCCAGTGTGTGGTGTTACTTGATTCACAGAGCAGGTTGTTGCAGAAATCGAGGTTGGTCTCTCCTTTATGCAAAGCCAAGGAAACTGTGCCCCTGCTTTCCTATCACATCCCAGCCTGTGTTAGAGGCTTGGTGATAGTGGTCCAACACTTCATTGTTCCTGTTTTAACAGTCTAAAACTGAGACAAAGTGATGGAAAAGAAATGGCTGCAATTTCAAAGTGTGTCCACGAGTCACTTAATTGCTCTTATAAGAGTTGTGCTAAGAAAATAGGATAGCTGCCTCTCTCATTTATAACATTGTAGGCTCTTGACTCCAATGGACCACAATTGAAATTCTTTTTTTCTAGCAGGATTGCTGTCTGTCTGAAGTGCTGCTCTCACTATCAATGTGAAGTCTGTCTTTGCAGTGGTTTACACTCCTTGAAATGACTTGAGAAAGGCTGTATGAAGTCAATAAAGAACTGGCTATTTTTTTTCTCCTGTGCACATTTCCTGTTTTAGTACCAAAAGAAAAAAAAAAACTCCTTTACAGACAATAGGAACGTATATGGCCATCAAAAAGATAAAGTCTTGCCTTAGAGCAGGTATTATTGTTTCTTTCAGGGTAATGAGACCTCTCTGTGAGCACTAATAAAAGCTGCAATATATGAACCTAACTCCTTTTGTACCTGTAACAAAAAAAACATGTATATCTCAAAAGGTTATGTGGACATAAAGAACAAATAAAATCTTGTATAAAAGCCACATGAAAGTCAGGGTAACCTCATGAGAAATGTAACATCAAGTAGCAAATAGAGGGCAACATTTCATGATAGAATATATAGATCATATGAAGCATATAATGAAACACATAGATTTTTTAAGGTGAAATTGCATTCTTTACTGAAACATGTGTTATGTGTATGGGGTATTAAAGAAAATGGAAGTGCTTTCTTAGCTATCAACCACAATACTTCATAGCATGTAGGGCTGAAAAAGGTGACATCAGTGAACTAAAACTATAGGATCAGGGAACTAGGGGAAAAGAACAATTTCAGCTGATATGGTGGATGCATGATAACTACAGCTTGACCAAAACTGTTCCACAGAGCAGAAAACTCCCACATTTCTGCTGCAAGAGATGTAGCTGGGAAACTTGACATGAGATTACTGGTGGACTGTCCAGAGTCACAGTGTGCACTTGATGATTTTGTCTGATGCTCTAGATTCAGTGCTGCAAAGCTAATGTCCACTGCTAGGGTAAAATGCCTTCCAATGGAAGACTCTCAGACAATACAGAAAATAATCACAGGCACAACAGTAGCTAAATATGATGGCACTGAAAAATTTCCAGCTATTTGTGATCTGCAGGAAGCAGGGAGCAACATTTTAAGGGAGATATAATCAAGACCCTTGTCAACTGTCTCTGTAGCCTCTATGTATGCCTACAACTCCATTTGTTTTTGAAGTAGTGTGATGGTTTGGGGGTTACCCCGCCCCTCCCACACTTTGTATTTGCCCCAGCTAACTCAGACGGCCTCTGGGAATATAGATGAAGCAATTTATTTACAGCTAGCAGAATTTACAAGCAGCTATTTACAATATATACAGTTATATACAATTATATACAGAAATATACAAAGGATAAACGATATGAAAGCACAACTCCCCTCCCAGAAACCTGAGTCCCCAGGAGGGGCTCTCAAACCGCCCCAACACCTCCCCCCGGCCCTCTCAACCTTACCCCAGTTCTCAGGAAGAAGAGAGGTGCAGCCAAGAGGTTAGGGAGCAAGGTTAGTAGGAGCAGGGTTAATGAGATGTGACCAGGTCTAAGGCAAAAGCAAGAGTGAGAAACAAAATGGAGAATAAGTCTTTCTTCTTCCCAAAGTTCTCAGCGTGACTGTGAGAGAAGTTGACATCAATTGTTTTCATTTCACTGCTCGTTATCTAGTTCTGTTACCAAAACATTCCAGCTTGCTTCAAACTAGCACAATCCACCCCTTGTCTACTTCGCTCAGAGTATCGCTGAGAATTATCCAATCTAATCTAAACCAATATTTACACTAAAATAATATATACAAGTTCAGTTCACACTACAATCAGATGTAGGTGATTCAAAAGCTCAGAACAGGGACTCCCAGGTGATGTTGGGTTCGTGCTCACGTACTGTAGATTCTATTGTAGATTCTCTCAGTGTTGGGCGCCGATGTTACCTAGAACAGAAAACTCCTAACAGCTTGAATTTAAACTCTCTCAGCTAAGGTTAAATTTCTCTGTGGAATACACTGGATTTCACCATTCTCCTGCATTACCCAGTAGGTGTGACCAGGACCTTCAGCAGAAACCACCCCTCGGACAGGTTTCCCTTCGCCCGAAGGAGAAAATACCCAAACAGTTTTCCCTAACAGATTCTTCTCACGTACAACAGGAACTTTATCACCGTCTACTGTTTGGACCAAATCTGATTGTGCAGGTGCTGCTCTGTTTACTGAACCTCTACTATTTACCAACCAGGTAGCTTGTGCTAAATGTTTGTCCCAGTTTTTCAGAGTTCCACCCCCCATGGCTTTTAGGGTGGTTTTCAGCAAACCGTTGTAGCGCTCAATCTTCCCTGAAGCTGGTGCATAGTAGGGTATGTGATAGATCCATTCAATACCATGCTCTTTGGCCCAGTTTTTCACTAGATTGTTCTTGAAATGAGTACCATTGTCTGACTCGATTCTCTCTGGAGTTCCATGTCTCCACAAGATCTGTCTCTCCAAACCAACAATGGTGTTACGTGCAGTTGCATGTGGAACTGGATAGGTTTCCAACCATCCGGTGCTGGCTTCTACCATCGTTAGCACATACTGCTTGCCAGAACGAGATCGAGGTAAAGTGATGTAGTCAATCTGCCAGGCTTCACCATACTTGTACTTTGACCATCTATCACCATACCATAAGGGCTTGATTTGCTTAGCCTGCTTAATAGCAGCACAAATGTCACAGTCATAGATGACTTGGGTGATAGCGTCCATGGACAAGTCAATTGACCTATCACGAGCCCATCGGTATGTTCCATCTCTGCCTTGATGTCCAGATGAGTCATGGGCCCACCGAGCTAAGAACAGCTCACCTCGGTGTTTCCAATCAAGGTCAATGTCAAGATCAGAGTTGGTATCAACTTGAGCAATCTTAGCAGCTTGGTCTGCCTTCTGGTTGTGTTGATGTTCCTCATTGGCTCTGCTCTTAGGCATGTGTGCATCTACGTGCCGCACCTTCACTGGAGTTTTCTCCAGCCGTGCATCAATGTCCTGCCATAGATCAGCACACCAAATAGGCTTTCCTTTCCTCTGCCAACCATTCTTCTTCCAGTCCTTCAGCCAACCCCATAGAGCATTGGCTACCATCCACGAGTCGGTGTAGAGGTAAAGGATAGGCCAATTCTCACGTTCAGCCACATCAAGAGCAAGTTGAACAGCTTTTACCTCAGCGAACTGACTGGATTCTCCTTCGCCATCTTTCGTTTTGGTAACTCTCCTGGTTGGACTCCACACTGCTGACTTCCATATTCGCTTGTTCCCAACAAGACGACAGGAACCGTCTGTGAACAAAGCATAGTTCTTTTCCTGATCAGAGAGATCACCATAGGGAGGAGCTTCCTCAGCACGAGTTCTTTTCTCCTCTGGAGGTTTGGAACAGTCTGTGCCTTCCGGCCAGTTGGTGATCACCTCCACCAGACCAGGTCGGTCAAGATTACCCATTCGTGCTCGTTGGGTTATCAAAGCCATCCATTTGGACCAGGTTGCATCTGTGGCATGATGTGGTGATGAACCTTTGCCCTTGAACATCCAGTTTAGAACTGGCAGTCTAGGAGCTAAAAGCAATTGTGACTCAGTTCCAATCACTTCAGAAGCTGCTTTCACTCCCTCATAGGCTGCTAGGATCTCTTTCTCAGTTGCAGTGTAATTTGTCTCTGAACCTCTGTAACAACGTCCCCAGAAACCAAGTGGACGACCACGTGTCTCATTTGGAGCTCTCTGCCAAAGACTCCAAGTTGGACCATTGTCACTGGCAGCCGTGTACAGAATGTTTTTAATGTCCGGACCAGATCTCACAGGTCCCAAGCCCACTGCATGGACTACTTCTTGCTTGATCTGATCAAAGGCTGCTTGTTGTTCAGGTCCCCACTCGAAATTGTTTCTCTTACGAGTCACATCATGCAGAGGTTTGACAATCTGACTGAAACCAGGAATGTGTAGTCTCCAAAATCCCACCACACCAAGGAAAGAAAGTGTGTCCTTCTTACTGGTGGGAACAGCCATGGTAGAGACTTTGTTGATCACATCCTGAGGAATGTAACGGCGACCATCCTGCCACCGCACTCCCAGAAACTGAATTTCTTTGGCAGGTCCTTTGACCTTGTCTCTCTTAATGGCAAAACCTGCTTGCAACAGAATGTCAATGATTTTGTTACCTTTCTTGAAGACTTCCTCAGTAGTTTGGCCCCACACAATGATGTCGTCGATGTACTGGATGTGCTCTGGAGCTTTACCTTTCTCCAGTGCATTGTGGATGACTGAGTGACAGATGGTTGAGCTGTGTTTCCACCCCTGAGCCAAACGGTTGAACTGGTACTGGATTCCTCTCCAGGTGAATGCAAACTGAGGCCTACACTCCTTTGCTATGGGAATAGAGAAGAAAGCATTAGCAATGTCTATGGTTGCATACCATTTAGCCTCCTTCGATTCCAGCTCGTACTGGAGTTCCAGCATGTCTGGCACAGCTGCACTCATGGGTGGCGTCACCTCGTTGAGGGCACGAAAGTCAACTGTCAGTCTCCAGTCGCCCGTAGGTTTACGCACAGGCCAGATGGGACTGTTGAAAGGTGAATGAGCTTTCTCGATGACAGCCTGACTCTCCAATTGACGAATCAGCTGATGAATGGGCAACAAAGAGTCACGGTTAGTTCTGTACTGTCTATGATGAACAGTTTGAGTTGCAATTGGCACTTCCAGGTCCTCTATGTCATGATGTCCCACAACTGCAGATTCATCAGAAAGTTCAGGTCTAACAGACAATTTCAATTTATCATCCTCAATCTCTACAGATGCTATTCCAAAAGCCCATTTATGACCCTTAGGATCTTTGAAACAACCTTGTCTCAAAAAGTCAATTCCCAGAATGCAAGGCGCATCAGGACCAGTTACAATAGTGTGTTTCTTCCACTCTTTACCAGTTAAACTGATCTCAGCCTGTATCTTAGTTAACTCTTGAGATCCACCAGTGATTCCAAAAATAGAAATTGACTCTGTCCCTTTGCAATTTGATGGCAATAAAGTACACTGAGCACCTGTGTCAACTAAAGCCCTGTATTTCCGAACTCTTGAACTGCCAGGCCACCTAATGAATACATTCCAATAGATTCGGTTCTCTCCACTATCCCTTTCCTCCTCCTGGCTGGAGGCAGGGCACCCCTAATGCTGAACATGGCATGTAGGGTGTACACAATGATTGGTGTTGTTGCGAGAGGAACTGCAACTGTTGGAACAATTGCAATTGCTCTCAGGAGCTGAAGAAGTGACAGCTACTTTCCTGGCATTATTGCCTCTGTTTCTGCCACTCTGCAGTTCCCTGACCCTCTTTGAAAGAGCTGAAGTAGGTTTACCATCCCACTTGTTCATGTTCTCACCGTATGTGTCACGCAGAAGTATCCACAGTGACGCACGTGATTGCTGCTGTCTGGGTGGAATTTGTCTCCTCCTAGGCTGGAATTGCCTTGCAGGAGGTGGGCGTCTGTTCCTGACTGCAGAAACATGCACCCATTCAGATGATGCAGGAATGGTATCTTTTACCAGATTTTTAAGATCCTCCTTCAGTTCTTTCATGCTCTCCTGAAAACCATCTTTAAGCTCTGTAGTCATAGTCTTTATGGCACAGATTATACCAGAATGTGACAAGCTGTCCTCTATCTGCCTGAGCTGGTCAGTGAATTCACCAACAGTGAAAGATCTTCCATTATCACTCCTTGATAGGAACTTACTGGCCAAGATGTTAGCATAGGATGAAGGAGCAAGCTTAATAAGCTTCTTCATGAGACCTGTTCCCAAAGGAATATCATCAGGCTCATGAGTACCATGATCTCCATAAAGCACTTCCTTCACAGCAAACTCCTTCAGAAGCTTAATTCCCTGCTCAACGGTGTTCCACTTCTTGGCAGCCCATGGCAAATCATCTCGGGAAGGATATCTCATAGCCACAGCCAACAGAAGGCGTGTCCACAAGCTAACCCTACCAAGAGGACTTGCCAGGTGTTTGTCCACTCCACTCTCCTTGGTGAGTGGTCCCAGCTGCTTGGCAGACTTGTCTCCTACCTGCAGAGCATTAGCACCAATGCCACGGCATCTCACTAGCCAGCTTAGGATTGGCTCACCTGATTCCCTTGTGTATTCCTTCCTAACTTCCCTGACCTCTCTAAGTGGATCCTTGGAGCCTTGGATGTCATCTTCCTCCTCTTCCTCCTGTTGTTCTGGTGGTGCCGGGCCTAACACAATCTTCCTCATAGCATTCCTAAACTCATGGGAACCATCCTCTCTCTTGGCAGCTAACCTCACAGCACTCCTCTCACTTGAGTATTGTTGTCTCAGCACATCTACAAGGTCTCGCAGACTAACTGCCTCCTCTTCCTCTTCTCCTTGCTGATCACCAGAGGTCCCGTCTCTTACATCCTCCTGTGAACCACTCTTTGTCTTAGCTTTTGCCTTAGCAGGTGCCAGAAGGGCCTGAGCAGCAACAGACTTGGATGTGTCTGCTGGAGGATTTGAATCTTTAGGAGTCAGACCTGAAGGGTTTGAATCCTTAGGGGTCTGACCTGGAGCATTTGAATTATTGGAGGTCTGACTTGGAGCATTTGTATCCTTAGGGGTCTGACCTGGAGCTTGTGAGTTCAGATCTGCCTTGCTTTTAACAGGAGGATTTTGGTTCTGGTCTGCTGGCTGGGGGTTCAAATTGGCTGAGCTGGTGTCATTAGGATTTGGACTGACTGGGCTAGCGTTACCAGCATTAGTATTAGCATTAGTGGGATTATTTGCCTGTCCTCCTGGGATGCCTGCCAACCCCGATGTGTTTTCATTTTTGCTAGGAACATTCTGATTTTGGGTACCTGCCTGTCCTCCTGAGGCTCTTACCGAACTCTGCCCATTGTTTTTGTTTTTGTTATCAGTGTTTATGTTAGTGGCAGGAACATTGGCTGTGTTCCCAGCACTTGGAGAAGGAGGGGCAGAGGCTGGCAAGGGGGAAGCTGATAACTGTGTTCCCTTGTTTTGCTGTGAAAGAGACTGCTTCTGAGACACAGAAATTTTCCTAGCTCTTACAGAAGCTGGTTTTGAATTTTTCACACATAATGCCAAAATTAATATGAAATTTAAAACTACAAGAGCCAGTATAATGCCCAGCATCCCTGCCATGCTCTGTTTCGAGTAGAAATCCTTGCATGGATTTGGCATTTCAGTTTGGGGCTGGATGACCCTCATGAGAGCAGTAGATAAAGCAGACTCTCGATTGATTGTAACATTATTGACAAAAACTCTTGTAATATCACTAGTAATATTCTCAGTGACACTAAAACCAGCATAACCAAGAATAAAATCACCCCAGCTCCAGAACATGTTTGAAAGCTTAACTTTAGCCTTCTTAAAAACTACATGAAGCAAGAAATAACCAATTTGATCTTTGATCCAGTTGTACACAAAAAAACAGAAAACAAGCCACACAGCAATCCCCACCAAGTACAATAGCTGCTTGATTAGCTTCATCTTAATTCCCAGAGCTGATTTCCACTCACTGAAATATCTAGCCCCACGTTGGGCGCCAATAAAAAATGTGATGGTTTGGGGGTTACCCCGCCCCTCCCACACTTTGTATTTGCCCCAGCTAACTCAGACAGCCTCTGGGAATATAGATGAAGCAATTTATTTACAGCTAGCAGAATTTACAAGCAGCTATTTACAATATATACAGTTATATACAATTATATACAGAAATATACAAAGGATAAACGATATGAAAGCACAACTCCCCTCCCAGAAACCTGAGTCCCCAGGAGGGGCTCTCAAACCGCCCCAACACCTCCCCCCGGCCCTCTCAACCTTACCCCAGTTCTCAGGAAGAAGAGAGGTGCAGCCAAGAGGTTAGGGAGCAAGGTTAGTAGGAGCAGGGTTAATGAGATGTGACCAGGTCTAAGGCAAAAGCAAGAGTGAGAAACAAAATGGAGAATAAGTCTTTCTTCTTCCCAAAGTTCTCAGCGTGACTGTGAGAGAAGTTGACATCAATTGTTTTCATTTCACTGCTCGTTATCTAGTTCTGTTACCAAAACATTCCAGCTTGCTTCAAACTAGCACAAGTAGAGCTTTTTCTTCTCTTTGTGCCCTATGGTATTGCATGTCTGCTCCTAATGAGATTTTGGACATCACATTGTGTATGTTTTTCGTATGCATCTGGAGTAGTGCTGAAGTGAATGATAGAAATATCACATGGATTTGGTCATCAAAATTTTAAATTCTCCTCCCACTCATCTTTACAAAATGCTTTGATGGTCAAAGTGCTCTATTTAGTTAAATTGTGGGATCAAATTGGGATCTACATCTAAAATCCTTCCTAATGTTCAAGTTAATCATACCCACTGGCAGAGGGACACAGAGAGAGGTGAAGCAGAACCTCTTTCTGCAGAGCAGCAATGGGAAGTAGAATTAGGTCTCTGTCCTTAACTCAGGCACTAAACCTCCATTAGTGAAATGATGACAACCTATTAGGGCCATTCAGACGTGTCCCTTTGGAGCCATAGAGAGCTGTTTAGAAAAGATTAAAGCCTACTACAAAGGCTGTAAATGAGAATTATCGACACATGATGACTCCAGTCCAACTTCTTGGTCTGCAGCACTTCATGAAGCTATGGGCTGCACTGTGAAGCAGGTTCCCTGCTCCAAAAAGGCAAACTTAACAGCTTATATTATCCATTTCCACTAAGTGTGTGATTACCTAAGGGCAGGACAGAGTACGGGACAAGTTCATGTCTGTGGAGGACCATCCCAGACTTGAGACTCCTCAGAGCTGTGAAATCAGATAAAAGAGATCATGGTTCCACCCTTGTGGCACCTGGTAGACTGCAAGAGCAGTGACAGTGTCTTCTATGACTGCTGACTTTCATAATGCCATCTCTACTGCTGTAAGCATCAGCAAACAAAATGCCAAGTATTGGTACAACCACTTGGTTTTACAGTTTTGCTTTGACTGTTTATATGCTGATTCTCTAAAGATTGTGTGATACCAGCAAGAAATTACAAACTAGTAGACTGAAATATTGGAATATTATTTTTTTCCCATCTAAATTACCTACCAAAGAAGTCTGGAAATCTATACAGGGTTGGGACTTTTCTGATCAGTTGTTTTCAAAAGTGTTTCCCTTCATTTGATGCAGCAAAGCTGATAGCGATTCTTGGAGAGATGGAGTGTAGCAGAGTAGCAACACCACAGGCTCACCAAGGCACTTGATTGTTTTTACTGCTTTCATCCAACCATGCAACTCCATTTCTCACTGTGACTCAAATATAATTTGGTTGATCTACTAGGGCTGGAAAATTCATAATGCACTGTGGTTCAGAGGAAATTTTGTCCCTTGAAAAACAAACCACTTCCACCTGATTAAGTCTTGTGAGTTTTTTTTCCTGACCTAGTGTTGTGGAGGGGTTTTCTCTATTCCTCCCCTGTTAGGGGGAGGTGAGAAATTAATTTGAGGTGTTTTTTATTTTTTTATAAAATTATTTATTAAAATTAACATTTACAAATTTACACCCCCCCCAACCACTATGAGATCCGGTTTGTTGCAAGTTTATGAAAATAGCTTGGGGTATATATATTTACAGGGATTGATTATCAACTGGAAATATCAAATTACTAACAATTATTGACAGAGAGAAATATTTTCTTAGGCTTAATGCTTCTTAACCACTCTAGTGTCTGCCCAGCAAGGGCTGTAACTGTGTCTGCTCTTTAGGTAGAGATAACTTATATTACAAAGGTATCAAAGCTTACTTAGGTGTGCTGCTCTTGAGTATTAATCATTAACCACCCTCCCCGGATTCTGTCTCAGCGTGTGCCCAGTACTTGGGGTCTTGGTATAGTTGGAGTCTGTCCCGGCTTGCAGGGATGATAAAGGTTTTCCCAGTCTTCCCAGTCTCTGGGGTAAATAGAGTTTCTCTAACCTTCTCTCCTGGGGTGAAGTGGGCTCTGCCTCGGTTCTGCGGCTTCTGGATGCTCTGCGTGTCCAGGGACAGTCAGCTGGCAGGATTCCAGGTGCAGGAGAAGGATTTGTCCATGTAACCTCTGACACGGTCTGGTAGCTAGCCAGAAAAGAAAAGGGTGAGACCTGCAGATTGTGCAGACCTGGGTCTTTGTGGATGTTTTGAAGCAGAGCTTATGCAGGCAGATAGGGTGGGACCACCTCCCACTGTGCTTATTCTAAATCAGATCAATATGCCAAAAAGATCCAGTAAGTCACTTCCCAGATGGCTCTCTCAACATTTTGATTCTAAAGTTTCTCAGAGCTCACCACTGATTTTTATTATTTATCCAGCTTTTGGATAGCCTCATCCCATCCAACTCAAACACAAACAGCTTGAGGCTGTCAGGTGATGATGTGCAGACATACCCAGCATACTGCAAAAAACAAGTCATGTCCACATTAATTTCCTTTTCCAGCATGGTCAGTATCTATGAGATTTATTGCCTTCACACAACAGCCTGCTTCACAATAAAGTACAGACCAGTCATTGCTTCTGTCCTTACCTTAATAATCAGACAGCCCCTGTATGAATCACCCTAGAAGTAGAGTAAGAAATTAAAGGGCAAGGTTTTAAGGTAAGAAAAAAACCACTTCCCCTCCTCTCCCCCGCCAAATTGTAAATAAGTTTTCATTTAACCTTTCTCTTCTCTCAGGACAAAATGTTGTGCAAGGGACTTATTTTCCTTCACCTGCACTTGAACCCCTGAAATTTTATCTTTGCTCTGGATACAAGATTTCATACTCAACATCACCTTGACTGTAGCCTTGCTGAAATTTATCTGTTGTGATCTAAATGCAAGTAATTCGAAGACCCTCCTTGCTTAGGCTCCATAAAAAAGAAATGTATCAAGATTTGTAAAAATGGAACTTGCCAATTGGCATACCTACCTGAGAAAGGAAAGTTCTGGGATGACCATCAGTGCTCAGTACCTTTCAGATATTTTACATGGAAAAAAAACCACAACAGAAATACCTCTGACTCTTCAGTCTCAGACCAATGTCTTGCTGCTGCCTCTTGGCAGTGATAGGTTAATGGTTGGACTCCTCCAACCAAAGAAATTCTATGATGGCCTCGAGTGTTTCTGTTTGTCCCTGAGAATGACATCCTTTGCTTGCACTGATTGCAGGATGGAGCACATGTTGCTCTGCCCTTGTCTTTGAGGTAGTTTCATGAAAGATATGGGTTTGTCCTAACATGTACTTCAATGCATGGAAGTCTCCTAAGCTGGCTGGACAGTGAAAGACAGGAGGGTGGACTACATCGCCAGATGTGTTTTAAAAAGAGAAAACTGGGATGTGCTTGGTTGTTGCAAGAAGTACAAACCTAGGTGCTAATCTGGACTCAAAATGTAGATTTATTTGCAGGCCTGCAGTGATCTTCACTGCAGATTGTTATGCATAAGAAGCTTTCTACATCAAATGCTGTGTCCTTCTGAAATGCCTGACCCAACACAGTGCAGAAGGAACTGCAGTGCTCCATGATTGCACCTGCAACACAGCTTCTACAGTGTCTAACTCCAGGGTCAGAAAGCAAAATAGCCCAGATTTAATCTTCCATTAACAAATACATTACTTGTATCTATTTCAGAAAATTCTAGAGAATCCAACAGCAAAGAGCCTGGGTCATTTCTGAACCAACATAAATGAGAAATAGGCTTTCATTCACTCTCCAGAGTGCCATCATGTGACAAGGTCAAGGAGGACCATATTGAAGGACAGCCAGACACCGGAGAAACTTTATTTAGAGCTCAGTTTTGCAATGTATTGAACCATCTGGCCTCTGTCCAGTAAAGCACTTTAGCACATATTTAACATCAAGCATGCAAGCAATGCAAGTAGACTCCTTTGGTAGAGGTCCCTTTATGATTTCCCTTCAGGCATTTCCTGAATGTATTTCCAGGGGGGTGATAACTGCTCAGCAGTCTTTGCAAAGGGCACAAACAAAGGTGACTGCTGGATACCTCTTCAAAAATGCAGCCATTTGCCACGATCAAGGTACGCAGATGCAGATCTTTCTTCTACTCGGAGTCTTTGTAATATATTTTTTTTCCTACTGTTTCTGAGGCCAAAGTCTAAGTTCAGTGAAAGTACATAAAACCAAAACCCACAGACTACCCCCTTTTCCATGAGAATTTTCCATTCCACTCCACTGAGTGCCTTCTGTCTGTACAGGAGGAACTAACCAGGAAACTTAATTTTAACAAGCATATTTTTGGAAAGACTTCTCTATTCTCATTACCAAAGGGCAGAAGAGAGATTGAATCTTCTGGTGCAGATTGCTGTGGAGTTTAATTGGCTTCAGCTATAAGCTGCATCAATGTATATCAAAGTACAGTAGCTTCACCTTTCATTTAGAATCATACAATCAGTCAGGGTTGGAAGGAACCACAAGGATCATATAGTTCCAATCCCCCTGCATTGGGCAGGGACACCCTACCCTAGGTCTGGCTGGCCAGAGCCTCATCCAGGCTGGCCTTAAACACCTTCAGGGATGGCACCTCAACCATCTCCCTGGGCAGCCCATTCCAGGCTGTCACCACTCTCATTTAGTAGCCATATACATAAGCACATGTTTATAGAGCTGGTGTCGCTTGAGGGGCTCAGGTACTCATTTGTTCAACTCTTTTTTATACCACAGGAGCAGAGATGTGGGATCACAGTTACACTGCTATAACAGGAAGAGTAAAAAATTACCACTGACTTCAAATGTTTTATTGACATGTTTTATTTTACAGATGAACATTTTTTTCTTGTGATATTTCCTAGATCCTCCTCATTCAGACATTTCTCCCAGTACAGATAAGAAGCCTTGAAATGTTCTTTTAGGTATTTTCATTTGAAGGTTGAATTTGACAGGACAGCTAAATAATTACAGTTCATCAAAGTATGTGTGGTTCATATGAACAGAATTGTCCTTCTGCCTTGTGATATTCCCCAAATTTGCAGGACAGTGTTAAAATTGGACATGGCACTTGGTGCCATGGTCTAGCCTTGAGCTCTGTGGTAAAGGGTTGGACTTGATGATCTATAAGGTCTCTTCCAACCTTAGTGATACTGTGATACTGTGATACTGTGAAAAATATAAACTATGAGCAGGGTTTTCTTTGATGAGCTCTGCAAAAAACATGTGATTTTAGAATCTGAGATTCTTTACATGTGTGCACACACCTTGAACAAGCCAGCTCACTCCTGAATTGCTAGGATGCCCATATCAAAATCTCTTTGTTCAGTTTTAGTTAATTTAGGAAAAACAACCAAGCAGAAAGCTGTGGCTTGTGAATGGGCAATTCCTCCCATTGATCTCTGCAAATAATTACTGATTCAAATTACCATGGAGAAGTGTGTTTTCCATTCCTCACCTCCTGCTTAGAAAAAAGGAAACCTAATCATATTCGATTAGTGCATGGCGTTGCTGCACGTTGCAAAGACTTGACTCTATTTTAGAGGCAGGAATAATTACATTAGCAACATTGTTACCATGGTGTCACCACTGCTTGGGAAATTTGTTATAGTGTAGTAAATAAAATTCAGGCTTCACAATAGCTTCCACAGACAAGTTTAATAAAAATTCCACCTCATTAGGGATATATGTATAAAACATCTGCAACTCTCATGGCTTAGAGGGAAGTGTCATGTGCTATTAGTACAGCAGCAGCAGACACAGATATGAGTGAAAAGTAGGTAAGGAAAAAGCAGTGATTTTCCGTGGTTTAAAGCTTCTGTTCTTTCTTTTGGGTCTGAGACTCTTTTTGTTCTTTCCCCGCTCATCTCCCTCTCTGTGCTGTGAAGACTGGCCCCGCAGCGTTCCAAGAGGCTTTATCTGTGTCACCTTTAATTGTAAGTCTTGCCCTTTTTCTCAAGTCCTCAGCCCTTCAACGAGTTAAGGCTACATGAGGTGAGGGATTGTCACGACAGAGGTATGACGGTGGATGAGGAATGCTTGAGCCTCTTTCTGCAAAAAAGATTTCTGTGGTGGTTTCTTTGTGATGCAAAGCTGCAGAACTGTTAGTATTTTTGTAGTTCATTCCCCATTAAAGCAGCTGTTTTGTATCATAGCTTTATGCTTTTGAAACAATTCAGCCGTTTTTTTCTGCCCTTCAGTAAACAAGGAAACTGTTACAATAGAGAGGTTTTCTATCTTGCAAAAATGCAAGCATAAATCAATGCCAAGATGCAGTTGCTGCAGGATTATTGCTGAAATGGGACCCTGAGGGCCCTCTAGGTAATGGTATTATGTTAAGTAACAAAGAGAAATGCTATTTAAAAAACTCAGCAAACTAAAACAGGCAATGACTTTGTGAAAATGATGGTTTTGAATCGAGGGTTTACCCTTTTACAATAGGTCTGTAAGCAGATTCTATTCCTTACCACTGATCTGTGTGTGTTAACGCTGTGAATAGATTTGTAAAGAAGTGGAAATGGATCTACTTGTATGAATTAGCATGCTTGGTACAAGGATTTCTTGAGAAAGAGTTGGGGGTGGGAGGGAAAGAACTTCCCCTGTGATTTTCTCATTTGATGCCTTGAAATGACCATTACAAAAATGGAGTTTGGAGTTTTAATTTCCAGTATTTCTGCTATGCTCTCTGCAGCATCTTTGTCAATATATTTTCAAGTATCTCTCTTATAAGCCTGTAGTCCTGCAATTGGGAAAGACATCAGAGAAAGTTAGGTCAGAATAAGTTAATGCTCCTAATAAATAAGCAAACTTAAACAAAACAAGGCCAAATTCCTCAATTCCCCGATGCCACGGATATTTAATTAATTTGGGGCTTGCTTGCATGCTGATAACTGCTAATGAATATGAATGACTCTGAATAATCCAGGAAAGGATTTCTGAGAATTCTATTTGCACCTACGGCACCGTTTGAGGGAACCTGGCACGGCAGCAGTGAGTTGAGACAGGACTACAGAGAACAGACTGATTTTGATTTCTCCCCTTTGACCACATGAGGCAGTGTCCCTTGCAGGGAGCTCTTGCACTGCCATGTCCTGCCAGATCCTCAGTGCTATTGGTAGATCTCTCTGAGTCCTGTGAAAACTCATCCCATGGGATGAATCTGTGATAGCTTGGAAGAACTGGTCCCACGGGATGCTGTGCCAGAAGATGTGTGAACCAGCTTAGCAAATGTAAAGTAATGATACAGCTGTGAGTGGGGTTGGTGGGTGTCTCCCAGCAGTTTCCAGAAAGAGAGGACTTGGTTTTCGGTGCATCTTGATTGGGACCACTCACTGCTTTCTCTTAAACATCTTCTCCCCTTGTAGCAGGGCTTGAAGATAGAGGTTGAAAATAAATCTCAGGTAGGGTTTGCTTTGTTTGACATTGAAGTGTGGGTTTTAAAAGTATTTCACTTTTGATGTTCCTCTTTCTCAAGTTCTATCTTGTTTCATTTTTATAGTCTAAGGAGGGAGATTTCCAAACCCTGACTGTGGTCTCTGATTAAACCCCCAAATTTCTTTTAATTTCATCCTGCAGTAGCTTAGAAATAAATGCCTTTATTTCAACTGGAAATGGGTATCTTTACACACCAACCTTAAAGTGCAGATTCTGACCTCAAAACCAATCAAATTTATTTAGCCCCACCTTGGGCACCAAAATAAGGGATGTGATGGTATGGGTGTTACCCGCCTCTCCACGCTTGTGAAAGTCACTCAGACTAGATTCAGCCAATCTGGGAATTAGAACAAAGCTTTATATTTACAGCTCAGCACAATATACAAGCAGCTATCTACAATATATACAGCTATGTGCAGAAATATACAAGTTAAACAATAACACAGAAACACAACAGCCCTCCCAGAAACCAGAGTCCCCAGGAGTGGCTCCTAACCACCCTTCCATCTCCTTTCCACCCCTCTACCTTATCCCATTCTTTGCCTTATGTTCAAGGTGAGTTTGGAGAATCGGCCAGGGGGGTTAGGAAGCAGATGGATTAGTTACACAGGTGACAGGTTAGAGAGAGAAGGGAGGCAGCCAGAGCCAGAGAGCAACTCTGTTATCTATGTTTGTGTTCTTGGTTTATACATCTGAGCAAGCCTATGAGTGAAGTAGACATCACCATTGTTTCCTTTTCACAGTCTGTAATCTAATTCTTCTCACCCAAACACTCTAGCTAGCTTCAAACTAGCTCACTCTCCTGCTTTTAGTGGGCATTTGGTCAAAAGAGATGTCCCAATATATTGTTACAATCCCAGTGTAATGAGTGCTTTGATTAGGACTGCTTTCATTAAGTTGATTCCTTTTGTATTCCCTATGGAACCAGAAGGGTTTCAAATCAATAAGAATTTTATTCTACAAATCTCCATCACTTACTAAAGAACACATTTTCATTAGAAAATTTTCAATATCCTCAACCAGAGGATAGATTTTCAATAGAAACCTTTGAATTGCTTTACAACCTCTTAGTGACTGTGACTATTTCTCAAAAGACATGGAAGATACAAAGCTATTATGAAAGGACATGCAAGATTTGGAGCAAGCAGCAATTACAAAAACAACTTACTGGTGTTTATTTTCTCCTCCTAGAGCGTACAGGCACAGCACAGCCAGCATTTAACTTGGGCTGTTGGGGTACACTCTCACATACCTGTCTGCAGGGTTTTGCTTTCTGCCTGCAGTATCTAAGCAATTCAGTACATCTCGATTCTGCCATGGAAGGTATATAAATACATGTGTCAATTGTCACAGCTGCCATTCTAACTATGAAAGATGACCCTTGCTTGTTCCCAAATCCCAGCCCATGGCTCTCAGTCTTTGGCAAACTTGAATCTTCGTCACATCTCCTTTTAGCTCCTGGGTTTTTTTCACACAAATGGTCCTGAGTATTTCACATTTTCTTAGGATCATAGAATCACAGAATCATAGAATCATAGAATCAACCAGGTTGGAAGAGACCTCCAAGATCATCCAGTCCAACCTAGCACCCAGCCCTATCCAGTCAACTAGACCATGGCACTAAGTGCCTCATCCAGGCTTTTCTTGAACACCTCCAGGGACGGCAACTCCACCACCTCCCTGGGCAGCCCATTCCAATGCAAACCACTCTCTCTGTGAAGAACTTCCTCCTAACATCCAGCCTGTACTTGCCCGGCACAATTTGAGACTGTGTCCCCTTGTTCTATATAGAATGTTATGAGTTGGAAGGGACCTCCAAAGATCATCTAGTTCAACCCCCTCTGCAGTAAGCAGGGGCATCCTCAATTAGATCAGGTTGCCCAGAGCCCTTCATCCAGCATCTCCTTATTGAGATGTCTTCTCACTTCAAAGCATAACTTACATGCAGGGGATTCTTGTTGCCTAACTTCAGATGTCTGCAGAATAGATGACTAAACCTGAGCCAGGTGGCTAGGCTGTCAGTACTCCTTTCTATTGCAGTCCTTCCTTCCTACCACTAGCAACCTGGTAAAATGCAGAGTGGAGTCCAGCTTTCAAAACCTGTTTACTGGCTGGGTAATTCGTTTCATTCAGAAAGACTGGATGAATTGTTCCCTGCAAAGTCCTGTAACTTCCTATTGGCTAGCAATGAGACCAATTCACAGGGAAATGCCTACATTTTTGATTTAAGAAGCACAAATCCCCACCCCCCCAGAATGTCTACCAGTGGAATGAAAATATGCTCCAGAACTAGGGCTGAATAGAGCTATGGATCTGTGTAAGAAATTGAAGCTGCATGAGCAATGCTGCTGCAACAGAAAGAGAAACCTCAGTGACAGTGGAAGAAGGTGGCATAACCCAAAGTATGTAAAGAAATTTCCTTCCCTTTGAAAGGAATGCTCTCCACTTCCAAGTTAAAAATGACTTTATTAATGTTATTGCTTCTCATATTAGCTTAAGTAAGTGTGTATTATCAGCTCAACTACTCTGGGTTTCCTCAGTTGACAGATAGTATCAAAAGGAAAGGAGAGTCTTGAAACAGAATATGGGCCACAAGGTAGATGGGGATCAAGAGTGAGCAGAGGCTGCATCATCTAGAAGTTGCCCACTGTAAGGACTCCTCTGCAGGTTTTTTAACTCAAACACTGGTACAATAGAAACACACAGCTGTATTTGACCATACTGATAGCAGGCATTTGCCCACAGCAAAGCATCTGTATGCAAAGGACCTTCTTGGTGGATGTGTTCAGTGTAAGTCCAGATAATGAGATGCAGACTGCTTCATTGGCAAGTCTCCACCAGGCAGCAGTTTAAATATTTGCCCCCAATTTGTGGGCTGTGTTTGGTCCATAATGTCCTTATTTTCAAGCATCAATTTTAATTTAATGCATGAGAGAACTTATTACCCCTTGAAGAGTTAAACAGTTAAACTAGGATCTGTTAATTCCTCCTGAACAGTTGACAAGTGGAACAATATTGCACTGTGATTAGTTTATGTGAAGACCTGTGGACTAGTTGAAGCCCTGGGAGTCATGTAGTGACTTCTGCTCTGCAGGCATCAGATAGAATAAGCATTTTTCTTGCTTATTTGGGTGTTTTTGTTGTAACATTTTATGGCAGTTAACTTGGACTTAGAAAGGTTTGGATTTGTGAGCATCCCAAAGTTTGAGGTTGCTTACTTATTGAATTTTGGAATGTTTGGAAGATTAATCACAGCATTTAAATATTGCTGAAGAGAGCAAGTATAAATCTAGATGTAAGCTGCAGATAATCACAGAATGACAGAACACTAGGGGTTGGAAGGGACCTTGTATAGTCCAACCCTCCTGCCAAAGCACGATCAGCTAAAGCAGGTCACACAGGAACATATCCAGGCAGGTTTTGAATGTCTCCAGAGCAAACTTCACAACCTCTGGGCAGCCTGTTCTAGTGCTCTGTCACCCTCACAGTGTAATAAAAGTATTTCCTTACGTTCACATGAAGCCTCCTGTGCTCCAGCTTGCACCCACTGCACTTTGTCCTATCATTGGACATCACTGAGAAGAGTCTGGCTCCATTCTCCCAACATATGCCCTTCACATCTTTATACAGATGAATGAAGTCACCCCTCAGCCTCTCTTCTCCAAGCTAAAGAGCCCCATCTCCCTCAGCCTTTCCTCAGAATGGAGATGTTCCACTCCCTTCATTATCTTTATGGCTCTGCTGGACTCTTTCAAGTGGTTCCCTGAGGTCCTTCTTGAACTGAGAGATCCAGAACTGGAACACAATACTCCAGATGCAGCCTCACGAGGGGAGGGGAAGGGGAACCTCTTTCATGAGCTGAATGACACTCTGTGAAATAATTTTTTAGGGACCTTGTCTGCTTTGTTTGTTTGCCTTGCATGAGGGACACTGTATGTGCAGTTTCTTTTGCTAGGAGACAGTTGTGAGTTTTGCTGAGCTGGTGAGAGCAGTGACACATGCTGTCCTGCCTGGGAGAGACTCCCTGATGGCTTTTATTTGGTTCTTCCTATTAGGAAATGAAAGGTCATGCTGGCTGAAGTAGCTGGTAGCTCATTATTGTATATGGGAAAACATAACACTTAACTACTGCTATGAAGAATCCTTCAGCAGGAAATTAATGAGAAGGAAAACCACATTCCTCAAAAAGACCCTAGTGATTTGCATCAGTGAAGAAAAGCTGTTGTGAAATGCTTTCATGCATACCTCCACGCACTGAATAAGATCACATTTTCTTTGTTGGTAAGGATATTTGGAAAAAACCCCACAGCATGGCCTGTGTTTCAGTGGGGAGAAGTAATAATAATACCAGTTCTTTCATTTCCCATCAGTAGATCTTGCATCAGATTGGTATCACCTTACTCACAAGCAGAAAAAAACCCAAACCTATTCCCTATCACTCAGAGGTCAGTGGCTCTGCCAGAAATAGAACCCAGGTCTCCTGAAATCTAATTCAGCTCAGCTTGACATGTGAGACTTCTGATCTCTGTATATGCTCCAACTTAGTGCTTTCAATTATTTTAGTTAGCTAATTAATGACTATTTTTGTTTCTTTAAAGTGAGGTAATATTTCTTCCCCAAAAGTGGAGCTCTTTTGTTTCTCACATAGCAATTTTAATGGCAGGTAATGCTACCATAGTGGTGCCTGAGAGCATAACATGCTGTAGAAATGATTTAAATTATTTTCCAGGCTTCTTGTTTGCCTCGTCCTCATCACATTTACTGGCCTAGTCATCATAGGTTGCTATAGTGGAGATGTAGAGAAGTGGGAAATGGCCAAGTCCTTTAGACACCTCCTGGGAGAAACCAGCCCTTCAGTTCTCTTTCACCTCAATGTATTGCTTATGGCAAAGGTCTCATTCTCCTTCTTGGTGAGTGTCTCTCTATGGTGAGGAGATGGGACCCTGATTAGCCCTTCTCTCTAGCCATGCAGGATGGAGAGACAGCACTGCTTGCTCATCAATAATGTGCCTGCAGGCAGTTCACTTTCAGTCACCTCAAAAAACCTCAGCCCTTATGATAAGCATTATAAGGGTCTGTTATGCAATGACCCAGTGGGCAGAGGAACAATAATTCTCCACCAACAACACCAGACTTGAGGATTTCTGCAGGCAAGGACCTTGCTTTAGTGGCTTCACTCTGCTAGGCAGTGAATAGCTATAAAGAATGAAATGACATGGGTAATAGCCTTGCATTTCTGAGAATAGCTTTCCAACAGGCAGCCTGCCAACTTTGTGAGGAAGAATTCCCACATCAGGTGAGATTCTTCTTGGGTTCCTATTATTAAGGTGCAATATTTTAAGTAGGAGATTGATTTGAAAAGAGAAATTACTTTGAACTTTCCTGGTTTATTTCTAGCCACTTTAAATAAGGCAGGTTTCAAAGGTCTCTGTAACACAAAGTGTGACACAGAAGGAGTCACTGCATAGTGAAAGCAGTAATTGATGATGGTTGAAACTGTCAGATTTGCTAGGAGCAGTGATCATCTAGTCAAGAGAAGCAAAATAAATTTCATTGAGACCATCATGTTTCATTGGATGTGACCGGAGTGAGAAAGCTTACTGCAATGCAGCCACCACGGGCTGGCACAGGAGGCCCTGAATTGCATTACAGCATGGTGCAACAATAGATGAATGTTCTTGCACCCACCTATGTGAAATTTCAGGCTGAGGGTGTGGGAATGCAGTTGCATGGAGCAATATTTCAGCCTTGCTTCTCAGATTATATTCCTCCCTGCTGTTTACGCTCTGCTTGCAACTTCAGGTGAACACCTTCCTCTAGGGATAAGATCAAAGCCTGCATCCTGAATTGTCTCATCTTACAAACATGGCTGCTGTTGAACCATGCCATTTGCTTGTCTTGCCAGACTGAGTCAAACCTTCCTCCTCATTTCCACTTTCCATGTTTTAATGCAGGGCTTGTTGACTGCTTCCACAGTCGTAGAAGAATATCTGTAGCCAGTCACCTTTGTCACTGCATTTAAATGTTGATACTGTATTTGCTATTGTGCAGATGAATATAAAAAAGGTTCAGGCTGTGGATGTACCTCATACTGAGAGGAGGGAGGGGAGATTTTCCCCCTCAGTGAGTCAAGAACCGTTAAGGATGTGACATCTGCACTGGCAAAGCTGTGCTTGCATCTCCAAGGAAGTGGAAGAATGATTGCTGTTATTAAAGCCACATCAGTTGTGCTTCTTTTTTTTCTGAAGATTTTAGAAAGATACACCTCTCGATGTGAAAGAGGAAATCTGGCTAGATGCTCCTGAGGGCACCAAAAAGGAAAGTGTCTAGGAAATCTGGAGACATCTGCCATGAACAGGTTCTCTGAAGGATGTAGCACAGATTAGACCCCAGACAAAGGATGCAGCAAGTCGTAAGGATGCTGTGAGAGAGGCAGAAAGACCAGGGAGAATTAACCTCTTCAGAACCAAATTGTTCAAGTGTGTTCATTCATTTCTTCAAGCTATGTCTTTTATGAACATTGGTAACTATAATGTGGGGCATTGGATGTGGAAATAATATTATTCCCCCACTTCACCTTAATGCAAACTAAAGGAGATATCTTAATGCTTGTGAAGTGACAAGACATCCCTCATATGTGATCCCACTGGTGTTAGGAAGAAGAAGAAATGTCTTTTGGTAACCAGGACTATTCAAAAGAGCCTTTGGGGTAGAGCAGGAGCCTGGAGTGTCCCCAGGATGCTACCTATACCAGATTTTTCCAGAACACTGTACTGGTTTGTTGAGATTTTGTTCTTGTCATTGCTGTTGGTTTAGTTTTGGTTGTTTGAGGTTTTGGGGGTTTGTTTGGGGGTTTGGGGAGGGGGCTTTTTTGGTTGTTTATTTGTTTCTTGCATTTATCACAAAGCCTGCTGGTAGAAGCTCTGCAGAACTTTCAGGATTACATTAACTAAAGACATTACTTTCTGAGGATGTTGCAAAATGTGTCTCTAGCTAAAGGTGTGACCCTAGCTTCCTTCTTAGCTCAGACTGAGGACAACCAGGCATCCACCTCTGTTGCACACATGTCAGGAGACCACATCTCATAGCCCTCAGTGCTGTGCTGCAAGTCACCAAAATATGTATTACCTCTGCTGACTCATCTACATGCAGAGAAGTGAATGGCATTCCCAGGTATGATTCTGATTTCCTCACAGACATCTATGGCAGGTTCAGTGCTTTGGGGTGCCCTGAGTAATGGCAAGGCATTTGTGTCTTTGCTGATCATCTGCAGGCAAGAGGGAAGAAAGAGACTGTGTCTATGTCCTCCCCAAGAACTGCTTTGTTCTCGTTTTGCACTGCATTTTGCTCGTAAGTGATGCTACCAAGTGTCCCTGTGGAGCAAATAAGAGATTCAGGCCATAGATACTACATATTTGATGTACAAGACTGATTTATGGGATTGGAAGCTAATTAGATTTCAATGATAGGGTGTAAGTGCTGTGTCACTCTCAATAATTAGGTGATTAATACCAGTTAACGATAAAGCTACCACAAGAAAATGCAGTAGAGCTGAAGTCTGTTGCTTCTCATTAGCAATCAAGGACAAAGAACTTGATTTTGCAGAAGACGATGGCTCATTACATAATGAAAGACTGTGGACATGACCCAGGAGAGAAGATGAACCCTGAGTCATGTGTGTTCATCCAGCTGAATGGGTGGGGCCATCACACTCTTCATGCAGCATGCAGAAGATGGATGTGAATGGCAAAAGCTGTGCTCATTAACTCCTCCTGTGCAGGAATTTGGTACTATCCATATTTTATCACTGAAGTCATTGCATTGGCTCAAACAGTGCATTTCTCATGATTAAGGGGTTGCAAGGTTGATGTGTACAGCCAGATATTATTTGATACATCTGACCAGTGAACACCCATACTGGCTGTATCTACCTGCTGAACACCCATACTGAACACCCACACTGGCTGAAGATCACTGAACACCCATACTGGCTGTATCTACCTGCTGAACACCCACACTGGCTGAAGATCACTGAACACCCATGCTGGCTATATCTACCTGCTGAACACCCACACTGAACACCCACACTGGCTATATCTACCTGCCTTTTATCCCTCATTTTTCCTAAAGAAGTAAAGTGTGGCTCAATGTCCAGGTGGAGATTGGTGATGAGAGGTGGCGGCCCTCAGGAGTCTGTACTGGGACCATATTGTCTAATACACAGTATCACACAGTATCACAGTATCAACAAGGTTGGAAGAGACCTCACAGATCATCAAGTCCAACCCTTTACCAGAGAGCTCAAGGCTAGACCATGGCACCAAGTGCCACGTCCAATCCTGCCTTGAACAGCTCCAGGGACAGCGACTCCACCACCTCCCCAGGCAGCCCATTCCAGTGTCCAATCACTCTCTCAGTGAAGAACTTTCTCCTCACCTCAAGCCTAAATTTCCCCTGGCACAGCCTGAGGCTGTGTCCTCTTGTTCTGGTGCTGGCCACCTGAGAGAAGAGAGCAACCTCCTCCTGGCCACAACCACCCCTCAGGTAGTTGTAGACAGCAATAAGGTCACCCCTGAGCCTCCTCTTCTCCAGGCTAAACAATCCCAGCTCCCTCAGCCTCTCCTCGTAGGGCTGTGCTCAAGGCCTCTCACCAGCCTCGTCGCCCTTCTCTGGACACACTCAAGCATCTCAATGTCCCTCCTAAACTGGGGGGCCCAGAACTGGACACAATACTCAAGGTGTGGTCTAACCAGTGCAGAGTACAGGGGCAGAATGACCTCCCTGCTCCTGCTGACCACACCATTCCTGATGCAAGCCAGGATGCCACTGGCTCTCTTGGCCACCTGGGCACACTGCCAGATAATACATTTATCAGCGATACAGGCAGTGAGATGGAGTGCACCATCAGCAAGGCTGCAGACGACACCAAGCTTAGTGGTGCTGTTAATATGCTAGAGGGGTAGAGGTCATCCAGAAGGACCTGAGCAAGCTGGTGAAGTGGGCCCAGGTGAACCTCGTGAGCTTCAGTGAGACTAATTGCAGGGTCCTGCACCTGGGCCAGAACAATCCTCATTATCAATGCAGGCTGGGGGAGGAAGTGGTAGAAAGCAGCCCTGCAGAAAAGGGCTTGGGAGCTCTGGTGGAGGAGATCCGAGAAGGTGGCCTGGTGAGCTCTGGAGGATGAGAAGGTGGGCATGATCCCACGAGATGGCCTGGTGAGCTCTGGAGGGTGAGCAGGTGGGCATGATCCCACGAGATGGCCTTGTGAGCTCTGGAGGGTGAGCAGGTGGGCATGATCCCACGAGATGGCCTTGTGAGCTCTGGAGGGTGAGCAGGTGGGCATGATCCCACGAGATGGCCTGGTGAGCTCTGGAGGGTGAGCAGGTGGGCATGATCCCACGAGATGGCCTGGTGAGCTCTGGAGGGTGAGCAGGTGGGCATGATCCCACGAGATGGCCTGGTGAGCTCTGGAGGGTGAGCAGGTGGGCATGATCCCACGAGATGGCCTTGCAGCCTGGAAGGCAAGTCGGACCCTAGGCTGCACTGAAAGAAGTGAGGCCAGCAGGCTCGGAGAGGTGATCCTGTCACTTTGCTCTGGTGAGACCTTGTCTGGAGTACTGCACTGAGCTTTGAGGCCCTCAGCACGGGAAGGACGTGGACCTGGTGGAGCAGGTAAGGAGAAGTGCCACAATGATGATCTGGGGGCTGGGGCACCTCTGCTGTGAGGGAAGATTGAGAGCATTGAGGCTGTTCGGCCTGGAGAAGCGAGGCCTAGCAGCAGCCTTCTGGTGCCTGAAAGCGGCCTGCAAGGAGGCCCGAGGGGGGCTGTTGACAGAGGCCTGTAGTGATAGAATGAAATGAGAGAAGGTTTAGGCTGTGTATTAGGAGGAAGTTCTTTATCAGGAGAGTGGTTGAAGACTGGAATAGGTTGCCTGGGGCGGTACTTAGGGCCCCATCCTTGGGAATTTTTGAGGCCGGGCCTGACAGGGTTCTGGGCAACCCGATCTAACAGTTGAGTGCAGGAAGATTGGACTGGGTGACCTCTGGAGGTGCCTTCCAACCCAAACCATTCTGTGATCCTACTGGGAGCATTGATATCAAACTGCCAATGGTGTGTGCTGTATTTCTGCCTTTGGGGTGCAGCCACTGTGCTGTTTTGATCCCTCTCCTTAGCACGTTCATAAGGTTTCATGGTATGTACAGTTCTGGGCCCCTCAATTCAAGAGAGATGTTGAGGTGCTGGAACATGTCCAGAGAAGGGCAACGAAGCTGGTGAGGGGCCTGGAGCACAAATCCTATGAGGAGAGGCTGAGGGAGCTGGGCCTGTTTAGCCTGGAGAAGAGGAGGCTCAGGGCTGACCTCATTGTTGTCTACAACTACCTGAAGGGGCATTGTAGCCAGGTGGGGTTGGCCTCTTCTCCCAGGCAACCAGCAATAGAACAAGGGGACACAGTCTCAAGTTGTGCTGGGGTAGGTATAGGCTGGATGTTAGGAAGAAGTTCTTCACAGAGAGAGTGATTGGCATTGGAATGGGCTGCCCAGGGAGGTGGTGGAGGCACTGTCCCTGGGGGTCTTCGAGCAAAGCCTGGATGAGGCATTTAGTGCCATGGTCTAGTTGACTGCATAGGGCTGGGTGCTAGGTTGGACTGGATGATCTTGGAGGTCTCTTCCAACCTGGTTGATTCTATGAAGCTCGAGATCCGTTTCTGTTTGTTGGGTGAGGAGCCCTGCCCCAAGTGTAAAGACACATTTGGCCCAGTGTTGCTGCATAAATGTCAGCCTATCTAAGAGGAGCCAGAATGGCATCAGGGACTTGTAAGAAGTAAATGAAGCCGGAGAAATGTGAGCCTGTTGTTTTTGAAGCCTGGTGAGTAGGAGTCTGATCCTCCGACTCTGATATTAGTTAATGGGATCTGAATGCTCAACTCCCACACACAGCTTTGAAAATTTACTCCATCTGCTCTGTTTCTTGTTATCTTGCCTCTTTCTTTTTTTCTTTCCCAAAAGAGAAGACAGAGCCTCCTCTTTTTCTTGAGATAAGCTTTGAGAACAGTTTGAGTACGAATGTTAATTTTACCAAAGCCAGTTTTAATACCAAGTGAGATTTTGGGTTCTTCTCCAGAAGTACTCTATCTGCATTTTAAAGCAGATCTGTGTGGTAAACGAATGCACAAGTTTGCAGATGCAACCTAGCAGTAATGGCCAGATTAAAAACTCACATACTACTGATTTTATCATTTAACTCTGAAAAACAGATAGGGATCATTTAGCAGGTTAAAGGGTTACATTTTGTTGATCTCCTGGAGTTCACTTTATTTTTCTTCCTCTCCCTCTTATTACATCTCCTGCGCACACAAGCTGTTACAATTCCTTCAAAACAGGCTCATTGGTGTCAGCTGAATCCAGAGTGACTTACTGGAGCTGTCAATTTAAAAGCAAGTTTGTCAATGAAACAAAAAACAAAGTATTTTTTCTTTTTCTTCTTCTTCTTCTTTTTTTTGGGGGGGGAGGGCTAAAATCTCTTTCCATTCTTTGTCCCTCTGATGCCTTTTTTCACTCTTTTGAAAAAGTGTTTTCAAATGTTTCCTCTACCTGTTTGTTTGGTTTTCTTTTTTAATCTGCTTTTTCTTTGTCTTTTCCCTTCTGCTTTTTTGATATTCTTTTGTTCTTGCATTATTGTGTTCTTGGCCTTTTTAAGTGGCTGTAGTAGCAATATTGTTGACATGACTCCTCATTTTGCAGTCTCTGATAAAACATAGTGGAGAATTTTAGCCAGGATATTGATTTCCACAGAGTATCCTAGAAATGCTGTAGAATTTATACTCCTCTTTTTAAAAACTCAATAAGGGAAACTCAGGCACTCTTGTGCTAAGGAAATGAATGACATTTTATGTTAAGTTAGAGCCCTGATCTAAACTTTGTATTAATTAGCAAAGCAATAAACACATTCAGGCTCATTATTTGTTAAAAGGCACACAGCACTTACATTTGTGCAGCAATTATTCAGCCATTGGTAATATTGAAGCTACAAATTGCTTTCTAGATGTATTCCCAGAACATAAAACAAATGCATAATATTTTTGTTTAACAAACATCACTACTTAGTATGAACTACACAGGCTTCTATTTATGCCATTTGCAGTAAACATAGCATTAAATATGTTGTCTGGATAAGAACTTGCCTAAGAAAGCTTGACTCGTAATGCAAGCTGGGAGCAATAAATTGATTTTAAGTTAATCTGACATTTTAAAGGAAATTTTCATTATCTACTTCACAAGGAGCTATTCTGAATAACTGAAGAAAACCACTTTCATTTTGCTTAGATCTGGCACTGTAAAAGGTCATACACTTGTAAGCAGACCTCCTCAAATGACAAAACACGCTTGGAAAGATTTGCATTAGTAGAATTAGACCATTTAACTGTATTTTAATGAAAACAGTCCATGTTCTTTATCTCTGAAGAGGGAGAGGATGGAAAGATAAATCTGAGAGGTTGAAGTTCAATTACCTATTTCTATGTGTGTGTCACTCACAAGGCTTAGCATATAATTGACTTTGTTTTTTTTATTAAATTTAGAACTAGAAGGAACATTTCGAGTCAATCTAAACCAAATGCAATCTTTTTCATTGTCTTTTTTTTTCTCAAATCAAGTATTTTGTTCCCCCTCAAAAAAACCCCAAATAAAAAATCACCACATAACATCTTTATTATAGGAGTATAATATTAGCTACATGTCTAACCCTCATTGTAAAGTATAGGATTAACTGAAACAAAACATTTTGTTTCCATTTCCTTTTTCTTTCTTTCTTTTCCCCTGGATTTTGTGTGCCAAATGTGAATACAGCTTGTGAACAGTTTTAGACAGTCTGGTTCTATGTGTTTTTTGGGTGTCTTTTGCCAATGTGATTGCATTCCTCAGTGCTTCACAAAATCACAGAATATTTCTGGTTGGAAGAGAGGTCAAAGATCATCCAGTTCAACCTTCAGCCCAGCACTGAAGAGTCAATACCAGCCTATAAGCACCAAGTCCACACGCTGCTTGAACACCTCTGAGGATGGTGACTCCACCACTGACCTGGACAGACAATTCCAATGTTTGAGAACCTTTATATCAAGCCTGAACCTCTACTGGTATAGCATGAAACAGTTTCCTCTAGTTCTGTTGCTTGTCACCAAGGAGAAAAGGCTGCCCCCTCCTTGCTCCAACTTCTCTTCAAGTAGTTGTAGAACCATTTAAAGTTGGAACCCATCTAAATACTTTCAGACTTCTCCCTGTTTTAAGCTCATTAACTACAGAGCAGGGATATGAGAGTTTTGTTGCCTCAGAAGAATATGTCCAGTGACTAAATGCATTCAGGAGTATCTTTTGAGATGCTTTCACCATGTGAGGAAGGAGGCATGCATGAACCCACAGACTCTGCCATCCTTAGCAAGGTTATACCAGGCTTTTCATAATACTGATTTCAGTGGTCTGCCAGAGAACATCCAGTTGGCATACAGTGGGAATTCACTGTCGCCTATCTTGAAGCAACTTTTCTTTTTGGTGCTATTCATTTGCTGGTGCAAAGCAGAGAAATCCCTTATTCTCTTAATTGACTTTACATGCCTTGCTAAACTTGGTGCAAGAATGGAAAGGGGTTATTTCATCTCTGCATGGTACTATCTACTCAAATACTGTTCCTCAATACAGGACAAGGCCTTCTATTAATAAACAGGTGGATGGGTGCAGCACTGTACCAGGATGCTGCATCAATGTAGTAGCCTGGGGGGTACTCAATGTGCGGTCTGTCCAGAATGCCAAAACCTGCATCCATCTGTGTACAGGAACCTTCCATGATGTCTGCAGATCCAATTGGAAAGTGACTTAGCATTTTCTAAAGCTCCAACAGAAAAAATGTCTTTCCAGCTATTTTTACTCTCAGGAGATGCCTGGTGCTTTGGTGGTATTTGGGCATAGCTGATTATTCAGACACTCCCAGGAGAGACCTGTCCAATGAGGATATTACCCTATGAGGAGCAGGTGAGGGAGCTGAGGAAGTTGTAGCCAGGTGGTGGTTGGTCTCTCCTCCCAGGCAGCCAATGACAGAACAAGAGGACAGAGTCTCAAACTGTGCCAGGGCAAGTTTAGGCTGGATATTATGAAGTTCTTCACAGAAAGAGTGATTTGCCATTGGAATGGGCTGCCCAGGGAGGTGGTGGAGTTGCCATCCCTGGAGGTGTTTAAAATGAAGGTGGATGAGGCACCTATTGCCATGGTTTATGTAATTAGAAGGGTTAGGTGTTAGATTGAACTTGATGATCTCAGAGGCCTTTTCTAACCTGGTTGATTCTGTAATGGCTACAAAATCCTTTGAAGATTTTAAATGAAGGAGTAAGTGGGGATGAAGTGAGGTATTTGGGCTGATTGGAGTGATGGAAGAGTCATTATCAATGATGTTTCTAGCATCTTGTTGGCCTTGGAAATAGATTTACATTGGTATAAGGCTGCATTTTTATCTTTGTGTAGAAAATATAACACCCTGAAGCAAGAATTCAAACAGGTTGCAGAATATTTGCATTTCTCTGGTCCAAAGAGAAGTACATTTGATGGCTGTACTTCAGCTACTTGAGTCTCAATTTCTGGATGCTGGGCTTGGCTCTTTCCAAGGACACCCAGTTTGTCACAGGCAGATAAAACTCACTGGCCCAGGTGAGTGTAGTTGAGCCAACTGGACTTGGTGTGTGGGGTTTTGGTGGTTTGGCTTGCTTTTCAAACAAGCTATGAAAAGCTGACTGTTATATCTAAATAGGTCTCCTGTGGTGTCTTGTCTCTGTGGTGGCTTCTGC
Organism: Pogoniulus pusillus; assembly: GCF_015220805.1. Taxonomy (NCBI): domain Eukaryota; kingdom Metazoa; phylum Chordata; class Aves; order Piciformes; family Lybiidae; genus Pogoniulus; species Pogoniulus pusillus. Next base: position 39,157,243 of record NC_087267.1, read on the forward strand.
ACGGATCTACAAGAAATTCAAATAGGGGAAGACCTTATGTAGCTATACGTGACTTGTACACTGTCTGCTCAGGTTAATAAGCAATACTGGTCACTAATCCTGAGGAGTGTAATCAAGATGCATCTGCCTTGAGAGACTGGAGACATGCTCTGCTCTGCAAAGTGTTGGGTGAATAAGGCTGTGACCCTGTATTTGCCCCAGTGGTCTCATCCATTACGCAGATTAGGAGGGGAGTGGGGCTCTCAGAGCTACATTGAGCATGAGGACAGCAGTGCAGACTCCTACTGAGAAGGGAGTACTTGCATTCATGATTAGGAAGTCCAGACAAGATCTCCAGAGCCATGTGCTGGGGTTCTTGGATAGACTGTGTAGAAGCACTACTTGTTGGGATCTCAAGGAAATGCAGTGACAAATATTCCTGTTTTTTTAAAATTCCCATGTATTAGTTGTGTAAATGGAACATCTTTCCCTAGTGGCATGGACATTGCACATTTTTTTTTAAGCTTTGACTATGTATTTTGCTAACAGCCACTTTAAAGGCACTGATCTTCCACACTCCTACCTGTGCCACTTCATGTTGTACTGAGGTCACGGGGGAAATAAGAGCTGTCAAGTTGTGATAATGGTGCAAAATTCATGGTCTGAATATTGCATCTCACCATGGCCTTTGAATATCTGAGCACTTAGGCACTGTAACACAGGGACTGTGCAATGGCATGGAGATATCTCTGCTCTCAGCTCAAGCATGCACTTCCCCAAGTGTCAACATCTTGCAGAAATTAACAGCCAGTTTCTTATCCAAGGGAGGGCACTTCAAGTAAAATGCACATCTCTGAGCTACCAGCTCTTTGTCTGTTTGTAGAAGAGCTGAAATATATTGTCTCAGTGAGAAGCTGATCTAAATCCTCCTTAATTTCAGCAGGAAAATCTATGGAGCTCAGCAGACTTTAATTTAGTTACTCAGTGTAGCTGAAAATTCAGAATAAAATATTTCACATTTATTTGCTTTGGAAGGAATGAAGCACAAGCTTTCAGCAGTTTGTATAAGTAAAGTGGCAGGTTTAAACCTATGCTGCAAGGTTTACAGCAGAGCTGTGTTTGAGAGTGGGGAGAATTTTGTATATTAATTTCATGTTTCAATCTGGAAAAACAAAGGAACAAAAATTCAAAAGTGTAACACTATAAAGCATCAGGGTTATATGTGTGTGGTGACAAGTGTTGTACCACCATCATCCTTTGAAGGTTGTTTTGCTATACTTGCTTGAGTAGAGTGAACCATGGCTTTCCTGTCTCCACTCTATTGCTGCTGTTAAATGCTTTCTAGAAAGTCAGTTAGAGATACTGCCTAGAGCATGATGTAATAATGCACATATGCCTTTTAAAGGAAGCAGTGGTGTCAAACTAGTGAAGAATAGATTCAGATTGGATGTTAGGAACAAATTCTTTACCATGAGGGTAGTAGAGCACTGGAACAGGTTACCCAGGGAGGTAGCTGAGGTTCCATTCCTGGAGATTCAAGGTAAGACGCTATCAGATCAACATGATCTAGTTGAGAATGTCCCTGCTTACTGCAGAGGGGGTTGGATTAGATGACCTTTGAAGGTCCCTTCCAGCCCAAACCGTTCTATGATTCTCTGCAGTACCTTGGAGACTAGATGTTGGGTTTGAGGTAGTTCTCTGAAGCTGTAAAGGCTAGAGATAAACTTCTCCTTGTTCTGCTGATGCTGAAATCTGGAGTCTCTTGGGGTTGCATCTGCAAAATGCTCTGCCAAGCAGAATGACATGGCATCTCCAGCTAGGTGTGGGTAGTTAAGTACTGCCAAGAAGTGCAAGACTTGCAGACAGCCTAGCTGACTTACTACAGAGTCAGGAGTTTGAAATCTCACGGTCCACTGGGGGGAGCAGGCCACAGTTTGCGCAGTTCTGGGGTGCCCCAGCCGGTTGGTATGTATTTGACTGTGACAATAGTTCTTTGAGTAACTCTTGCCTGTATATTCCACCTTTTGGAGTTTCTGACAGAGCAGCCAGGATGCCTGAGCCCAGCAAATGCTTTTGGGTTGCAGACTTCTCTGGCACCACAGCTCAGCTGGATGCTGATGGAAAGCATCCAACTGATCTGAATCTCTAAAGGCAAGGAGATGGAAGAGTTTTCCATCTGATCAGCATCACAAGGCATGCTGGCCCTCCATTTGGCCGTCTCAGGCTCTTGGGAAAGAGCTTAAATACGTCCCAATGTCCCTTGTGCTGATGTGATTTGAGATGTCAAACTCATCCCTGAACTGTGCTAGCATCTAATACTTCTCTGGCACACACCTAAGGCAGGAGCCAGTAGCTAGTGACTGAGAGATTTGATAACATGCTTGAATGGCAAAGTCCTACATAAGGATAAGAGAAAGTCAGTATTTTTCTCTCAGTAAGCTAGAGCTGCAGGAAGCGTGTCCAAAGAAGGGCGACAAAGCTGATGAGAGGCTTGGAACACAGCTCTATGAGGACAGGCTGAGGGACCTGGAGTGGTTTAGCCTGGAGAAGAGAAGGCTCGGAGGTGACCTCATGGCTGTCTACAACTACCTGAAGAGAGGCTGTAGCCAGGTGGGGGTTGGGCTCTTCTCCCAGGCAACCAGCAACAGAACAAGGTGACACAGTCTCAAGTCGTGACAGAGGAGGTATAGGCTGGATGTTAGGAGGAATTTCTTCCCAGAGAGAGTAGTTGGCATTGGAATGGGCTGCCCAGGGAGGTGGTGGAGTCACTGTCCCTGGAACTGTTCAAGAAAAGCCTGGCTGAGACACTTAGTGCCATGGTCTAGTTGATTATCTAGTCCTGGGTGCTAGGTTGGACTGGATGATCTTGGAGGTCTCTTCCAACCTGGTTGATTCTATGAAGGCTGGGAAGTGACCTTCCTAGTTGCAGGCTGACACCAGTATGAATTTCTCCAGTAGCTTAAACTTAGCCTATTTGACTGTCTCCTAATATGGAGATTAATTTCTTCTCTCTATCCCACCAGTTTGTTCCTGGCAATTAAAAAAAATAGAAGTTAAAAAAAAAAAAAAAGAACAACCACTGATCTGGGGAAAAATGGGCATACAGTGTTCCTATGCGGGCCTGGAGCCTGAGCTCCTGGCTGCTCAGAGGTGCTGTGGAGAACTGAGGTATCTTTCAAAACTGAGTGTTATGGGCAACCATAAGTATGTAACTGGACTTAGGATTCATAAACGCAACATTCATTAGGAAGCTGCTGTAGTGTGAAATCACTGTTGGCTCTCTAATACCATTAAACATAAAATACAGTAACTGTTTTGCAAACTAATTGCCAAGAAAGCAGAGGCAATCTATCTTAGCATTTGTTTATATGCAAGGAGGTTTTATAATCTAATTTGCAGATTACCAGCCATGATATTTAAGGCAATTAATGGACTGAGCTGAATTGCTCACTCCCTTATGTGAGGTTTTCACAGAACATATTTCTGGACTAAGGAAGGGTACTTAAAATTCTGCACTTATTTCTGTTTATTAATGGCCATACTCTCTCAGAACCGTAGATGATACCTAGTGAACACACTTCTGCTTTTATTACTACTCCTATAAATTAGTTACTTGTGACAGTAATTCATAAGTGAATAAAACTAATTGTCCTTTTTATTTTAACATTTACTCCTGTTAAATATAGCACTGTTACTCTGACTACATTATCAGCCACTTGCTATTTTGTAAACTCTCAACGCTTTGGTAACTTGCTTTGGCAAGCATCAATATACAGATTGCTGTAAATATTCTAAATGCAGAAAGCCTTTGCATCTTACTGCTGTCAGTGCTTTTTTCCCCCTCTGCTTCCTAAACCACTCCTAGTTCCTTCATCTCACCATGGATTGTCAGCTTTTCAGCGTGAGCAATGCATCTTACTCGGGTCACGCCACAGCAATCACTGCTGAAATAGCCACGGCGGTTTGAGAGGTTACAGTACTGTGCTGGTAGCCAAGTTAATAGCTTGGGAAAGTGTTCATCACTTTCCTTTTCTTTAAGCCCAGACTTTTCTCTGACGTAGGTGAGGTGCTCATTATTTGATCTGATGTAGGAATGATAGAAAATAATTGGTAATAACTTCCCTGGTCTAGTAAGGTATAGGTAGAATGCCCTGATTGATAGGCTCACACGATGTCAGGGGTTGGAAATGACTCAAAGAAATCGAGTCCAACTCCCCTGCCAGAGCAGGAGCATACAATCTAGCTCAGGTCACACAGGAACACATCCAGACAGGCCTTGAAAAGCTTCAGAGGAGGAGACTCCACAACCTCTCTGGGGAGCCTGTGCTCTGTGACTCTTACAGTAAAGAAGTTCCTCCTTGTGTTGAGGTGGAACCTCCTGTGCTACAGCTTACATCCATTGCTCCTTGTCCTACCACAAGGAGCAAGTGAGCAGAGCCTGTCCTCCCCTTCTTGAAAGCCAGCCCTAGATAGTTATAGACATTGATTAAATCCCTTCTCAGTCTTCTCTTCTCCAGTCTAAAAAGTCCCAGGTCCCTCAGCCTCTCCTCATAATGCATGTGCTCCAGTCCCCTAATCATCCTTGTAGTCCTCAAATGGACCCTGTCTAGCAGATCCCTGTCTCTCTTAAACTGAGGAGCCCAAAACTGAACACAGTACTCAAGATGGGGTCTCACCAGGGCAGAGTAGAGGGGGAGGAGAACCTCCCTTGATCTGCTGGACACACTCTTCCTAATACACTGCTGGATCCCATTGGCCTTCTTGGCAAATGTGTATTTGCAGATTCCACACCCTGTGTTGGGCCTCTGTGTTCAGCTGGACTTATGTTGTCTCAGTCTGCTGAGGCCATCATCTTATAAATGTCAAATTAGTATTAAACAATCATAATAGGAAACTCAGGCCTTCCAAATTGAGTGAGATGGTTATTTAATATTAATTACTATGCCACTATTAAGTTATAATTTGAGTTATGACCCATTTTGTTTTTTTTTTTCTAGTTTTTAACCTTCAGGTTTTTTCTTAATTAGGGTTGTCCCAGTGCACCATTACTGTTAAGTTCTTGCATGCTAAATTAAATAGAATATAGTCTACAGGTTCTTTTTTTAAATCTACATCTTTCTTGTAACATGTGTAAATGCCACAGGCTGCTTCATGACATAGAGGAAGTTCAGAGTTTTTCTGGGAACTGGACCCTTCAAGATTGCTTTATATGGGCTGTGATAGCTGGGTAAAAAGGGAGCTCAGATGGAAGTTGTATGTAGGTCTGAGATGTATGAGAATCAAGGAGTCCAAGAGCTCAGCCCAGCTGCAGGCTGAAAGTAGATGCCCATGGATGGTGGGAGATGCTAGGTCTGGTTAAACCTGCCCTGTTCAGGACCAAGGCTGCCCTGCCCCTGCCGAGTTTAGAACAGAAAGATGTTAGTGATGGAAGGGAGATGCGGGGGCTGCTTCTGAGTGTCAGCTCCCACTGACAAGTATCTCCTGCTTAGTTCTATGCATCCCAGATATCAGATGTAGACTACTGGGATTCCCAAAATCTTTCACAGCACAGACTGAAGAGGAATCTGGAAGTTAGGAGGAGTCTTTCTTACACTGAAAAGCAGAGAAGAATAGACCAACCTCATCTCAAAATTGATAAAAGCAGTAGTGCCTGAGGCAACTGGCCTTGTGCCTGTTACTTTGAATTCTTACTACTGTCAAAAGCCTCTCTGGACACTCCAGGTCTTGTACTTATATGCAAGAGCTTTTTCTGCTCTGCTTAGGTCTCTTGAAAGAGATCTAAGGCTGAGCATCACCTTCCAATTGGCACAGAGGCCACAGGACACTTGAATTATCTTCCTGGCCCAGGCAGCTGTTTCATAGAAAACTAGGGGTAATCCTCCTGCTTTTACAGGATTCACCATTACACTTGTGGAAGAGGTATGTGATGACCTTTACTCACAGGAGTCTTTTTTTCTCTAGTGGTAGTCATCATCATGCAGAAATGTCTTTAGAGGATCCATGAAATATCTTTGCCTTTAGCTCTGGTGGCATATCTTGTCTGTGCCCTTTCAATGAGAAGATATTTCTAGGGCTCTCATTATTTGGAAATGGTGCTTATCAGATCTATTTCGTGTTCACACATAAGTCATCTTGGGAGTGGGACTGCTAGCAATGTTACTTGCACAACTCTAAAGACAAATGATCTAGGAAAGTTCAACCAGGAGAACATTCAGTGCTTGGATGAAGGCAGAGCCTCTGGTTTATACCATTCATTTACAGCACTATTTTCCTAGTGAAAAGATGCCAGAAAGAGCAAGGCAAGGGTAATATGCCAATCAACAGCTAAACTGGAAACCAGAGATGAGTTTGAAATTATTCCTCCTCTTAGACTGTGTCATTATCAAGGTGTCTACCTAGCCTAAGTTTCTAGCAATACTTTTTATAATGCCACCTCACTGAAGAAGGCAGGGTAGTATTGTCCCAAACACTTCACTGATCTCTCAATCCAGAATAATGGTGGAGCCAGAGACTGATCAGAGACCTTTCTCTTCTTATGTCCCCATACAGTGGCTTCATTTGATAATCTGTTGGCTCCATGAAAGACATTTTTGTTTCTATGCAGTATGCCTTTGGCAGCTTGGAGAATCACCCTTGTCACTGCCTTTCTGGGATCTCTTTTGGGTAATGTCAAGTGGGTTTTTTGGTTTGTTTTTGAGCAATTGGGTTGATGGCAAGAAGCATAGGAAAGTAAGGCGAAGAACTCATGCAGTAAGTTTCTTCCAGATCTTTTTAAAAGCGGAGTGAATAGTTCACAAGTCTTCTTTGAGGATATCCTATAAGCACAGTGGAGGTCCTCAAATTTGTCACACACAGTATCACAGTATTATCAGAGTTGGAAGAGACCTCACAGATCATCAAGTCCAACCCTTTACCACAGAGCTCAAGGCTAGACCATGGCACCAAGTGCCACGTCCAATCCTGCCTTGAACAGCCCTAGGGACAGCGACTCCACCACCTCCCCGGGCAGCCCATTCCAGTGTCCAATGACTCTCTCAGTGAAGAACTTTCTCCTCACCTCAAGCCTAAATCTCCCCTGGCACAGCCTGAGGCTGTGTCCTCTCGTTCTGGTGCTGGCCACCTGAGAGAAGAGAGCAACCTCCTCCTGGCCACAACCACCCTTCAGGTAGTTGTAGACAGCAATAAGGTCACCCCTGAGCCTCCTTTTCTCCAGGCTAAACAATCCCAGCTCCCTCAGCCTCTCCTCGTAGGGCTGTGCTCAAGGCCTCTCACCAGCCTCGTTGCCCTTCTCTGGACACGCTCAAGCATCTCAATGTCCCTCCTAAACTGGGGGGCCCAGAACTGGACACAATACTCAAGGTGAGATCTAACCAGTGCAGAGTACAGGGGCAGAATGACCTCCCTGCTCCTGCTGACCACACCATTCCTGATGCAAGCCAGGATGCCACTGGCTCTCTTGGCCACCTGGGCACACTGCTGTCTGACTGATGTGAATACCTATTCTTGTGTGAATCTCTGTGGCTTGCTTAGGCATCTTAGACATCCTAGCTGCTGTCACTTTGTTGCAGTTAGTGGTGCAAAGTGGCTCCTCCCCTATGGATTAAAGCAGAAGCACTTCTGCCACTGCCATTCAAAAGGCAAATTTTCTTTCTGTGACTAACATATACTTGAGAGTAATCATCTAAGTTCTGACAAACAGCTGAGATGCATGAGTGGGTGAAAGAAGTTGCTCTCACATCATCTGTTCTTTTCACACTACTAAGAGCTCATTGTCCTTCAAATATAAGGTACAATACTTACAAACATGGCATAAACTTTGATATATCTCAAATTTCAGAGATGCTTGTTAGATTCTCCTTTGGTTTCTTGGATGGGTGATGGTGTTTGGACATGTCATTGTTTATGGTAGTACTGTCAATTTTAATTGTTTTCTGCCAACACAGTAGCAGGACTTAAGTTGTTTTTTTTTAAGTCCCTGCAAATTGAAGTAAAGATTATAATTCTTCTTGATCAAACATTTTTCTCTCTACACACTTTTACTTAAGTGACCTCCTGGTAGTTATTATATCACTAGACAACATTTCATTCAAACACACATCTATGATGTCAAAATGCAAATCAAAATTCCTATTAGGATTTTGATCTTTCCTAAATGTCACACGTGACTAGAGGGATGGTTTTGCTTTTTAGTGGCTAATATATATATGGTAGCAATACAGGGGAAATATATTTTCACTTCATTGAAACCAAGAACTCCTGTTTATTCATTAAAGAAAAAAAAAAAACAGGAAATAAATATAGGAAATATAAACTCAGTACTAGTTGAAGTAGTCTTGCAGTTAACCCTGAGGTCTGTATTGCCTTTGCTCCTACCATTAATAATGCCAACTTCCTCTTGGCCTTCAAAGCCTGTTGAGGACGATAGATGCCTATCAGGTGCTGTATGCACATGAACAGTCAATATAATGTGCTTTTAGCAGAGGATTTTTCCAACCCCATTGCATTACCAGAACCTCAACAGATAGCCCCAGTAACTATCAGCTCTAATGTTCATGACCCATCATAGCATGACATATTTATGCTTGCAATAACCCTGTCAAAGTAATGCCAGTAACAACACTGGATTAAGAAGATCCCTCTGTATATACCAGTCTGCAAGTGATTAATGTCTTCTTATTGGGACAAGTTTTTCTGAGAACTTACTTTATTAACCAGTTGCAGCACCTATTTATTATAAAGCAAAAGTGGAGAAAAAAGACAGCTAACAAACTCTTTCCTTCAGCTGTCATACCTTTAGGCCTTGAAATGAAACCATGTCTGTACTCTAAGCCATCTATCCAGTAAGTTATTTTTTAAAACAGTTGTTCTTATCTTTGTGGTGAATAATGATCTCTTGTGTTATTTGTGCTATAAAATTTATTCACCTCAACAGTAGAAAGTGGCAAATCTGTAGGTAAGTTTGCAAGTGTGCCTTAAAGCTATTGATCATGTACTTGTGCACAGATGGCTCCCTACATATGATCATTACCCTGAGACTTGCAGAGCTCAGGAAAAACCTAGAATTTTTCCAAGGACACCACAAATCATAACTAACTCCTAGTGCTTGACTGGGATTTTAACTTGCTTAGCAGCAGAGTGAATTTGGGAGTTAGAGTCTTCCAAAGTCTTCATTTTAACTGAATCCTAAAACTGTAGGGATAGGATTGTTCCTTTAAAATGACTTGGCAAAGGGAAATAGTTGCTTCTCAGGCTTGAGAGTTACTGCAGCCACCTCCTTATAGCACTTGGGGGTTGGGGTAGGGAAAAATATAATAGCCATGGGATATATCTCATAGTACTCCTTAAAAAGAAAAACCAAACAAAACATTTAATTATGTATTGTATAATTTGACACCTTGAGATGTTTTTAAAAACTTACCTTCCTCTTTTCTTCTGCATATTTTTCCCCTTTCAAGAGATATTTTTAAGTAGCCTACTTCTCCAATCCTTGTAATAGCCACAACCTGTTCATTTTCAGTGGTGAAGACAAATCTTGTTGGAGGGAATGGGGAAGTTCATGTTGTTTAAATGCTCATAGCTTCAGATGACTGTGAATAAGAATAAGCCACTGCACTCAGCCAAAGAGGACCTTATGGTCAGAAAGCACTGTGAAACCCTTCTTTAGCTCTCTTACTGAAACCCAGAGCTCTTCGGTGCTTGGGTACCATAATACATTTGAGAAGCTTGGCCTCCATTCTCCATCAGTGGAGATGACTTGAGTCCAAGGGCAGAGGTAAGTGTGGCTGCTGTCAAAAGTGTGCTTTCACAAGAGCTTTGCTTGCTGCAGTAATGGAAGTCAGGTCTCAGACACAGTGCAGTAAATGTCACCCCTAGGTGTGACACCGTGTACTCTCCTTGTTTGTAGCTCAAAGCTAAGGAGAGGGAACTGCAGAAAATCTCTTCCTGTGTGCCCATTTTCTCTTGAGAGGTGTACCCTCTGTGTTCAAGTGGCATCCCTATCCTCATACTTCCTGGTAGAGAATCTGCGGGGGGAAGAAACCCCCTGCCATCACCAAGCAGCATCTGGGCATGGTGCTGCAGCCTGTGGGACATTTGACTGGCCTTTGTAAAACCACAGGCTTCTTCCTATGTCACATATAATGCATGCCTTAAAAGAAAGGTGGTCCCCAGGCTCAGAAGTAGTATGTCAGGGGTATGGGTCTGACACAGATATCCTGAATGACCTTCCTAGGACAATGTCTTCAATCTCTCATGTCTCTGTGTCCCCTTTGTGAAAATATGATGATAGGTGAGCAACAAGAGATTGGGCAAATGAGTACTCCAGTGTAGTACGTGCCACAGATGACCTGCCAGATCTAGCTTTCAGAACACAAGAACTGGATGTCTGCTGCCTGCCTTCATAGAGACAGTAATTGATTGTCTTTTCTCTCTCAGTGCCAATTTCTATGAAAGTTGCAGGAATGACATGTGTCAGGGAATTTAGCTCTGGTTGAATTTGTCTGAAACTTTTAATTGGGTTTCAAAATCATGGGAGTGGGGGTGGGGAATTTGCAGGTGGGAGTTGGAAGATGAACAGGCACTGTCATTACACAAAGACTGATATTTAGGAAATGAAGCCAAAATTCTGCTTGTTCAGAAGAGAGATGTGAGAGTTAATACATTGAAGTCCGGGAGGTTTATGAACCCTATGACAGAGGGGTCCTACAGGTCTAGCAGGGTATGTCTACATAAGCTGCCTTCCATTTACAGATAGTATTTAAACAAGGGGCTTATTTTCAAGGCTAATTTATCTTTGTGTCTCAACTGGACATATTTTGACAATTAGCTGTCTCTGCCCCCCTGAGCTGCAGGAGCTCCACAGGGGATTGCAGCTTGTTGCCTTATGATAGGAAGGAAGGGGGGGGGGGGGATGCCTGGCTGCTGTTTCCATGCAGTACAGGCGGCGTGATCAGAGCGCTAACACAACAGCCTGTGTAATTACATGTATCTGGGAAGTGTGCTAGCTCCGCAGGGAGCTGAGTCCATTTGGAGAGGAGGAGGAAGAGTGTGACTTTTTTTTTAAGAGGGGGAGGGGGGAGTTAAGGTGAAAAGGGTCAGTGCATAACTCAGCTCTCGCTTGAATATGATAAAGGTAATTGTTGCTCTCGAGTGAACGCCGGGTGCTTCCTGGCTCCTCTCACTCGTTGCTCATGTCTGTATTATGCAGACGCCTGCTTTCCGAAGCAGGGCTTGGCAAGAAGAGAGAAGAGATTTGACCCTGTTGGAAGCGGTATGTTGCAATATTTGACATTGTTTCTGTGCTCGCATCACTAGGGCAGGGAGGAAGATGCCGAGTCAGGAGCATGGCAGTTTTATGCTATCTAGGCATGTAGGTGCTACTTAGGCATATAGCTAGATGAAAGAGAATGGCAATTAAAAGCAATTAATGATCGTTGGGGTGCTGGGGCAGTAGGAGGATGGCTTGGACCTAACCTGTCATGTAGATGTTTGATACGTGTCCTGTGTTGCTGCTTCTCTCTATGGCATCATGTGCCTGAGCTTTAAATATCCTGCATATCTTATTTCTCTGTCAGCCTCTCTCTTTCATTTTCCTCCTCTCTCTAGTGTAAAATTTGGCCTAGTCTAAGCTTCTTTCCCTGGCTGAGAAGGTTATTTCCTTCCCTTCCCTCCTCCCCACCCCCTCATCCATCCTCTCCTCCTCTTGCAAATGCTCTCCGACCCTGATTTGGGATTCCTTTCCCTGCAGTTAGCTGTGGGCTCTGTGGATGCTCTGCTGTGACAGAGGGCCGAGGGCTGACCGAGTCGTCGGGAGGATTTGTATGTAGGAAGAGAGGAGATGGCTGTGCAGCGTGCTCCTGAATCTGCTCTGAGCTTGCTGATGGTAAGTGCCTGCTGAAATCCGTTTGGGAAGGGGAGGGAGGGCGAGGGGAGCTGCACTCCATGGATTCAGAGCACCAAATCCATGGGAGGATTTTATGTGAGCCATCGCATGGCTTTTACAAGTCCTGGGGAGCTTTGCAAAGGACTGATTTGGTGCTCACATGGCGATGGTCCTCCTGTGATGGGTTTTAATGTGTCTGGATGTTGAAGTTCACCGTTCCAGCAGACCTGACACTTGCTTTCAGAGTTTATCCTGAGTTGTTTTAAATTTTGTTCATTATATCAGTGTCTTGATTTCTCACATCCCTCTGCTTTGCCCTACCTCTGCCCTTGCTGATTGTGAGACAACTTAAAAGATGAGAGGGAGCACTTGATTTCTGTGGTGGTTAAGAGGCATGCTGTATCATCTGAGGAATGGTCCTTTAATGCAGTGAATCGCCATTCAACCAGCTGTAGACTGTGTCAGACCTGCTACTGACTGCAGTCCACAGGGTAATGACTAGTATTTATCTGAGCTATTTACTACAACGTGTTGAGCTACTGACCTACTTCTCAAAGTTCTGTATATTTATAATATTTTAAAGAAGATTACTGAGCAAAACACGTGGTTGAGCCCAGAAGCATGCTGCTGTCTAGCTGCAATTAAAATAAATGCTTCTGATGAGGTATTAGAGAGTTGTTTAGTTTTGCTGATTTTATTTTTTTTTTCTCTCTTCTACTTTTGTTCCCATTTTCTACATAGCAGCACCAAGCATGCTTTTAATGTAAGACTTCTGCTGGAGATTTTTCTGTCTAGGTGTCCTTGCAGTGTTTCCACTGGAGAGTTGTTATGAGCAAAGAGCATGTGTGTGCACATGTCTCTGTGTGTGAATGCATAGAAAGATATGCATTATAGATATATTTATATAATTATTACTGATCTCTCTGACTGTATTAGGAAATGAGCTGTAGCACTCAAAGGCATGATGAGTTTAGTAATGGGAATGCTGCAGGATAATCACCCTGTAATGCCTGAGGTTGATAACAAAGGTCAAGTTAAAAAAAGCAAATTTTATGTCTCTTCCTCAAAATGCCAAATTGCTCTTAAGTGTCCGCATGGTTTGTTTTATATTTGCTAATGACTGACTTGCTGTGTAAGCTCATTTTATTTCCTCTTGCTTACCTCTGGCCTCCCTGGCTTTTTAAATGGCCTCTTCCTATGTCTCCTTCAAAGATAAATGGATAGGTGCCTGCCTCCCTGTGTCATTGGTACATGCTTTTAGTTTCACTACCTTCTTAATTCTCAAATTAAATCTCTCCTTGCACAATCTCCATGCTTGCTGAAAAGACTTTGTCAAACTCTGGTACAGTACCAAACCACCCACAATTTTTCTGATTTAACACATGACCTTCTGCAGCTACATGGCCTTGCCCCAGTTGTCACCAGTCAGAGGTCATTGGAGCATTTCTACAGAGTGCTCTCATAACTGAGTCCCTTCGAGTTTCCTAACCTTGAGCACAGCCCTAGCCAGGGCTGTTGTTGTCTTCTAGCCCTATATGCTTGGGCTGGATTGGAGGTTCACAATCAAATGGCCTTTGACCTTGTTGGATGGTTGGGATGGTGGTGGTAGGGATGTGTTTCTGGATTGTGAGAGGACTCATGTAACTCCTTGGGCTCTGGCCCACTTACTGTGGGTGGTGAAAGTAGTTTAGTATGTAAAATGCTCCATTTTGCAAGCTGCTTCTTTTGCCTTAGATTTTTCTTATCTTGTGAATCACTGTAGTTACCAACAGAAATCTTGTCCTTTCCCCTCTGCTCTGCCTTGGCTTTGATTGCATGCTTCATCAGGCTCCCCTTGAATCAATATTAAATTCTTGCATAATTCATCCCACAATGAGCAGCCGTAATAGCATCTCTTCTAAAAATGCCACCCTCCAGAGGTATAGGGATCAAATGTCTTCAGGAAATCCACAGAAGTTTAATACTTTGGGCTGTCTCCATTGAGAGAGTTTTCTCTCTGCACTGAGCAGTATTTTAGTACTGCATTTCCTCTGCAATAGGATGCAGAATGTGCATCCAACCATGCCACTTTTGTGAGACTTAATCATCAGCAGTATTTGCCAGTGCTGAATCATACTTAGTCTGAAAATACCTCCTTCTCAATAGGGTACCTCAAAACACTCTGTTGTAGACAAAGAAACCAAGGTACAGAACCCTGGAATATGATGCACTGAATTGGATGATCTAACTTAGAATGTTGCTCATCCTAAATTATTTCTGGTCATTTAAGAAAGATGGACATTTCCAAGGAAAGGAATTTCCTTCCTGTAGAAAGATATGTCATCAGTGAGCCCCATCAGAGAGCACTTGTACCTTGGATCACATGGCATTTCTGGGTGCCATTTGTGATGATGGATCACAATGACTTAGCTGTGCCTGGTAAATCATTCCCAGGACATACTGCTAACATGGCCTAAGGAACCTCCCAAAAGGCAAGTTAGCAGGCAGGACCTGTGCCTTGCTAACAACTGCACAAGCACACTGGAGAATCTCATTAAACTTGCAGCCTTAGGTGCAAGGTCATGCTTCAGTTTAGTGCAAAAATATTGACCTTTTAATTTCATCTGAATCTGGGTTTATTTTGATATAGCCAGTTTAATACTCGGGTGGGGTTTATTCCTTGTTTTTGGGATTTGTTATCTTTTGGTTTGTGTGTGTTTGGTTGTTTGTTTCTCCCAAAGCCTCAACAAAGGTGATTTTAAGTCTGACTCATTTTTCTGATGCCAAGGTATTGTTTTCATACAAAGACTGCAATCAACAAATATAATCACAACTGTTCCATTCAGGCAAATTACTTGTATTACAAATTATTCTGGATTTTGCCTCATCTATAGGATTCCTGTTTCTACCTTGCTCCAGAGATTTGAGCAGATGAGAGATGTGTGGTTCAGCATGGAGGGAATTTGGCTCATCTGCACCCAAAGTGGTCTGCCTGTAGCATTATCAAATCATTAAAAGAAAGATTCCTCAGCTTCTGTGAGCCAAGAGGAGGGAGCATCTAAGCATGAAATAGCAAATACTATGTCTTGTTAGGAATGATAACACCTGCTGTGTTAAAATCATTAATGCTGATGGGAGTTAAGTGCAATACCAGTAGGATTTTATGTTTATCTTATTAGTATACTGTAAAACTTTAATGCTGCAGACATATTGATTGTACAGATTTTAGCAGCATAATAAGTTATGAAACCTGGTGTCTCTTGAGACAGAATTACTGCATCTCATGGAAATAGATCTTAGGGACTTGACCTTCAAACTACTGTAGGTCATAACACTAACAGTAATTAATCAGTGTTAAATGACAACAGAGGTTGAGATGAGCAAAGCATACAGCTTGATGTGTACCAATTAATTTTAAATTGTCCTAAAATGCTAGGGAAGAGGAGCATGGGTTTCTGATCCCAGAAAAGCTAGCTCCAGCTAGCCCCTCTCACCTTCTCCATCAAATGGAACCTTTTTCCATATTTATAATCCAGCTTTGATCTCTCTGGCCTGTATGGATAAGTGCTTTCCTTGAATACATAACGATGTACCATTTAGAAAACAAATGCACTTGTAAATTAATTGTAAGTGCTTGTATTTGGAGGAACATCTTTCACTTCAGTGGACTGTGTCATGCTTTTGCACTCTAATGGTCATTATTTTGTGAATTTCATTCAAACTGAGGCTGGGATGGAGATGTATAAGAGAAATTCTAGAGGTGACCTTCACTATATGGTTATCTCTATATTTCAAAGGGGAAAGGGATGCCAATAGATAATTTGAAGCTGTGGTTTTCATAAGGCCCAAGATGAAGAGTGAGAAATTGGCTGGCCAGCACACCATCAGGGCTACCAGCCTTAATGTTTCCTCCTTCTACTAGTTTGAAGGCATTGCAATGGATGGCTAAGGCAGACACATGCAACAGGAATATTTGCAAAAACTGTTTAGCTTCTAAACCTTAGCATAAATAATTGACACCTGAGTGTCATTGTCCATGAAGAATCAAAATTTGCTGCTGTGCTTCCAGTCCTGCTTTTTAACAGTGGTTCTATATCATCTTTCTGTGCTTCATGCAAAGCTACACTGGACTCCTCAAAACAATGTGGATCTCCTTGGTCTGATTCTTCTTCGAAAATGTAGCACTGAACTCTGTGGGGCTGCCTTTAAAACATATTCAGATATTATCAAATACTATAAAAGCCATGCCCTGCTTGGCTGGCCTGAGGTGTTGGTCTTGACAACACTGTGCAAATTATTTCATGTTTGACTACTAAGTTCTCATGGCAGGTCTACTCTGGTGAAGGGAAATTGGGTAACAAATGAAAAAGACACAGAGCCTCTAAGCCTCATTTACACCTAGGACTGACACTACCACCCCCTCCTTCCCCCCGGCCCCATAAAGTTATGTTCTGTTTCACTCAAACCTCTGGGCAGATTGCAGCAGCACAGCTCAGCTTGAAGGATCATATTAAAGCCTTTGGGAGCAGCAAGGTCACAATGGAAGGATGAGGTCATTTTCTGCCTCTCTGATCTCAGGCTTAAATTATCTCTATGTTGACAATATGCAAAAGCCTATGACATTCAAGTCTCCTTGCTGTAACCTTGTCTACAGATCACATTGACCTGGAAGGCAAGCTATGCTTGGCACGCTCCTTCTGCCAAAGCAGACCCCCTCTCGTTCCTTGTGTTGCACAGCCTAGAGGTTAATGCAGCTCTCATCTGATGTTGAAGCAGTGCGACATGTCAACAGAGCCTGAGCCAGGCACAGGTCTGAGTGCAAGCAGCATTGTTTGGGAAGGAATAATGCCTTCCCCCAGGAATTGGCTGTGCCACTGACATCTGGCTCTCTTCAGCTTCGTGCCCAAAATGAGGTCCGTGGGGACACTTGAAAGCAAAAAGTGATTATGCAGCCATCCTCCTTTTGGAGATATTTCCAATGTGCAGGTGTGTGGGCTTCATACACAGCCTTCCCAGAAGGTCTGGGCAGGAGATGATAATGCACCATGGCACCCAGAGGTCACTGGCAAGGAGGAGTACCAGCAGGAATCTTTCTTCCTCCCTGTCTCCTTCCTTGCTCCAGCCAGGCAGTAACTTGCTAATGGGCTTCACAAGCAGCAAATAGCTGAGCTGTGCTGGTTGCTCTTTTTAGAGGATGGGATGAGAGCAGCAAATTCTTTCTTGATGCTTTATGGCTGCTTGCTGCTGTGGGTCATGAATTTAGCCATTTCTTATTAAGTTTACTTGTAGCACTACATTCTATCAGAACTTTACTATATGCCACCATAAACTTGCAGTCAGACCTCAATCATGGTGATTTAATTCAGATGACTGAGATTAAACACTCCCCAGGATTACTCTTGGCTTCCCTGTGGTGGATGTCACCTTTTACCAATCTCAGGGGTAAATTATTATTCCTTTGATTCTGCTATCAGTTTTCTTCTCCTTGTCCCTCTGCATGAATATACTGTGGAAGAAGCAGGCCAAGCATTTGCATATCTGAATTCTCTCATTTATTACTATGCTTTAAAACAGGAGTAAGAGATATTATGATTTTAGTATCTCTGGTTTTGTTTTGAGTATGGCTTGTGTCTTCTTATTCCAGCTGCTTGTTCTGAATGGCTGGTAAAAGTATCTGATCAAAAATAAGGCCATTGTTTTGGTGGTTTTTTTTAATGATGCTATAGTGCATTGCTATTTGTAGAAGAGAATTAGTGGCCACTTGAGTAAATGATCATTATGATTAATTGGAGCCTTTCTATAATTAGGAAGTAACGTATTAACAGATTGTAAAGATCACTACATGACAACATATAAAAGGATAATGTCACTCTGGCTTTATAAAAACTCAACTATAGTGGAGAACTTGATGGCTATCACTAAAGCAAAGAAAATGTTAAAAATGATGTGATTGCCACAATTAAAATGCAAGTCTATGAATAGCTTCTCCTACATAGGAAGGACTTGCAACATTAGGCATTGCAAATTTTCAGTTCTTTGCATTCTGGTTACAAATTCATACTTTCATAATTACTGTACTCAAAATTGCTCAACATGGCAACAATTCAGTCCTCTGCCAGGCTAATGTGGTTGGCATAGCAGGGCTCAGAGATGTAGAAAATCCCTGTGTGGATCATTCCCTGGTACATCACATGAAAATTCAGATTTTTGTGATTTGGCACATACAGTTTTCATGCTTAGGTGGCCAGAGCTATGTGTGCTTATGGAGTCTGACAACACCAGTGATGGCTGCCTTGCTTCATGTGTCTTGCTGAAAATGGAAGCCACCAGACGGATGTGGGGTTAGTGAGAGGAACTGGACTGAGTTGTGGTCTCTTCTCAGCCAGCGTGCTGACCTCAGCTCTCCATGGTCAGAGTAAAGGACGAGTGTTTCCTTCCCTGCCACCACTCACAAACCTTAGGCAACTATCTGCTTTGTGCCTTTGCAGACAGATGTATCCATTTTGCCCCCCACCTATCTTAATTCTCTCTGCTTTTAAGCATTGACAAGCACAGAACTTGTAGAAGTGAGCTGAAATAATTTTGCAAAGAGGTTTTAATGTCCAGAGAAGATGACTGCATAATCTTTCTGGGCAGCCTGCTCCAGTGCTCTGTTATCCTCACTGTAAACAAGTTTCTCCTCAAATTGAAGTATAACCTCCTGTCTCTGAGCAAGTGAAACAAATAATTCTTGAGTTGGTCTGAAGTTCCAACTCCGAAAGCGCACGAAGAGAAGGTTTCACCTGCCTTTTTGATGAATTGTATCATATTAGGCAGTTCTAGGGCAAGCCCTCTTAGCACAGACTGTTCAGCAGCAATGTCCAAGACCACATAACATTTCCAAAGCCTTGCTGGAAGTCCAGATCTTTCTCATGAAGTGGCCCACAGAAGTGTGTGTCTGTTTCATGGAAACAAAAGCAATAGTGAATTCCAGAACCTTATTTAGAGGACCAGATCTACACACCAAATTTTACCGGCTTGTTACATGCTCAATAGGTTTTAAACTGCTAATTCCCAAGATAAAGCCAACTTTTTAGGTGCCCAAAAACTAGCAAACATGCTGAAATGCCAACAATTGGTAGGGAACTGTAAGGCTTCACCCAAAGTGCTTTGTTTTCAGGGTGTGTTGCAATAGCATTGCTGAAGTAACAAAACATAACGAATAGAACTAAAGGGGGAGAGCATAAAGCTGGGGGCAAACACAATCTACTCCAATATTCTTTGAAAATCATCTACAAAGATAGTGGGACAATTTGGTAAAAAGAGAATGTTCCTTCCCCTCCCTGTCCTTACCCCAACATGCACTGCCCACCTCAAAAAAGCTGCTCTCTGCAGCACATCCTTTGCTATCCTCTCAATCCATTTACAACCACCAGAGAGCTGAAAACTAATTTTAGGGAGGTTTTACTAGTGCAGAAACAGAATTCACACAGAGCTTTGCTCCAATATTTTTCTGTCTGTGGGCAGGCTGTGATGATCCTCATACTGCAAGACGCTCGGCGTTGGCTCCCTGCAATATGTGTGAAGTTAATGTAGGAGTGTTGTAGAACATATGTTTGGCTTAATATAGGTTCAAGCTTATTTTAGTCTAAAGCAAAATCTGGGACAACTTCACAGTAAATAAGATTGAAATGTTTTTCACATTGAATATTATGAGTCTAATTGAGCCATAGTGGTCAAAGCACATTGTATTTCCTGGTAATTAATTGCTGGCTGTGATAGTTGACTGTGTAAAACTAGGCCTTGGGCCATTACCCCCAAGTCATTAGTACCCAAGGAAAAGTCTAGTGAAGGGCATTATTACTGCTATCGTAGCAGAAAAAAGTTGGCAAGAGTTTTCCAAAACCCCATTTTCCCTGTCCTGGTCTCATTTCTGTTTTGAGAGCAAAGATTCTTAGTGATTTTTGCATTTACATTGATTTTTCAAGAGATTAGTTTGGCCACTTCCTTAAAAACAAGATCAGTTAATTGAAGTGTTTGAGAGGCTCATCACTGAGATTTATGTGGCCAAAAATGTTTGCCCTCTCAAAAAATTGGCACAGGTTGTGCTCTTACTGGCAAGGCCAGGAGGATGGACAATAATTGAGCAAAAATCCTGCTGATCCCTCATGTTGACTTCTTTGCTACATGTTGGACCAGTGGTGTTTGTGTGCTCACACCTTAGGTTGAGTTTCCAAGATTTTGGTGATGGCCCCAAACCAATCTTCTCATGAAAAACAGCCTCTGTTTCAGTTATCCTACTGCCTCCAGAGAGGCTTCTAACTTCCAGATCAAGCAGGTGCAAGAAGACGTTTGCTTTTGTGCTGTCCCTCAAACTGCTCTCTAGGTCACAGTCCCCAGAGCAGCATATTTCAGCAATCTGAAAACTAAGATTTTAAAATGACAGTTCTAAGAAGGATTAATAATATTTCCTCCCCTGGCAGCCTGCTGTGGTTGAGAATTCCTTATTTCCTAGTTGATAAAGAAAGTGCTAATAAAGCTAGAAGAATAATGAAAATGTTTGTTACAGAAAGGTACTAAAAAAAGATAGTAAATAGATGCTGCTATTATTATTAATACATTAGCATTCAGCACAAAGTTGCATTTGTTCTCTCAAATCACCTGGTTAAAATAGGATGAGTGTTTCATATGGATAAAAGTCCTTGATTCAGTATGCTAAAGCTGCTGGCTTTAATGGCTTTTAAACACCCTGGAGGTGTTTAAAAGGAGACTGGATGAGGCACTTAGTGCCATAGTTTAGTTAATTAGAAGGATTAGGTGATAGGTTGGACTCAATGATCCTAGAGGTCTTTTCCAACCTGGTTAATCCTATGATTCTGTGAAACTTAAAGGAAGCATTTCAGCTCTAAATAGACAAAACTGCAGATAGCAACTCCAGTGCTTGGGCAATTTTTGGTAACTTGCTGAAGTTCCTAAAAAAAGTAAATTCAAATTTGTTAAGTCAGCAGTTAAATAATTCCTCATAAAGACACCTGTATTGCCCTCTTGATCAATACAGAAACTTGTTTTATGAGCACATTGCACCTTCCTACAAAGGCTTATTTGTTCAGAGTCCTCTAGTAATGGATGGCTCCTCCTGAATTCTCTTCCTTCTCTGTATCTAGTATCAGGTTTAGTCTCTGCTGTCCACTGCTTTGCAAGAAGTAAGAAACCTAAACATGCTGGTTATGTTTCTTCCAACAGAAATGGTTTTGTATTGTGGCAATGTTTTGGATCATTCTTTCATCAAAGTTTTATTCTTAGACTTCTTTGGCCAGGTAAATAAATAATTATCCATGTGAAATTTCCCTGGGAACTTTGAATCACTGGGATATATTAAACTACAGCTGCATAGTCTAGAGGTATCTGCTATCTTGAACATGCATCCTGTCTTGAATGTTCTTGTTCAGTTTATCTCTGCTTAGTGTTTTACCTGAGATGCCACTTACAAATGAAAATTTCAGTCATTAACTTTCTATATTTCTTGCAAGAAAACACATTTGCGCTCCTAGTGGCAGTAAAATGTGTCTATTGTGTCTCACCTCAAGTATACTTTGGGAGCAGAAGAGAAAATGAGTGCATCCACTTGCATGATGCTATTGGACATTGTAAGGCTGTGTGGACAAATGAAAAGCTCAACAGTTTTATACATAACAGGAATAAGGAAAAAAAATCCTGTTTGAAATCTTAAAGCCTATGTATTGTGGCTTAACCACCAATGGCTATGTAAACATAATATATAGTCTTCTCTGAATAACAGAGCAGTCACTTTTATCTCTAGTTAAGTAAGCATTTACAAGACTTCTGGTATTTGTGCACTAAAACAACTGGCTGTGGGTAGCCAAAGTAATTTTTTCATACATAGGCTGGTGTCAATCCATTTCTCCGTGGTCAATAGCTGTGGCTGAGTTCCATAAAACTTTCTGCATTGCAGAAAGGAAAAAAAAATGCCATCTGAAGAGAAGGATTTGATCTTTCTTCTCTCAAATTCTAGCTGGGAGAAGAGTGTAAATCCATATTATTCTACTTATCTCTTTGACATTTCCAATTTCTTCAGATGCAGTCAAAAAAATTCGACTCGTTGATCTTCAAACTCTTTGGAAAATATGCTCCTCTGAGCTGAGTGGTGTGACCCATACAGTGGCTTCATTGCTTTTCATCAATAAAAGTTTTTACCTAGATTGGGATAGCACAGTTGCTGCATATGGGCTATGAATCTTGAGGATCATTATTGGTGGAATATTTATTCTCAAACCGAAATGAATTCTTAGATGAGGCATTGTGTGCATACCCTGCCTTGATATTTTTAGGTGCCAAAGCCATTGTTTCAGTGAGTCGGGGTGAGGAAAATTGTCCATAATGTTTTGGATGTACAATTAAAGTGCCATCTGCCTCTGTGGTGCAGCAGATGTATAATTGATATTCACTGCTGATTTGCCACTTGATTTTCTGCAGACACTGAATGCTGTAATTGTTTATAGTGTAGGATCCTAAATACCCACGTGAGAATTTTCCTCATGTGTCCCCTAACAGAAGTACCACTACCATCTTTAATACTCAGAAAGTGGATTAATTGGGAAATAATTTAGAATTAGCTAAGACAAAATCTTCTAGGAACTTAGTGAGTCGAGAAGAAACAAGTTTTCAAAAGGAGTGGCTTCTTCCTGTAGATTCATGGTTTGATATAGGAAAGCTTGTGGGGAAAACTTAAAATGATGATCCCTGGTCTGGTTACTTTTGTGCACTGATTTAAATGTAGGATGCAGCTAGGATAAAAGGAAAGGACTCACCTCTATTTGTACTTTTTCTGTTTGTTTAGTTTGGTTTCTTTAGAGAGGGAAACCTTTTTGGGGGAGGGGGAATATGTAGAGTAAACCCAAAAGGTTTACTGTCTTCTCTAGTGTAAAGATTATTTAAATAAAAACCAGAGACATTGACTATAGCAGTGAATTCTAAACAGATGGGAAGACAGAGATGTGCTACTTTATTTTTGTCACTGTCATTAATTCTAGGAAATACAATTGCTAAAATCTTGATCAATGTCAGGTATTAATTTTACCCCATGAATGGCTTTTAAGTTTCTCATTGAAAACACTCTAGATCTGAATCTTCTCATGCTGAAATAAAAGCAAATATGACCAGTAACTTCAATAACGGGAGGTTAGTGGCTGTATTTTATGTTGCTGCCCTTCTTTTTGACAACAGTGGCTTTCTATCACGTCAGTTAAACTCGCTATCAAGTGGCAGTGATTGTCCAGGGCTTTGCATTTGGTTTCAAAGGAAAGAAAGATTGGTGACATAGAATCTGAGTCTGTTTTCACTGCAAGTGACATTTTGAATAACGAACTTCTTAAGCCGTTGCCTGGCTTGTAGGAAAAGTCAGGTCTTTGGGCACTCAGTGAAGCCAAGATCCATTTTATTGCACCTTGTTCCTCTTTTTACAAGTTGCTGCCTGCATGTGGCTCCCAATATAATCAAAAAGGATCCCCCTGAGACTTTCCAAGGCTGAACACCTGTTTTCATATTTCTGTGTATCTGATGTTAGTAGTCCAACTGTATGTAAAGGACATTGTGGCTGATGGTTACAGCATGTAATTCAGAAGGAAGCATAATCAAAGGACTAGAAGAGTGGTTAAGACTCATAGAATTGGAAAAGACCTCTAAGATTGTTGAGTCTAGCAGCCAACCTAACACGACCATGGCCATTAAACCGTGTCCCAAAGTGCATGTCCATGTGTTTCTTGAATACCTTAGGGATGATGACTCCACCACCTTCCTGGGCACCCTATTCCAATGCCTGACTACTCTTTCAGTAAAGAAATTGTTCCTAACAGCCAATCTAAACCTCCTTGGTGCAGTTCTAGATCATTTCCTCTCGTTCAATCACCTGGTACTAGAGAGAGCAGACTTACCCTCCACCTCACTGCAACCTCCTTTTGGGTAGCTCTAGAGAGCAATGAGGTTTCCTCTCAGCCTCCTCTTCTCCAGACTGAAAGATCCCAGTTCCCTCAGGCATTGCTCATAAGACCTGATCTCCAGGTACTTCACCAGCTTGGCTGCCCTTCTCTGGACATGCTCCAGCAACTCCATGTCTGTCTTCTTTTTGAACCCAGTATTTGAGGTGTGGCCTCACCAATGCCAAGTACAGGAGTATGATCACTTTCTTTGTCCTGCTGGCAGAAGTGAAAGCATAAGAGATACAAAGCAGTGTTTGGAGAGGGGAGACGAAGCCAAATCTAACAAAATGGGATGCAGTGCACTGGAGATCAATTTGCTTCTGTTCAGATTTTCCTTCAAATAACAGAGAGACAACACAGGAGTAACCATAACTTTGACTATGTTAAAGCTGTTAAACATTTGAAGTTGGGAGAGGAGTTGTTTTTCCCCATGAGACTTCTGGTTACAGCCATGTTGAGTGCTTTGTGATAAATGCAAGCAGATATCTAGATACAATACAATGTATGGCTAATTTTCCCTGTGTAACTTCTTCTTGAAGTCTAGTTGAGCTCTTTAACAAGGAGAGATTATAGATCTGAAGGAAAAGAATTTCATACTAATGTTTTGTGTTCTTGTGGTATTTTGTTTTATTTCATTTTTCTTCTTAGTGATATTTTTCTGTGATTAATGTAACAAGCTTTTGGATGTGCTTGTTACATAAAGATTCATCTCCAGGTTTGGATTATACTTACTGAGAAGGTGACCCGCTAAGGGACAGGTTGCAGTCTCACAGCACATGTAGTACACACTCTTCTACAGACAAATGTAGTACAGACAGTGTACTACAGACTACATCTGCCATGGATAAAATGGTCTTGAGTATTAGTCACTGACTGGCTGAAGTGTTCAGTTCCTGTTAATAGAGTGTCAACAAAGCTAGTTTTCTATTGCTAGTTTGTTCACGTGCTTGAAAGTGAATATCCAGTGACAAATGTAAGCATTTATTCAAATAAAAGGGTTGAAATTAATCACCAGTGGATACTTACTACCTTTGCAGTTCCTAAATATTACTTCAATATGTGGAACTGTTTTCCTTCCAGTAGCATGGAGGCTGGAAGGCTATAGTAGCAGAGGTAAAAAGCTGTAACATCTGTCTGGGAGTGGGAATGCAGAAAGAGTCCAGTTGCAGTTCCTGCAGCACGTTTGTGTTTGCATAGAACAAGTACTTGGAAAAGTAGACAACTCATCCAGGGAACAGAGAGATTATCACCTGAGTGCTTCCCAAACAAGGGCGTTTAGGGACAAATTCAGTACAAAGATTTGCCTTTTGAATCCTTTTGTTCCTTGTAGTCCTGGCCAGAGAGGGGAATGTGTTTGGGGACACTTAGATATGGACCTGTTCTAAGAGCTCATATTCCTACCATCTCCAGAGGACAAAAAAATCTCCAAGGAAAACAAGGCAATGTGTTTGGGGGTGCTTGGCATCTGCTAACCATTCAGTCAGCAGATAGCAAATCTGGTGACAGCTCATCCCTCTGAAGACATCACCTGCAGATGACCATATACATTCATAAGAAGCCTTTAAAGTAGTTCTGACCCTCTGCAGCACTGATCAGTTTATTTTGAGTATTAACTGACTGCAGCTTGTGAATCCCATTTGGTGGGGAGGGGAAATTAATTGATGTGAGATGATATTCTCCAAAATTAATATTGTTTATTAATGTTGATACTCAGAACTCTCACCACCCCCAACCACTAGTTTTAATAATATTTCAGTTCCTACACGGTCATGGAAACATTCTATGGATAATATCTAGATCTAGTAATAACCAGCAAAATGTGTAAATATTACTTGAACTGGAAGAGAAGATTCCTGTGGTCAGATGCCACTTGTGGTCAATATGCCACTTGCCCAGTAGATGGGCTCAAGCCCTTTCTGTTCTATGGCAGAAGGCAGTAGAGAATTACAAAGAGGTTTTTAAGCATTTACTCAGAAATTACTATTATTATTACCCTTGTGGGGGTTAGCCACAGTCCAGACAGGGGACTCTGTCTTGTTGGATGTTGAGGCTTGAATCTTCCCAGCTTCTGGGGAAAGGCACAGACAATCTCTGACCTTGTCTCCTGGCTTCTTCTGGATGATATGTATATATGTCCAGGGATTCTAGGCAGGACCTTCAGGTGCAGCAGGCAGATGTGGTGCAGTCCTGGCTCTATGTCACACTGGCCACACAGGCTGATTGCATGCAGGCATCCAGGGTCTGCTCCTGGTAACTGGCGGCAATGGAGTTTAGCAGGCAGCAATAAGGCAGTGTGCAATAGCAGCAGGGCTGGGCACAGCAGAGAGAGCACAGCAAAGAGCAGGGAAGCAAAAGCAGGTTGTTCACCTGCATATCTCCTTTTATCAATGTGGGCTGAGATTAATTGCCCTTTGGACACAGAACAGCCAATCAGGATGGCAGTTAACCAAACCTTATCCTATTATTCCCTCATTTGGGAAAAGCACAGGCCTTGCACTAGGCAGGCACAAGCTAAGTGTGTGTACCTTACACCACAGGACCCTGAGCAGGCCAGACTCTATGGCTCCAGGTTTTGTGTCTGTTTCCTGTGATTGCCTCTCTGGTGGAGCAGAAAAGCATGCCTAGGCAAGGCAGGACATGTATAAGCCTATTTTGGGCCTATCAGGCCTACCACAACACCATTAGAACTCCAAAATTCTGTGAGCAATCCTAGGGGACTAGTCCCTTTTTCCCCCAGGCAGTGGGCCGAAGGGTGTCCTTACGGGAATAAATGAGTTTTCTTTCCTCCATGTCTCTTCCACTATAGCATTATTTGGTTCAGTTTTGGGTCTGCCAGAATCTGAATAGGAAGGCAGCTTTCCTTCTGAGAAGGATTCAGAGCTTCCCATAAAATGTCTTCGTTTTTATCCTGTGGTGCTGTACACAGCTGCAATGAGCTGCAGCGTTTGCAAAGACACTATAGTAAGTGCTTCTGGAGCACAGCATCTGGTGTAGGACACTGCTGTGGTTAGGAAAAGTGCTAGGTTATTATCAGAGTCACATTATCTGAAGGTATCCTGCTGGTAAGAACAAGCTGTACTGAGTTCTAAATTGGTGAGTTCAAGATGTAGTACTAGATCTTTAAATCCCTTTTTGGGTTAAGTTTGGTTTTGGCAATATCCTCACCTAAAATCTAATTCAAAGTGTCTCAAGATACAGGTCACTGATGAAACAAATTTTATTTTTGCTTCTACACATGAATATTATCTTACTCAATTTTGGGGATTGCTTTCCATCAGAAGTTTCCCTTGGGAGTGTGGAGGTCTTTGCTGAGAAGCAGAAATTGATGTCTCTCTCTCAGGAGGTCTGTCTTTCCTAAAGATAATCTCTTCTAGCTGTGCAGAAAGGAGTCTTCACGTGACAGAAATTGAGATAACTTCAGCTGAAAATTAAGCTTGCGGGGAATGTGGAATGGCATCCTGTGGTGTCATCTTTGCTATCCATAGGATCAAGCCAGTGTAGGCAGTACTTGCATCCCACTGAGATGCAGTAGCTCTCTATTCAGATGCCCCTCTTCTGCTTTTTCTGCGCTTCCTTGACAGTCTGGGTGAATTGATTTTCCTCCATTTTGCAACAGATAAAATTTAACTCCTTGGTTGTCAGCTAAAGAACTTCAGGTACTTCAACTCTAATGGTTAAGGTGGTCTTATTCTCTATTGCACTTTCCATACAACCATTTAAGAAAATAGAAATGTCACATTTTGAGGGTAAGCCAAAGTTTTTAGCACAGAATGGGGCATCTCTGGCAGTGGTAGATAGATTTGCTTTATTTTCCTCTTAGAAACAGAATTCAACCTCCTGCTAGGAATTCACTGCTATTTCCCTTGCCACATCCCACTAATCAGCTGGGATCATTCCCTTGCTCTCAGGCTTCTACATGCTACTGCATTGCTGCTGTGTTTGAATTAGTATGGCATCTAGAGTCTGTTTGGAAGCAGGAACTTTGTTGTAACAGAAACTTTGCAAGCATGGTGGGAAAAAAAATATATTTCCTTTTCATCTTTGAGTCCAAATCTTTTATATCATCATAATTTGGACATTTGTCTCCCTTGCCTGCTAAGGATGACTGCATCCTTTGTAGGCTTTCCTCTGGGGAAATTTATAGTAAAATCTAAATACAAAGGTTCCCTTTAAAGTTACACACACTACAGGAATGTGAGTTATGAATCCTGTTAACAGAAATGGCTGTGTGAGAATATTAAACACTTAGTCAAATAAGGATTTTGCTGTGATGCATCTTGCTCTGAAAGGGTTGCTATAAATTTTGTACTGTGCCAAACATATTTATGCACCTCAAGTATTCAGGCTGTATTTGATGCTTATAGAAGTTGAGTCTGTCTGGCTTTTGTTGCTGATTGCTGGAGGAGCACATGCATATGTTGGTATGACTTAACAGAATTAAAACTCACATGGTTTGCAGTATCAAAACCAGGAAATTCTGCTGCCTGCAGTAAAACCAGAAGGTAATATAAACCAGAAAATAATCCTTGGGAAAACCAGTATGACTTTCATGACTTCCATTGACCAACACAGGCAGTGTCTTCTGGATAAAGCAGATTCAGAGACGAGTAGCAATTTACTTTAAAATTGTCTGTATTAAATATTCATAGAAAATTTTGCTTCATGCAGTGAATATTTGAACAATTAAGAGTCTGTTCATTGTCTCATTCTGGCCTCAGGCAGAACTAAGGGGCTGGCTTGAGAATGGTGCTGTTTGTAGCCTACCAGATGAGTGGTACCTATGAGATCACACTGGAACAGATGGAAATATCAGCAAGCCTAGAGGACAAAGGAGCAGCTGAGAAATCCCCCTCATCAAGACACCAATGAGTTTCTAGTATTTTGGTGTAGCTGGACTGCACAAGTCCAAGCTCCACCAGGAAACCTGGTTCTTCTCTGCTGCCCTGAGCCATGAGGCAAGGGACCACAATGGGGATCAGAGAGCCACCATCTGAGCTGCGAACAGGAAAGGTGACTCTATGTGCCTGAAGTGATCTGAATAGCAGAGCTCAAATGTGGGCATGGGTCTAATAATCACAGCAAATACACCCAGAACTCTTGCATGAGGATGGGTTGTTATAGCTTCCCAAGTGTGATGGTTTGGGTGTACCCCACCCCCCCACACTTTAGAAATCACCCAGTCTAGTCTCAGCCGGCTCTGGGAATATAAATAAAGCTATTTATTTACAGCTAGCACAATATACAAGCAGATATTTACAGTATATACAGTTATATACAGAAATAGACAAGGTAATACAGAAACACAACTCCCCCCCAGAAACCTGAGTCCCCAGGAGGGGCTCTCAACCAGCCCTGCACCTTCCCCTTGCTCCTCTCAACCTTACCCCAGTCCTAAAGATGAATAGAGGTTCAGCCAAGAGGTTAAGAAGCAAAGGTGAGTGGAAGGTGAGGTTAGGGAGATGCAGCTCAGTCAGAAGCCCAAAGCAGAGTGCGACAAGTCCCTCTTGAGCAGGAAATGTGCTACTTCCATGTCTGGGAACAGGCATGTTGTCAGCACGTGTATTTGATCGTGTTGTCTTGTTCTTAAGCAGTATGAGCAATTTTATATGGGGAAAAAGAAAAAGAATTTTGGAATTGCTTAAGGGTAGGGCCCTTAAAAAACCTACCTACTTTTCCTCCTGAAATGAAAAATAAATCAAAAACTGCCTGCCATTTTAGCTTTGCCTATTTCACCAGTAAAATTCCAGCTCTGCAAATTCTTGGAGCTCATGGTTCTTTTATGGGGTTATTTGAAGAAATGTGTTTGTCTTAATATTGTACTAATTGCTCGACCACAGCAGGGATTTTAGGGTTTCTGCGAGGAGTGAGAGCACAAGAGTGATCTCAAAGGCTTGGCCTGTCCCTTGGCACCTTTCTGAGCTGAGGCTCAAGGTTGTCTGCTGGCAAGTGTTCTTGGATGTGGTCTCAAAACTGCCTGTCTATTGCTGAGGCCATTTCACAGTGACTTGGTGAGGTGGCTATTCTTGTGACTAGATTTGATACAGATGTTAAAGCTGTCCCTCCAACATGACATTTAAAAATTATGAGGGGAGCAGGGTGCTGTGATTTCACCTTTTAATTTGTTTTTCTAAGCAGGGCTAAAGAGTTTAGTATCTTTTGGGTTACCCACTTGAATCCCACTGAATCAGGACAGAAAATTACTGAACGCATGAGAGGAGTGCAGTAATCATCTGGGGTCAGTGAACTATAGATTGCAATATTCGGCAGAGTTATTGCACTTGCTTGTGAGCCACAGCCGTGTCCCTTCTCTACCCTCTGGCAGCCATGGGAGAGGAGTGGAAGGCTGCTCTGCATTTCACTCACTTGGCCTTTTCCATTGTGCCCTTCCTGCTTTCTGAAGCCTTTCATGCTGCATTATTGATTATTTTTAATCAAAGAGATCAGAGTTCTTTTCCCCAGTTGTTGATATTCTGCTGATTATTGAAACTCAAGCAGATCATGAAAATAATAATCCAGATAATAAAGTTTAGAAGGAGAAACCTGACTGGCCAAGGTAACTAAACAAAGTTTTGACTTGTTTGATCTTTTTGCCTCTCTTGCTCTGCTTGTATTGTACAAGGTGTTTTATTTTTGCTTCCCCAAGGCAATCTACCAATAATTCAAAGACAGCTGCCTGTTCACACTTTGGTTTCTAAGCCCTTGGATATACTAGACTTGAATTGTGAGAACCTGTCTTTGAGCACTGTCTTACATTTTCTGTGCACTCCTGAACAGTCTCCCTCACCTCTTGGTATCTTCTGATTTTGTAAATGAGCTCAATGTCCTCTTTACAGGACCACTTTGAGCATCTTCAGCATGCTGGTTATTTTTTTCAGTCCATGAATTCAGTAAAAAGAGGAAAGAGGGAGGAGAACAAAAACGGATAGGTGACCTATGCACAAAGATGAATGTATAGTGAAAAAGGGAGGCCTTGCTAGAGTGGATTCAGACTCTGCCCCCTCGTCAAGGAGACTTGTGTGGCCAGAGGTTCATGCTGCAACGGACAATTCATAGGCTGTTGTTCACCATGCTAGATGTGATTTCTAGATCACTGAAACCATTCACTAGTTGGAACTGAGAATGTCATCATGCAAAGTAGATTTTATGACCAAACAACCAGCTTGCTTACTAATGATATGCAAATCATAGAAGTTCAAACATTTGCGTTCAATGCTTTTTCTTTGATTGCTAATGATGTTGATTCACAAAGAAAAAGCTTTCTAACATAAAGAGACTGCTTAATGTACCACACCAAAAACAAATGAAAGGATGTTGGATATAGTTCTGTTTTTGTTTTGTTTTAGGGATTTTTTGAGTCCTGTTAAGCCTTGTCCAAACACCTTAGGACTCATAAATTAGGTGGAAATAAAATGCAGTTTACCAGCTAATGAGCTAGTCTTTAATTTTTAAACAGAATTATAACTTAGCCTAAATAATAAACATGCACACTCAGTTGTGAACTTTTGTCCTGAATTTTGCAACATGCTTCTCACAGATCTTTGTTATTCTTGTTGCATGATGAGCATGGTCTTCATGCACCTGCTAAAAATCTCATACCTGTGGCAGGTTGTCCAACTCTAAATCATAGAATGGTTTGGGTTGGAAGGGACCTTAAAGTTCATCTAGTTCTGCCACAGGCAGGGACACCTTTCACTATCAACTGCCTTTTTACCCAGCCTCGCAACCAGAGATAGTTTGAAGGTGGAAAACAAGATGCCAATCTCCTCACATAGAAAAAGATCCTCAGAACCTGTTAACAAGAAAAATGAAGTGATTTATTTTTTCTGTTGAACTGCATTTTGAGACATGCTCTCATCAGTGGCCACCTTCTGTTTATTTTTCTGTTGATAATAATTCCTTTTTGTTGTGTGCTTAAATAGGAACCTAATTATTTGGGAAAAGTTTCTCATCAATGCCCCACTGGTTGACACCAGTGAAGGAAATTGCCTGTCTGGTTCCAAGTTTGGGCTATGAACATCACTTAGCATTCTGTAGGGAAATTGTATGCAGAGTCAATTTCAGCTGGTCTGATCACCTACTTTCCACTAAAAGGCAAAGAAGGAAAATGGTTATAGCTAGGGCACCAACATGGTGTAGAGAAAGTAGATGTCTGCAACTGGTTGGATTGTGACTTTGAAGTATGCATTTTTCTTTAGTTTACCATAAAGGGAATGTAAAAGCTCAAGGAGATGAATCCATCCTTTGTGATTCCCAAGTGCAGTTCCTGACTTCTTTCTTACATGCTTCTCATCCTGCGGGAGCAGCAAAGTGCACCAGTTACAGCAGTCTCAGTCCTAACAGACCCAGAGTACAAGGCTCACAGCAGTGCAGCAATGCAGTTTGACCTTGTGAATAATTTAGGCGATAATTTGTAACCGGTAGTCCCAGTATTTACTGGTCATGATGACATCATCTGCCCAAAGTACTTCTTCAGGTTTCATCAGGTCTCTTGTTTACAAGGAACGTTGGTTAGTCTAAGTACATAGATACTAAGAGGATGGCCCAACAAATAATTAAGAAAAGAAACTTAACTGAATTTTTAAAGAATGTGAATTTTAAAAAGCAGAAGCAAATATCTCATCTTGAGACTGATCAACACTTCATGATGATTCAGCAAGGTCTTGTTTGCCAACCTATTGAAGTTTATATTGTTGAACAAAAAGAGGAGAGATTTATCCCCAGACAATTTTCTTTAAAGTCTCTGCAAATAATATTCTACATCTGAAATAAAATTATGACACTTGAGACTAAAAGTACTGATGCTATTACTTGAGAAATGCAACTGCATCAGCTTTTGGTTTTTTTTTTTTTTTTTTTTTTTTTGGTATGTACCATACTGAATTTTTCTTGGGAATTCAGAGCCATTTTGACCTTTCAATGTTGCCTTTGCCTTTTATGATACTTTTAATCTCTTTATAATACTCTGGTTTCTCTTCAGATCGCATAACACTATGTTCTGCTGTGAAGATACTAGAAAACTGCAACAATAAATATTCCTCTTTAACATCTTCATAGATGATCTGGATGAGGGCATGGAGTCAGTCATCAGCAAGTTTGCAGATGACACTAAGCTGGGGGCAGATGTGATTGAGTTGGAGGGCAGAAGGGCTCTGCAGCGGGACCTTGACCGCCTGGACAGATGGGCAGAGTCCAATGGGATGGGGTTCAATAGCTCCAAGTGCAGGGTGCTGCACTTTGGCCACAACAACCCCATGCAGAGATACAGGCTAGGGTCAGAGTGGCTGGAGAGCAGACAGAGAGGGATCTGGGGGTGCTGATTGATACCTGCCTGAACATGAGCCAGCAGTGTGCCCAGGTGGCCAAGAGAGCCAATGGCATCCTGGCCTGCATCAGGAATGGTGTGGTCAGCAGGAGCAGGGAGGTCATTCTGCCCCTGTACTCTGCACTGGTTAGACCACACCTTGAGTACTGTGTCCAGTTCTGGGCCCCCCAGTTTAGGAGGGACATGAGATGCTTGAGTGTGTCCAGAGAAGGGCAATGAGACTGGCGAGAGGCCTCGAGCAGAAGGCCTACGAGGAGAGGCTGAGGGAGCTTTGATTGTTTAGCCTGGAGAAGAGGAGGCTCAGGGGTGACCTTATTGCTGTCTACAACTACCTGAGGGGTGGTTGTAGCCAGGAGGAGGTTGCTCTCTTCTCTCAGGTGGCCAGCACCAGAACGAGAGGACACAGCCTCAGGCTGCGCCAGGGGAAATTTAGGCTCGAGGTGAGGAGAAAGTTCTTCACTGAGAGAGTCATTGGACACTGGAATGGGCTGCCCGGGGAGGTGGTGGAGTCGCCGTCCCTGGAGCTGTTCAAGGCAAGGTTGGACGTGGCACTTGGTGCCATGGTCTAGCCTTGAGCTCTGTGGTAAAGGGTTGGACTTGATGATCTGTGAGGTCTCTTCCAAGCCTGATAATACTGTGATACTGATCCAGCAAAGTTGTCATAGCAGACAGCCAAGTTAGAAAATATGATCTACTTTGACTCCAAGACAATGCTACTGAGAAAGGCTAAAGTTAAATAGTTACTTGGGTGTCTGCTGATAGAAAATTCTATCAGGATAGATTTGATCCTTTTGGATTTTGTCATTTGTTTGTTTTTTTTTTTTTTTTTGTTTGTTTGATTGTTTTTTAAATCTGCCTTGGCAAACATGAAACAGAGAAATCACACCTGAAATGTAAATGAGCAATGCAGAATAGCATTTCTTCAGTGATTTTAAACAAGAATGACAAACTTCCAATAGGAGGTGAGATTTACAGGTACCCTCAATAAGATACAGATTCTAGTGAGTCAGCAAGGTGCTCTATTGCGCCATAGGAAAGTTGCTGCTGTTGGGGCAAGTTGCAGCTTTTCTGTAGTAGAGTAAAAAGCCTACCTCATTTTGGAGCAATTGGCTTGACATGCTGCTATGCTAAGAACTTCATCTTTCTGTTCCACCTAAGATCTCTTTGACAGGAGTGCCTGATTCAGATTTTTAAGTTGACATGTCCATGGCCCTTCATGTGCATAGTGAGGTCAACTGCCAGCCTAATAACGGTGCACTTGAAGTGCAGCAGCTGTAGTGTATGGATTGAATTGAACCCTTCTGTGAGCAAAAACTTCTTGGTTGTGATGGTTTGGGAGTTATCCACCCCCTCAGATTTAAGAAATCACCCAGACTAGACTCAGCTGGCTGGAAGTTAAGAAATGATGCTATATTTACAGCTTAGCACTATTTACAAGCATATATATACACAATTATTTACAGTTATATATAAGTTAGAAGTAATACAGTAACACAAAATCCCTCCCAAAAGAATCAGATTGCCAGGAGGCTCCCAACCCAAACCTTCTCCCCCCTCTTTCCCTCCCTTCAGAAATAACCAGATCAATCCCCATATATCTCACATGATAAATCTGGAGAGATCCAAGGTGAGATGTCAAAAAAATGACAAGAAGGTTAGGGGAAATAAAGGGTTAAGTTGGATTAGAGTTAAGGCAGATATAGCTATGCACAAAGACTGCCAGTGAGAAGGAGCTGAGCTGAGAGCTGAGAAGCATGTGAGAAGTGTGTCTCATCTATATTTTGACTAGTTGTGTTTCTCAGCAGAAGAATGAGTGATATAGGGTACTTTTTTCCCCTTTCTTCTCACAGCTAAGGATTTAATCTCTCTCACTAAAATATTCTGAATAGCCTCAAACCAGCACAATAGACCACTCCTCTAGTTGGCATTGAATGTAATGATTTTTAAAGAGAGGTGAACAACTGAGGAGAAATAAATTAATGCATGTTAGGCAAACAGGAAACCTGTATCTGTAGCATACTAAAATCTAAACAACTGAGGCTGGGGTTTATGTCCCTTAAGATGTAGCTTATAGGTTTAGGTGCTCCATTAGGATGCCTATATGTGCAGTACAGCTTTATGTTGCTACAACTAGTGTAATACTAGGCAGCAGAGCTAAGAGATGGTTGAAAAGGAGACATTTTTTTCAGGCAGAAGAGAATCCCCACTGCTGCAATTGACTTCAGTGCAGTGGGTGAGATTCAGTGACATGATTGTAGGCAACTAGCTTGAGATGCCTTAAGATATCCAAAATAACCATGCACTTTTGCCTGTGGGTGTGACCCAGGACCAGAAGAACACCTCCAAACCTCTCGAGTAGCATCTGGGGTAAGGAAGAATCTCAAGGGACAGATTAAAATGCACTCAAGTGTGTGGTCACTGAGGGTATATTCAGAGGGTTATTGTGTAAACATCAGGCTTACTCTTAATCATAAACCCAAAGACTTTGAGAACAGGTTCTGAGATGTAGATTTGCTGGCTCTAGTCTGCATTACCAGTCACTGATGGTTCTGCAGGTGTGTCATTCTTCCCTTTTGATCTGGACCAAGGATCAAACGTGCATGCTGGGCTTCAGGGCAGGATATTAGAGCCAGATGAGTATTGATGCACATCACTGAATCCCTGTAGTAACCCAGGGCAGAATTGCATTCTGGTTGTGTGCAGCTACATAGGACAGGTCTGTCACAAGCTACTCTTAGGGCACAAAGACTACTTTGATGATATTTCTGATTCTACTATATGTATAAGTGTGTAGGATGGGGAAAATATGGGCTATAGGGACAGAGTGTGAGTATACCCCAAAGGGGAAAAGTAGCAGATAAAATGATATTTCTAAAGCTTGCTAACCTACTGGAGCAGGGCAGTGATCTGTGTGGTGATCTGTGTTGGATAGTATTGTCCTGCTCTGGCGGGGGGATTAGACTCAATGATTGTACCAATTGTACCCAATGGTACAACCATTTTGTTAACAAGCACTATTGTTGTTAACAATTTGTTAACAAGCATAAATGACGCCCACTGTCCTATTCCCACACTTTGATATTTCTGTGTTTATTAGCTTTGAAAACTGAGGCTCTTAGAAACAAGAAAATATGTGGCAGGAAAATGGTAGCAACACATATATGCTTAAAAAATTGTACTGAAATGTTCTAACTTCACTGCACTTCTAAAATCACTTTTTCCTACCATCCCTACCAATGCTACAAGTAGGACACAGTCACAACATTGCACCTCCAAGACACAGAATTTGTATTGTGTTGGTGTTTGCCACTAATAGGATTCCAGCACAAAGACTTTAATCCATTGCTAAGTAAGTGACAGTGTAGTAATGTGATTTGAGGAGAGGACATGGCTAACATGCTACTTCTGCTCTTCACAGACTTGGTTTTGTAATCTTCTGCACAATTCTTTGTTCAGGTTTCTGGAAGTTTTGCTACTGCCCACGCATGCCTTTAAATATTGTCTCAAACCCTGCCAATGTATCTGCTGCAAAATTCAGTCTATAATTACTTATGCTTCCCATCTCTGAATCACCATATAATGCATGTTATGCTGGAGCTGTAAGTATTGTCTTTAATGTTGCAGTAGGCTTATTCCTAATGCAGTTTTAAGGACTAGTAAGGTTGTGAGCAGCAGATCAGTAATCTTATCATCACTGGTGGATAAATTCTCTGAGTTTCAATTTGACATCTGGTCAAGCACAGTTTGTCAGCTTCATGTTTTACTTGGGGCTAATGGACATGTCCAGTCTTATTTTGACTTCATAAGTTTCAGTGCTTGCGTGTGAATATATTGGCATGCTGTAGGCTGATCGTGCTGGTGCTTGTGAGCTGATGGATTTTTTCTGGGTTTCAAGACTTATGTAGTTGAGGTCTACTGTGGTTGAGAGCACTTTCCTCACTTTGTTTTCATGCTGGGTCATTCAAACTCATTAAGTGTAATCTTTTTGTGGACATAATAAATTAGACTAATTTTTTTTGAATGCTTGCTTGAAATTAATCTGAAATATTTCATTGCCTATAGGATATAGATCTAAGAGAGCCTAGAGTCTCTTTGTAATAGAAATGGAGCTATTCAAATATAGACTTGTCAGAGCAGACTAGCTTTGGTTAGATGTGTTGCACCCCAAATTCTGCTGGCTAGACTTTAGGTGCTATGGTATGGGTCTCAGACAATTTGTTCAGATGCTCAGACCTATTCTGTGGATGTGTAATCTTAAGTGACATAGAGCCTATCACTGGTAAGATTAGCAGTGGGACCTTCTTCTTCACCATTGACTCATTAAATTTGCACATTATCACAGCACCAGTTGATATAGTAGTCCTTGTGTTCTCTCAAAAGAGATTCTGCACTTTTCTATCTTTCCATAATGGTATCCAAATGACCTGTCTCATCCTAAAGCAGGCTTTGAATTCTGCCCAA
Organism: Pogoniulus pusillus; assembly: GCF_015220805.1. NCBI lineage: Eukaryota > Metazoa > Chordata > Aves > Piciformes > Lybiidae > Pogoniulus > Pogoniulus pusillus. The sequence continues at coordinate 39,194,840 of NC_087267.1, forward strand.
AAGCCTATTGAAAACTGAGGTCTTTCACAGTGTTGCTGAATAGAATGATGCTCAGTGTCGTTATTGAAGCCCAGGGAGAATTACCCAAGTGTCTCAAACATGTTAAATGGCAGATGGGAAATGGAGATCTGGAGAAACCACTTTGCTGGGATCTTGCCTTTGTTTCCTGTTCTGTATGAAGGTGTTGTGAGGCAAACGGACAAAGGATCTTATATTGTTGCACAATGGATGCATGTGCTAGGGTAGGCTGGAATTAGACCTGGTTTATTACTCTGCTTCCAGCCCAACAGGAAATGAGGTTGTCCTGCACTATGTAAAACACAGCTTTATGTTGTGCCATATTCAGAGATGCTGTCAGAGTCACTGAGTGCACGGTGATCAGCATCTTTTCTAATGCTCACAGCTGTGTCTTTGCATAGCTGGATCACGGGCTGCCAACTCTCACTTCTTTTCTGCAGTATAAATAATGAACTATAAAGGCTGATGCTTAAAAAAATATTTAGAAACCTTATTGTTTTGACATTCAAAGAAAATCAGTCTACTGTATAGCTTGTGAAAGTGTTGTCCCTTTGCTATTAGTGGTTTGAATTAGTGGAGCTATTAGTCTTAGAGTCAGTGGGACTTAGGCTTCTAAATGCTTCTGCAAGTCCATTGACACAGGCTTTGTCAGAAGAGTTAATACTTTTTACTACAGCGAATGATATCTGAGGAAAAGAGAATAGACTTTGAGGCAAATAAGCTGTTCTTCAGGTCACCTGTATTGTGAGTCTAGACCTTAGTTTCAAAGTGATGTATGAGCCCTTCAAAATGTCACTCAGTGAAAAAGATTTATGATGTCTGACTTATTTCTCCCCCTTACCTTTTTAGTGCTGGTGTAAATCAGAAGTGGTTCAGTGGAGCTAGACTGTGTGAAGCTGTCCAAGAGACATGGGCTGTACAGTACATTACTGGTCCTGGCTTGGAGACACACAATAATTCTTACCTTTTCAGCACACTTTGAAAGATATTGGACAACTCTTAGCTCCCTGTCATTTTCATTTCTATAGTAGTCTCAAAATAGAGAAAAGGCAATAACCCTGGCAATTAAAAAAAAAAAAAAAGTGCCCTTTAACTGGAAGATGGAAGCTAAAACATTTATTTTAAAATACTGTACACTGCTAAGTAAGCCTGTGGTTATTTTTGTAAAATACTGTCTTTTTGGAGGCTTAACTGTCTTCTGCTCATGCAAATCCAAGTGATACTTGTTGGCAGGATGGACCTGAAATAAAATCTAAATGCTGTACTGAGACTTATGAAAGATTTAGATGAACTGACTTTTTTTTTTCCTCTTTTCATTTTGATTTATTTTTCTTTTTATTATGATTCCTTAAAGCAATTATAGTTATGTTCCATGCCCTGCCCTGGCTTGTCTGCATGCTGCAAGGCTTGTCACAGGCTGCATGGGTCTCTGCGCTAACCGTGCATGCAGAGGCTGCAAGGCTAAATGCAAGCTCTGAAGGTGTCTTCTATCTTGTTGCCAGGGAGTGTGTGAGTGCCTGAGGTGAATTCGAATTTAGGGACCCTCTATGCACTGAGCTGCTTATGTGACCTTGGGCAAGCAGTTTGTGTGGGGTGAGATTCCTAATGTCGTGGTCCCTTGGTTTGATGGACAACTCTGTCTATGGTAGGAGAAACTGCTCCCCTATTTTAGATGTTTGTCTGAAAATGGGAAAAACCTCCTGCTGGGAATATTTGCTTCTCTCAAACTATAGTGTTAGCCCAAATGGCTGACTTGGACTGTCTTCTGACATCTGGATTTCTGTAGGACTGCAAAAGTGTTTGAACTCTATATTAAGCTCTGCCTGAGCCTGATACATCCTCTGAAGTCTCCACGATTGGCAGGAAGGTGTCTCTCTGTGTTTGATGTTAGGTGACAGGTAGCTGCAGTGTCACCAAGGTGAGGTTTTGCACCTTCTTAGATTCCAGAGAGTTGTTGGAGGGTACCTTTGAAGGGGTGAATAACTTCCCCCTCTTCCTCATTGTACTTTTGAAGGCTGAGTTTTATGGTTCAAAGTACATCATGGTCAGTCTTTATCTCCAGGAGTTGGTGACCTGACCCATGCTCTGAAGATCCTTTTCTTTGAAGGTGACAACAATAGAACTTTATCCAGCAGCAATGATGCGATGTTAGTGGATGTCTTATGATACCCATCACCCAACAGTGTCAGGAGTGGAATTAACCACAATTAGTAAGAATGAGCACACAACCAGTCAGTGGCAGAAAGTTCATTCTATAATAAACACTGTAAAAATCTGCCTTGAGGAGTCTGGAAAGTGGGGTCTGTAGCTAGAATAACTTATTCCAAAATAATTTGCTCCTGGTAAGGTAATTCTGCAGCTGTAAGTGTGTGTTCTGCATGTAAGTGCATGCATCTTGGTCTAAAAGATTTCATATGTGCTCTTCCTTCAGCAGTGGGGACACCTGGATACATCTTGGGTGAGAAAGTGACTAATCAGTTCACAACTTTGATTTGAGATCAGACAAGTTTTTCTCAGTAGGAGGAGAATTAAGATACTTATTTCCTTACAGACACTTCAGATTCTTTTCTATTAGATTTAAATCCTTTTCATTCCACCAAAGGGGAAATACTTTCCTGGTCTCTTTTTATGAACTAAAGCTGAAATATTTCTTCTGTCAATGCTTTGACAGTTCTGGGAAGCACCTACCTTAGCTTTGATCTCCTCCTCTCCTCTCCCTATTAATTTTTAACACTTGTTAAAAGATTTGTTCTGTTTGTGAGTTGTGAGAAGGTGTCTTAATTTATAGACAGCTTGAGTATATCTTGCTGTAATTTCAAAGTGTCATTTTTTTTCTCCTTCAGGAGTTTAATTCATATCCTCTGCTACCACACAGCAGCATAACTACTTTAAAACTTATGAAACCCTCCTGATATGAACCTGTCAAGACTCCTGACCTTGTTAGTTAGAAAATATAGAGCTGATTTCTCACTGGAAACTTCACACCTTTAAAAGTCCATTGTCAACTACAGCAAAAACTCTTGGGTTTCATTGATAAGAAAAGAAACAAACCCAGTTTTGTTTATCAGGAAATGAGATTGCAGGAAATTATCAGTTATCATTGTTCAGATAGATGAATCAGCAATTTTTAACCAGAAGATATATGCAAATACAGCTTCATAGAAAACAGCAGTTTTCTCTCAGTCTCTCAAAACATGTTACAAGTTTGTCTTCTACTTACCTGCTTTTCTGTACTGAGGATGTACAAACTTGCCAGGGTTATTAATAATAAACTTGACAATTAAATCAATCACAGTCCAAGCTTGGCTATGACCTATGGAGATAAACAGTATTAGTAGTAGCATTCCATGGGAAAGTCTTGATTATTTTTTTTCTCCAGGCTTTTTATGACTAGATTTTTGTCCCCTCTCCCTACCCTTCAGTAAAGATAAGCAAAGTGTCTTCCCCCCCACCCCAGTTTTTCAGTTAAAAAACTCTTCAAAATCGCAGGACAATGCAGGCACTTTTGACCAGCTTCATAGAATAGAATCATACAATCCTAGAATCAACCAGGTTGGAAGAGACCTCCAAAGTCATCCAGTCCAACCTAGCACCCAGCCCTGTCCAGTCAACTAGACCATGGCATTAAGTGCCTCAGCCAGTCTTCTCCTGAACACCTCCAGGGACGGTGACTCCACCACCTCCCTGGGCAGCCCATTCCAATGCCAATCACTCTCTCTGGCAGGAACTTCCTCCTAACATCCAGCTTATACCTCCCCTGACACAATTTGAGACTGTGTCCCCTTGTTCTGTTGCTGGTTGCCTGGGAGAAGAGACTGAACCCCACCTGACTACAACCTCCCTTCAGGTAGTTGTAGACAGCAATGAGATCACCCCTGACCCTTCTCTTCTCCAGGCTAAACACCCCGAGCTCCCTCAGCCTGTCCTTATAGAGCTGTGTTCCAGGCTTCTTACCAGCTTCATCACCCTTCTCTGGACATGTTCCACTATCTCAACATCTCTCTTGAGTTGAGGAGCCCAGAATTGGACACAGTACTTAAGATCTTAACTAGAATAAAGTCATGACAGGGATAAAGGAGTAAATGGGATGGAGTTTTAGGTTGTTATCTGAAGGGTAGCATGCTGCAGTTTTAGTGACCAATCTGGAGAAACTATTTTTTTCATTTGTGTGATGGACAAAATGTCTCTAAGGTTCATCAGCTCAGTGAATGGCTGTGCTGCTGCTACTGCAATTTCTTAAAAAGCAGGGAGCATAAAATACACAGGCTTGGTCCAAGAGATTGTGCATCAGATCTTGTGGGAGGAAGATCAGGACCTCTCTGAGAGGGTCTGGGCTTGCTTTGTGCTGCTGTTATTTTCCTGCAGCCCACTGGCTGCTCTCAGAGGGGAATTTGGCATTTGTGGGTAACCTTTGACATAAGGTGCTTTCCCTGGGCAGCAGTTGTAGGTTAAAACAGCAGTGGCAGAATCTGCCATCCTGCTACATACACCTAGTAAATGGCAGATCAGAGAATTTCTTTAAAGATGCTTTTCAGCTGTAAAATCTACACTAGCACTTCACTCATTCCTCTCCTTTCTTCTGCCCTCCCTCTCATTTTCTTTTCTTTCTTTCTTTCTCTTTATTATTTTTCCCTAGCCTGTGATATTTGATATCAAAGAGCTTTGATTGAAATGAAGCTTTCATTCACACCCTTAGCCTTTACTCTTTTCCTTCTCAAACTCAGGACTTTGAATGCCCATTCTCTGCTCCAGGGACATGGCACATGCTGGTGTTTCGTTGCTATAGAGCCACAAATGCACAATTCACCCATCCTGAGCTCTCCCTCCTTTGGTTCATCTCCAGAGGCAGACCTGTCCGAAAGCCCATTAAGACTGTCTACATACTCCAAGGCTCTGGAGGGTGCTGCATGAGTGAAAAGAAAGATCTTTAAATGCTTGAAAGTAATGCCTCAACTCTTTCCCTTGTTTGGCATGTTGGAATTTTCTTTCTGGGGGCAGAAATCCTCTCAGCAACTGTTTGTAAAAGGTGGCACTGGGATCTGTTTGTTCTCTCTGTGTTCATCTGGTATTGAGTATCTGACATGGAATATCAGCAGCAGATTCAACTGAACTCATGACAGTTGCAAATTAATCCCTCCAGAGCACGCTACAAATGCAAGTATGGATGCAATAAAGTTGTTATTGCTTCCACAGGACTTTGCAATCACGTCTCTTTTCTGCTCAACAGATAAAGGTACAGGAGATCCTGAATCTACAGAAAGGCATAATCCATTGACTTCTCCTGCCTCCTTGCTCAGGCATATTTTGGCACTTTGTTGGTACAAGAGTTTTTGTGTGTGCACCTCTTAAATGTAACCCCTCAAGTACCATCCCATCCAATCTACCATTCAGCTGCAAACCCACATGGTCTCTTCCCTATTCTTCTCAAAGCTTTGTGTGTCTCTGCTTTTGTAGTCTTGTGTTTGTAAATCTTTCTACATCTTCTGTCACCTCTGGTCCTTTCTCTTGCATGACTGTGATGGTTTGGGTGTTGCCCTCCCCCCCCACACTTGTGAAAATCACCCAGACTAGACTCAGCTGAGATGGGAATTAGAACAAAGCTTTATATTTACAGCTCAGCACAATATGCAAGCAGCTATTTACAATATATACAGCTATGTGCAGAAATATACAAGTTAAACAATAATACAGAAACACAACAGCCCTCCCAGAAACCAGAGTCCCCAGGAGGGGCTCCCAACCACCCTTCCACCTCCTTTCCACCCCTCTATCTTATCCCAGACTTCACCTTACATTCAAGGTGAGTTTGGCAAATCAATCAAGGGGGTTAGGAAGCAGATGGATTATTTACACAGACAGTAAGTTAGAGAGAGAAGAGCATGCAGCCAGTCAGAGAGTGACTGTGTTATCTATGTTTGTATTCTTGTTTTTATACATCTCAGCAAGCCTTTGAGTGAAGTAGACATCACCTTTGTTTCCTTTTCACAGCATATAATCTAATTCCTCTCACTAAAATATCCCAGCTAGGCTCAAACTAGCACAATGACAGAATTCCATTGCTTTTATAGGGCTAGGGGAGAAAACTTAGGTGCTACCTCCCACATCCAGATCCTTCCATAAATGCTTGTGGTCAGCCTGGTTCAGAATAACCATGGAAGTTAAGTGCCCTGCTAATCTCAGTTTAGAATCACATAGTTCTTCACAGTAAAATAATATAAAGATTGAAGAAGGCATGTTTCATAAAGCTACAATTTTGTATATCCTTGCATAGATCCATTTATAATGGATCCATTTCTCATATTTTCATGTTTAAGAGCATAACTTTTTTATTCTTCTCATACTAAGCACATTAATGCTCCAAGGAAATCACAGTGGTTATACACTGTTGCAGTGAACACATGTATACTTATTGACATTTGCTAATTAAATTTGTTCAAACAAGTGAGGTATACCCTGGAAGAAGGTGCAGAGTAAATGTGGGCGCGAAAGGGAGGAAGTGTTGGAAGGGATAATAGTCAGAAATGTGATGATCATTATTTTCTTGTGATGTATTTGAAAAGCAACTATTACTACTACAACATATTTTTAAAAAATCACAGAAAGCTTTGAAATGCAAAAAATGTCTCCTTATCAATGGCCTAAGACCTGCCCTAGACAAGCAGAAAAATTCCAGCTTTGTGTATCCTGAAAAGTTAAAACCACAGGATGTCTGAATTTCAGCCTGTGTACAGATGTAAGATACATATTGACAAATGCAAGCTGAATTAGTTTAGATCATCTTTGACCACAAGCACCAGTAGGAAAGATCATAGTTCCTTAGTTGTTATTATTGGGCAGCAATTTAATATCAAAATAGCTGATAGCAAAGCTGTAAAAAAATCAAAGACTCTTTTTTGTCCCTGTTCAAGAAAGGAGCAATTTTTTATTGTACTTGCCTTGAAATATATCTGTTAATATTTTTTTCTTTGCAAGCAATCAAATATTCTTTTTCAGTGTTTCCTTAAGAGACAAAAAAATCATTTCTGGGGTGTGACAGTCAATGGGGTGATATGCAATAGCATTTGCAGAAGCACAGTCCTTTCCAGCTTTACTTTCAAGTGCTGTATCTTTTCCTCCTCTTTGCTCCTGCTCTTCTTGCTTACATGTGAGCCTCCAAGTCACTGTTGGGTTCAGCTGAAAATGCAGGTTCCTTTTCTCCCACGTTTAAGGAGTGTAGGTTGTAGTCCTGTGGCATTACTTCAGCAAGTCTAAGTTCTCAGTTCAATACATTCACCTCTATGTTTTTAGGGGCGGCAGGCAATGTGTCAGCTTTCAAAGAACAAAGTGCCACTCATTAACAAAGACATTTCATAGAAAGTGTACTGTAAAACAATAACACTCTTATTTACATTGCTGTCTCAACAAGATGCTGCTTATGCTGCACCGGAGATGAAATATATCTGAAAGGCCTTGGAGAAATCTCAGCCTTCTTTTTCTCTGTATTCTTAGTTAGCTACACTCAAAGTAGGTGCTCTGTCCTCCCTTTGCAGACAGCTCAGACCAATGATGAGCTTTGGAGCATGGGTCAGCCATTTTAAGTGCCTTTTTAGGATGAAATTCATTTGAAGTTATATTTCTGATTAAAAGGGAAGGTAAATATCGGGTATTAAACACGTGAGAGTGTGCGAGTGGTCTGATGGGTATCATGCAAATTGTCTTTATCTCCCTACTATCTACAACATGTCCAATATAGTTCAATAAGTAATTTCTCTTGAGCTAGGCACTGCTAGTTGGTGATTTTTCATGTCTCTTCTTACCTTCTGTCAATGTGGACAGTCAATATTATTTACGTCCCAGAACAATATTTCCTCTGTGAAAAAATCTGTATCTATGAAGGCTGCTTTCTCTGAACTAGGAATGTCAACTTTAATGCTCATATATTGTTGGGAAAATCCCTACCTCTCTAGTGCTGCCACATTTTTCTAGCCTAATCTAAGGTTCATGAAATTGCAGCTGCACTCTGCATAAATTGGTCTTTACCCAGTGTGTGCTCACACATCAGACAGTACCAAGGGTGAGAAGTACTTTTCTTGACAGACAGCTGTGCTTCCTTATTTGGGGTTGCTGAGGTTTCAAAGTGGAGTTCAAAATGAGATGATAGAAAGGTGGAAGGAGTGGTCAGTATCCCAGGTGGGTTGTGCTGCCATTCTGAGAGAACTCAACAGCTTGGAGAGACTGGCTGACAGAAACATCATGATGTTCAGCCAAGTGAAATGTGAAGTCCTGCGCATGGGGAAGAATAACCCCATGTACCAGTATACAGGCAGTCAGCTGGGAAAGAGCTGTCCAGAAAGAAGGGATTCTGGAGGACACCAAGATGACAATGTGGCATCAGTGTACCCTTGCAGCAAAGCAGCTCAGCAGTCTCCTGGGCTGCATCAGGCAGAGGTGCCAGCAGGTTGAGAGGGGTAATCCTACCTGTTTCCTCAGAACTGATGAGAGACATCTGGGGTCCTGTGCCCGTTTGTGGGCTTCCCACTACAAGAGAGATATAGGCATACTGGAGAGAGTCTTGCAAAGGACCACAAAGATGATAGACTCGAAAACCTGTCATATGAGGGGAGGCTGGGAGAGATGGGACTATTCAGCCTGGAGAAGGGAAGACTCAAGAGGGATCTTACCAGTTAGTGCGAACACTTGATGGAAAGGACTAAAGAAGAGGGAGCTAGGCTTTTCTTCATGGTTCCCAGTGACAGGAAAATGCAGTGGGCACTAACTGAAACAGGAAATTTTATATAGATATCAGAAAAAAACTTTTTCACTGTGGAGATGATTATGCACTGGCACAGATTGCCCAGGAAAATTGCAGTCTCCATATTTGGAGCTATTAGAAACATAACAGGACACGATCATGAACAGTCTGTTGAGGGCGACCTGTTTTGAATAGTGGATTGGACAAGATTATCTTCAGAGGTGCCTTTCCACCCCAAGCATCCTGTGATGTGATGCACAAAGGTCAAGGTGATACACTGACTACAACCAAGCTTGCACTTCAGATTCAGAGTATATGTCCTGCCTGCTGAGAGTGTTTGCTAACACTGTGGTTCCTTTTTAAGAGCATTCTCCTGAGGCTTGCACTGGCAGTTGTGCCACTCAGATGTGGGACATAAATTCAAGTGGTGTGATCCCTTCTGGGCTTCCAGCTATGGATGCAGCTCTCAATGTATATCAACTGTGAGATACCTGTGTTTAGGATCAAGTTTTGCAGATTTCAGATGCCTTTTCTGCAGCAAAAGTCTGAATGGAATACTCCTTTCATTGGGCTAAAATGTGAAAGTTGAGAATCCCTTTGTAAACACATATAATCCAACTTTTACCCAGAAAAAACCCCCCAGAATTTCACCATGTGACATAGGCTGATTTATACATTCCACAAAGCACTGTGCCACCTGCAACTTACTTCATTGTTTTAACTCCCCTGCAATGGATTCTGCTGAATGTGCACTGCACAGCAATCAGTCTACACAAAGCTTTACATTTCCAGAGGGACACAGGCTGTAGTCATTCCAATGCATAAAAGAATACAGACTTAAACATTCCTTTCCACATAGTAGGTGCTACCTGTTTATTCACTGGAGCCCAGAGTGCAGCAGGTAGTACAGGGAGAACTCCAGCAATTTGCCTTGTTGTATTGCTTTATGAAGATTAATGAGCAGAGAAGTGAACAGGAGAGCTCAGCAATCTGTTAAACCAGGGTGTTCAGGCCTGTTTGTAACAAGCAAATAGGTCCGGGGACAAAGTGATACAGATGAGAGGTGTTAAGATACACTCACTGATTTCAGAGATCTGCAAACAAAATTCCTGCTGTGTGATCTGTCATTCATTTTGATTATGGATTACAACCAGCAGTAGAAGACATGGTTGGAGGGTATTTCCAGGAACTGTTTTACTGCCAGAGTGTAATGTGGACTCTCAAGGCTGAAATAAGCTGTTTCTTTTTAAAACGTGAAGGGAGCAGAGGAAAGAAACCTTTTGGAAGTGTCAAGATTTTATGTTTTTGTTTTATTATTTCTTTTTTTCAAACATCTTTACTTTTAAAAGATGGAAAGTATTGGAAACAAGCCCTTTAAAAAAAAAAAAGGCTTGTCTGCTTGGAGTATCTGATGTGTTTCTCCATACCACAAACCAAAGTGCTTGAATGACATTTTCAAGACTAATAGATGGCATTTTTGGTGGTTGCAATTAAAATAACATATTTAATGTCTCTGACACTTAATATCTTGTGCACAGCTGTTTGCAATATCTTTGCTCAATAGTAAACAGAAGCAAGTTATAGTGATGTATGTTGGAGTAATGCCATGCCTGCTTAGATGTGAAGTTCATGGGGTTTTGCATATCAGTGATTACTTTTGCAGGAAGCACTGCTGGAGCCAGGCAGGCCTTCATACTCCCCTTCATATTGCTAACTCCCAGCCCTGATGGAGACCGTGGTGACACTGCCCATATTGGCTATTGGGGCAGGGTGTGCTCATCAGCTCAATGCGCTCCATGTCTGATGAACTGTTGTGGTCTGAGGGGTTCCAGGCTATCTCAGACTCCCTTAAAAAAACTACAGAGACCAAGATCCGTCCCAGGGGATGAAATGGTCACCATGGATATTGTGATTTGTTATTCAGTCCCATAAATCCTGCAAACATTTTAAAAGTAAACAGTACGGTAAATTCATTCTCTTTTCTCCCTTTTACTTTCAACTCTCCAGAGGGATCCTTCTCTGGTAGCTATGTAGAGGCACCCTGTAGGCTGTGGCCTTTGAGTCTGCTTGGGGCCTAATTGGGAGACAATTGGGGATGGGAGAAAATGAACACTGGGGTTTGGTGTGTTTTGGTTTGGCTGGTGGAAAGGTCTTGGAGTAAATCTTACGTATCCTAGGTGTTAAGCTTTCATGTATGCCATATCTTTTCCTGTTCACTTTTAAATACAATCTTTCTGTATTTTCTTCTTCAGTTCAGCGAGTTTACTGCCCTCTCTCCTTAAAAAAAGAGTGAAGTAAGATAATCTCTGTCTGTCACGCTTTTACATGAAAAAAACTATGACAGCTCCTCAGTAGACACAGTGGAGTCACACAGTGCAGCAGTATTGACAACAAGTCCTTTAGAGTCAATGGCCAGGCATAGGCAGTAAAGGGCCATTCCTCAATTACGCTGTATAAATGGAAGAAGACTGTTTCTGTTTCCCACGCTGCAAGCTAAGAAGATGTAGGAGAGCCTCTAAACACTATTCTATAGCAGAAAGAATGAGACTTCCATGATATGCACGTACAAGGCATTTTGTTCCTTTCATTAGGTGGTGATCTTGTTTTGGATAGAATCACACTCTGAATTCCAAATTATTTAGTTCATCAGTTGAGAGAGGGAAGGCATATCAACTGCCTTCTGGGAATGTGAAAGTTTCTTCTCTGTTCACTCCATCCCACATGCATTTTGAAAGAATACAGCAGTACCTTCATCTTCTCACACTGGTGAATTGATGCCCCATTTCTTGTGAATTCATCAGGCTGGTTTTGTTCTCCTTGCAGATGAGGATATGGTATTAGGGCTACTGTAGGCCAATGTTAGCTCATATGCTGGTTTGTTGAGATGTGGAACTAGCTTCTGCTTCCCTCTTCCTGCACAATGAGCACAGTTATTTTGACAGCAATCTGATTTTTTTCTTAATCATTCAGTGTTCATCATGTACACAACAACAATTTACAAATTCAAATGTACATGGCTTATGACTCTTACAAATATTTGCTTTCAAAAAAACACCTCTTGAAATAGGACCATTTATATGGTCAAAGAAACATTAATTTCCTGAGTTGGATGATGGAAATCTTCTTTTATGGTGTTATAGTTCAGTGGTGCAAATAAATAGACTAATAGATTTGTGTAAAGATGCTTATTTCAAAGTGAAGATTTTTTTACTGCCAACTGTACCAAAGAGATAAGGTTGTAAAATAGCAAATTATTCCCATGTAATTAATTTTTCATTGTCTGTACATGCATATATATGTGTTTTATTGCCTCCTAGGTAGGCAGGATGAAAAATATATACAATTTTACCTATGGCAAATTCAGCACAGTAATGTGACTCTTCGGGCATCTCTCTTCTTTCTCACTCCTTGTTGCGCAAATACGAACTGCTTCCTGCTGAGGTTTCAACCCAAAGCTGGTTCTTCAGGAGGGGAGAAAGAAAACTAGGGTATTTGTCTGCAGTTCATTCTGTCTTGTTATGTGTGTCAAATGATGTAGACTAGGCAGACAAGAATCAAAGCACCCCTTAACACCTTGAACACTAGATTCCTCTAAATCCAAACGTCTCATTATATTTGCTGACATATGTGATATGCAAACATTATGATATATGCATATGATAGGCCTTTATGTCCTTCAGTTCACATTGGCTAATATATTTCTGGGTTTTACCTGTAGCAAGTAATGAGGAAACTGTGAATAACTGGAATAACTTGCTGCAGCAAGTATCCTGACCCATTTGGTAAGAAATGTATTGAAAGAAGGTCACTGCAAGCTTGAGTGACCTATGGGAGTCCCTGTGGACTAGGCTGTGCTTGAACTCAAACTTTATTGATTCAAATTCCATCTTCATATTTAACATAAACTTCAGAAAACAATTTAACTTCTGCAGTAATATTTTGATATTGAGAGCAATGGTTAGTTTCACAGAGGAATTACTTTTCAGAGAAATGGTAACTGTTAACCTTTAAAAGTGTAATGATTTATTCCCTAAATTCATTGCAGGCTCCTAGTGATTAGCAACAGGGGCAGATGGAGCTGTTATATTCACAGGTTATTGCTAATGCTGGATACACTGATGTTTCTAGACACATACTCTTGGGAACTGGGCACAAAGTCTGGCAGAGGTGTGTTATGGTACCAAGCACGCTGAACACAGGTTTGCTGTATGATTGATGATTGATCTTAACAAGCAAAGTGCTTCCAGTTTCCTTTGTTATTCTCTTCTTTTGCTGAAGGAAAGAAAATAGCGCTGTATGTACTGCTTTTCAGGTATATTCTCCTGGAGAAGTGATATACATTTCTTAGGGGCTGTAGCCATTGCTTATAGGAAATCTTTGGAATAGATTTAATACTGCTGTTAGCATCTGTGTCCCCCCTGAAAATCTGCCTTGCTGCAGATCTCAGATGTGGCATTTTGCGTTCCCCAGGTGAAGGAGGCTGATTCCAAACCCTGGTCATGTTTCCATTTGCACCTGTAAGGGGTGGCAGTTCACCTGCTAGTCACCCCTTACCACCTTGTCTCTCTTCAGAAGTCAAGCCTTTGATACCCCTTTCCAAGCAAGCCCCTGGGAATTCTGAAAACCCTTCTTTGAATATGCCCAAAAGATATTAGAGGTTTTGGTTTTTTTTTTTATTGCACTTCATAGCCCAAATGAAAACAGATGATCATATATACCTTAGATCACTGACCCTGATCTGCTGGTCTCCATTTTCATTTGAACTTTTCAAGAAATATCAAGATGTCAGGAGCTCTAATGATAATAGGTAAGGATCTTCTAGCAAGTGGGCACAGTGTAATCAACTATTAGACAAACTACTATTTGCAGTAACCTTTGTCTCTTGGTGCAGGCACTGTCCCTGGAGGTCTTCAAGAAAAGACTGGATGAGGCACTTAGTGCCATGGTCCAGTTGACTGGATAGGGCTGGGGGATAGGTTGGACTGGATGATCTTGGAGGTCTCTTCCAACCTGGTTGATTCTACGATTCTATGATTCTATGATTTTATCTGGTCATTGACAATTATTTAAATGGTTCTGCTCCCCTTATCATGTTCCTTCCATTTAGATGTTCTAAATCCAGACAAGAAATCCATTGGAGAAAAAAAAAAAAGCAGAAATCCAGGCTCCTTCAACTATGACTAAAGTCTGTGTGGTAAATTGGAGCAGCAGAAGGAAGAGAATTCCAATTTGATTTGCAAATTGACTCTCTTCCACTGCCATTTGCAGAAATAAGGCCCATATGCCCAGTAAGCAATTGCTGCTCAAGGTAAAGCTCTGCACCACAGAGGGTTTCTTGGCAGCAAATGAAAGAAACATTGTCACTCTGTTACGTATGCCAGCTCTAATAAATCTGTGGATTAGTTTCCTGGCTGCCACAATGGAGCCAACTCAAAACCATATGGTTCTCCTTTCTTAAACACTGCCATTTGAAAAGAGCATGTCTGCCTCCCTTCCAGACTCATTTTTGTTCTAATCAGAGTTCCACAACAATAAGAAATCAGAAATATAGGAGAAATCTGTAACCTTATTTATCCCTTTTGCCTAGTCCAGCTGATGATATGAGATCAGAATTGTATTTTATTGGCCACCTTGCAATTTCCTTCTGCTTATAGTCTGCTCTTGGGTTCTCTTTATGAAATAGATTGCGGCACAGCATGTTCACCTGGATTATTTATTCACAAGGAAGAGTCCCTGGGACATACTCTGAATCATACTTGTTATAATCCTAGAGTCTCATGAAACATTTTATTGGTTCTTGGCCTGAAAATGAGATTTTGTTTCAGGGATATATTATTTATTCTATTTTTCTCAACTCTCAAAGATACATTTCTTGCCTTTAAGCACTTCTGTAAATGTGCTGGGGCCTGACCTAGCTGCTGTTCTCTTACAGATAGCTCTCACTTCTGCAAATAGTCTTCATCAGCTGATTGGGCAATGCCCTTGTGTGAGTGAGAGATATAGGGCAAAGACAGAAAAGAATGAACTACAATGCAGGATGCATAATCTGTCCATCTTCAAGACAAGCAATGATCTCCCTCTTGAAATCAGTATTTAAAGTCTCTTATGAATTGCTCCACTAAATTTAAAGGTCTTATTCTTATGTGTAAGTAGATGCAGCTTGGGTGGCCCATGTGGCTGCTAGATCAGCAGAGCCTTTTATCAGTTGTGAGCCTCTCACTGGGACACCCAAACAGAAGCAGTGCTCACTCTCGAATTAGCACAGTTTGGAACCTTCTGAGCTGGTAGAATTGAAAATTCACAAAATAGAAAGAAGTCTGTATTGGTCCTAGTTCTGTAGGTCTTCCTTCCTTCCCATAGTCTTGTCTTTTTTTTTTTTTTGGGTAAGAAAAGCTTAACCTAAATCTTGATACCAAGAGAACATAATCTCCAGACTGAATATAGCCATGCAGGAAAACATACTTATTCTCCTTTCCAGATTCCTGTATTGGAAATAAAGCCTCTTTATAGCAACATAAATGTCTCTGCATTGGAGGGCTTGAATACTTTGACCTAAGTCAATACCATTAAAGTAGTTCAGTTCTTTTATGGATACTAAAGTGTTCTTTAGAGAGGAAGTAATAGATTTCTTTAAACTTGCTGTGTTTTCACAAGGTAATCACTCTACAAACCATTTTTTGTTTTGTCTGGATTGTCTCTCTCACCACTCTGTCATTGTTGAATCTTCTTTTCAGGGCACCTGATATGAATCACTCTAAAGAATGCTTTCTCTTCTGATATGGCAGGGAATATACTTCCCCTTTCTCACCCATGGTTTTGTATATGAGATAGTAATAATTATCTACTCTTGTTCCAAACAGTATAATAGAGTCTGAGGAGTCTTAGAAGGTGAAGTGGAAGAAGACACCCCAGCTTTGATTCATCTGGCAGGCAATTTTACTCATGCAAAGCCTAAGCTCAGTGCTTAAATCCTCCTTCCAGTACACAGTAGGTTTGTATTTGTTCAGAGCACTTTCTCTAAAATACATTATTTTCCATCAAGAAATAGATTATTCCTGCTCTTGTCTGATACCTTCTGACAAACTTGAGGCATAAACTCACCAGAAGATTACATTTAGCTGTACAGTTGTTTGCATTCCTGTGGTTTGTGACTGAACTTGCACTTTTGGGCAGTGCTGTGAAATCAGTGATGTGTTGTCAGAGGATCCTGCAGGCAAAGGGATGATCTCGTGTTGAGGATGCTGGCATGGGGTTTGCACAAATTCACATGTCTGACACCATAGTCATGTATAGTCCTTGTCTAATTTGGACCAACTATTTCCTTTTTTTCTCAGCATTTCTTAGTATTAATTACCCTCTTGCTGATTACATTGTAAGCCTATTGGAGAAGCAGTTGCTTAATGCTGTCAAAAGCCTTGTACACACAAATCTTAGCTGAGGCTTCTGTACGCTACAAAAATGCACATAACAGTCTTAGATTTGTCTTTGCCATTTCCCCTAAAATTCCTTAGTCATTTATAAATAAATCTCCCAACAAACCATTACATACCATGGATTGAAAGAGTCAAGAGCAGACTGGTGGCAAAAGCAGGAATCACCTGAGCCCCAGGGTCAGTGTTGAATTTTAGTTGTTCTCATTCCATCTCCAGGTGCAGAGAGAGTGGTGGCACCAACAATTGGGCAGCTGAATGTAAATGGCTCCTGTGAAAGCATCTCTTTGCAAATGTTCCTCCTCCAGAGTCCTCTCCTACACCATTAATGCATCATGTTACTTGGTTAATTCAGACAGCAAGATACCAACCCTCCCCCATTATACACTTTCAAGCTGTTATCACTTCCTCAGGGATACTAAATTGCTTCAGGGCATATAAGAACCTTTAAGGCAAATATATGGGACCAAATCCATCCCTGGTGCTATTCTATTGAAGTCACTGGGCTTTTACATCTGAAAGAGATGTGAAGCTTATTGCATAAATGCAGATTCTTTTTCTGTCCTCCTTTCATTTACCTCTCTGTGAATTTGAAATATGCTTCTCTACTTATGACTTATTTATGCTGAGCCATACACTTAAACTCTGGGATTTCTCTTTTTAAACATGACGTCCTTTAGCACTATTGTTCCTCTTGGAAACACTCAAATGATCAGCCAGCAAAAAGAAAACCTTGTGGGACACCATCAGCTGACACTCTCCTTTCTTCCACTGAAGCATAATAAAGGCACTGCACAGTTTGGATTTTTTTTTCATTCCTTACCTCTATAAGGAGGAAACTTTCATCATTCATGAGGAGGGTGTTATACATTAAAGGAGAACAGCATCCTGTCCTCAAAACTCTAAACAGAAATTTGTCCCAGCATCACTGAGATTCCCTTAGCTGATCTCAGTGTATTTTCCTTACCATAGAGGATTTTTCAGGTAAGGCAAATGGTTGCAGAGACAGATACAGGTTCAAAAGCAACCTTTAGGCCTCTTGTTATCTATGAACTCACAAAGCGGGAGTCTTTAATCCCCTTTTCCTTCCATCTGAACTCACACAGATACTGGCTTACAGAGGAATATTTCTCTTCAACAGGAGGAGACAAATAAATATTGAAGAGGAGTGAAGACTGTGGGATATGTATGAATATAAAGAAAGGCTTCTGAGTGCAAGTGCATGGCTTTGTGTGGATGTGATCTCTTTGATCTGCATTTAGCGACCAATTTCAATGCACTTCTCCAGCCAAGCAGAGTTCCATAAT
Source organism: Pogoniulus pusillus (assembly GCF_015220805.1). Classification (NCBI taxonomy): domain Eukaryota; kingdom Metazoa; phylum Chordata; class Aves; order Piciformes; family Lybiidae; genus Pogoniulus; species Pogoniulus pusillus. Next base: position 39,212,326 of record NC_087267.1, read on the forward strand.
ACTTGCCACCAACCCTGCTCTCTCAGGAGTCAGCTCATGTTGAAGGATTTTTTATGTTCCATTTTACAATATGGGCAAAGCTACTTCAGGAGAAATTTCAGCGTTTAACTACAGCAGCTTTGTTTGGGAGTGCCCCAAATGTATCATCTGATTCAGTGCCTTTTTCTGAAGGGATATCTCCCAAAAAACATCAGAGGAAAATTGCTCAAGCCAGGTGTCTGTTCTATAAGATGGTTCAGATTTGTCAGTAAGCCTTGGTCTGATTGTTAGTGGATGTTTTTTGTGTGTTGTAGGGATGCTGAAAGTCTTCCAGGCATCTCAAATGTGCTGTTTGCCCTAGGAATGTCATACTATAGGACCATAAGTTGTCTGCTGCTTGGCAGCTGTCAGGAGAGGGAAACAACACTGAATAAACAAAAAAAAAAAAAGAACTAATCAACAAGTGTTGCTATGGGCAGCATGGCTGGAATGAGTTCTTCAGATGTATAAGCCAAGATGAAGGCTTATGAAATACATACAGGGTTTTAGCATGCAGGTGATGCTCTTCGGCAGAAAAATGGGATAGACCAACGCATAAATTTAGACAATCAGGTGGGGTGAGACTCTGTAAATAAGCAGGAAGACAAAATTCTATAGGAGTGCAGTATTTTGACCAAAGCAGGAAACTTGGCAAGTTCTCCGTCAGGTTTTTATTACCAGTGCTTAGTGATACTCATTTAGATGCTGAGCAGGGAAATCATCTGACCCAGTGTAGTCTCTACAATATATATGCTTACATGTGTGCTGTTTGTTTCAACACCTTGTATTATCAGAGGAGAGAAACAGATGTTTTGAGAACCTGACTCATCTCATTCCAATTTAGCTAAAATAGGACAAGGCAGTTCATGACCTAAAGTTGCCTGTTTCCATTAAGAGAACAGGGAGCCCAAGCAGCCGGCTTGAATTAGGTGTCTCAGCTGGGAACATCTCTTTTCAGACTTGTGTGACAGAATTTTCTTTTCTTCATTTAATGAAATTTGTGAAGAAAATCAGGTTATGGATATCCTGGCTTGTGCCATAGGCCACGGTGGTGAGTTTAAATGTTTACAATGCATACTTCAATCATGGCAGTTGTATTTACACATGGGTCTAGGAAATAGCTATATCTCACCCTTTAAATGTCTCTCTCTCTAAGATGCTGCATCTCTGCTGACAAAGAGAAGATTTAGTGGGTATTTAGTGTAACTGATTATCTGCTGATTCAATCAATTATGTGAACCTGGAGCCAAAGAGGACATTATGTGGTTTTATGCTGGTATTGCAGCTGCTCTGTTGCTCGACCCTGTGACATGTTTACTGTCTGGTGTAAATATTTGCATCTGTCAGAAAAACCTGGCCTTTCCTCTACTGCCAAATTGTTCTGCTACAGCGACTGAAATCTTCCTTATTAGTCTGCATAAGGGCACACACGATCTGTTCAGAATCCAGGTGGAATAAATTGACTGGATGGAAAAAGAAATTGAAAGAAGAAATGCTAGGTCAGTCTGCAATGCAGCTGGAAAGGTTTCCAAAGTGGAGCCTATTCAAAACCTGCTCTTGCCTTTAGTGGTCTTTCTGTTCTGTCTTGATGCAGTTAGCTTTTGTACCTAAGTTGTTTTCCTTGTTGCGTGGATGTGAAAACAAAGATGAGGCTGACAGTGATCCTGGAGTAAACTGCAAAGGCAGACATTAATGAAGGAAATTATGATCAATCCCATGTTAGAAAGGCCTTGAAAGTGAAATTCCCTCTTTGCAGTAGGTATTTCTCCTCATGCAGAACAAACAACACAACAATGCACAGGATCCAACCCACTGCTTCATTTATGGCAAGCCTGCACAAGCAGTGACTGATACCCAGAATATAGCATGGCAATTCTTAGTACGTTTCAATTCAGCTGCCAGGAGAACAGGGGACAAATATTCACACATACACTACTGTGCACATCTGCTTCAGGCTTACTATCCACTACCATAGTACAACCACATGCATCTTCTTTTGGAGACTTGTTAATTTCTGAAAGATGGTTTTGGGAGGTCCACATTTTGACTGTCCTTTCCAGATTAATCTGGGTGGCTGAGGTTAAGGATGAGCCTGACCTCATCCTTGCTGTATCTGATCTCATCCTTTCAGCTGCCTGAAGAGCAAAGGAGATCATAGGAGTCACTGCTCTGTCCAAGACGTCTTTTTCAGCACCTCAGGGGCAGTCTGGTGCTCAGGTTCCTCCACAGCCCTTGCTCTGACACACGTTGTGGCAGGGGCCCTCACATCACCCAGCCAAAGAAGGATGTGGCTCACAGTCACATAAAAGGCAAGGCTCTTAGGAAGCAAAGTCCCTACTTTTCCTAATCAGAAAAAACAGCCTGCAGGGCTGACATTTCCAAAGCTCTGATTTCATTGGCAAAAGTAACAGCAGATCCTCAGCCTTGTCTGGAAGGAAGTGGTTGTTCTTGGTAGAGATGTGATGCCTGGATTTGGCATACCTTTGGCTCTGGCCAGGCAGCCACTGGGTGAGGTGGGACTTGTGCTGTGGGCTGACACAGGACAGCTGGCAATTTTGGCAGCACACTACTTGAAAATGGCTTATCAGTTTATCTCTTGGTTCCTCCATTCTGTCTGTCTGCCCTCATAATGTCTCAGCCTGTAAATCCTTTAAGTGAGGAAACACTTTAAAAAAATTATCTTTCTAGTGTTGTAGCAACATGGCAGCTGCTCCATGCCAGCTGCTTCAAAATACTGTGATAACTCAGACAAATAATTGAAGCGTGGGGTCAGTCTGATATAAACAGGGGGCAAAATCAGCATCTATCTTAGCCCTGTGCCTTAGATGGCTTACTGCTCAATTATCCTGAGAAAACTGAGAGAGAGAAAAAGACAAAACCACAATACAGCTGTTAGAATAAGCTTCTTTACTGTAGGGGCATGATGCATTATTTGTCATAGACTGGGAAGAAGTCAGTCTGTGTTTAGGGTTGAATTTTTAATGATGACAAGCTGACATGCATAGTTAAATGCTGAAGAAAGTCACATGGCAGCATAGCCTGGAATCAGGTTCCTTTTGGGGGATGTGAAAAAGCACCAAAAAAACTTAGCATGTTGAATTTGGGTTTCTAAGTGCTACAGGGTATGAAATAGGAAAGTATATACAAAAAAACTGTCTCTGACTACAATACTCTGAGTGATTTCTTGCAGGAGTTTGGGTTAGTTTTGTGTTTGGTTTTGTTTTAAAAAGCCTTTTCTATGGGACCAAATTACTGCTCAAAATAAAATTCTGTGGGGATGAAAAATTGTCCCAAGAGACTTTGAGCTGTTTGGGAGAAGAAAGGGGATGTTCTCAAAGGCTTTAAGGTGAAAGCTTAGGATATTTGCCTGGAGCACCACATCATCAGATCTAGTTAAAGATATCCCTACTCTCTGCAGAGGAGGGTGGACAAGATGACCTTTGAGAGTCCTTTCCAACTTGATGCATTCTATGATTCTGTTTTATGACTGTGTAGAGGCTAATCATGCAAATTATTAATACTGAGAGTTGAAAGAAAGGTCTCAAGGTCCATCCAAGAAGGAGACCCATCAGTCTTCTGAACGTGATCATAGAATCAACCAGGTTGGGAGAGACCTCCAAGATCATCCAGTCCAATCTATCCAACCAAGATCATTCAGTCCAGCCCTATCCAATCAACTAGACCACAGCACTAAGTGCCTCATCCAGCCTTTTTTTGAACACCTTCAGGGACAGTGACTCCTCCACCTCCCTGGGCAGCCCATTCCAATGGCAAATCACTCTCTAATGTTATTTCTCATTTTCCAGAAGTCACTGCTGGACTGCAGAAACTGCCCTGATCAGACTGAACAAAACAGCAGGGTTAGATGTGCCATGTGCTAAACCCAGAGGAACTTCTCTGTAAAAGTGGCTGAGATACACATGTGATTTCAAGAAAAATTACTGGGAGGAAAGTTTTGGTCATTTTCTCTGAGGAGCTCTTTATCAAGAGAAGATGATTCTTTCATTTCCTTTCCATCACAAGACCTGGCTAAATGATAAACTCACTCATTTCTGGCCTTAAAATCCTTGATGTACATGGACCCCCAATGAGACAGACATTTCTCCATTCTTCCATAGGTGTGAAGACATTCTGTGTGCAGCTTCTCATTTGCATTTTTAAGCCATTGCTTGTGAGATTAGCATGCAACTAATTTTAAAGCATTAATTAAAATTCTCCAGCATAGCCAGACTTGGAATCCAGATCATCCTGATGTAACCTGACAGAAAGTAAAAAAAGAAGGGGGTTAGATATAACTCTCTTTAAATCAATGAACCCATATTGGTCTCTCCATTATGGAATCAGAGTTAGTGAGGCTGGAATAGACCTCTGAGATCATCAAGTCCAGTCTGTGGCCTAACAGTATCACATCAATGGTTAGTTGGCATTGTCTGAGATATCTGAGTGCATAAATAGGTAAAAGCTTACTGATTATGTCAGGTCTATCTGTAGGGCTTTTCTACAGAGATGGGGTCTTTTTGCCTCCAAGTTGGTCTGAAGTGGGTTTGCTAGGAAGTCCAAAAGGGTCACTGACCCATTTACTCTTCTTGCTGCTCCCCAAGCACCTGTGGTCTTTGTAGCTGGCTTGGTGGGATGGCAGAAGCAATGAAAGCTGAAACTGCTGCCAAGGAGCAAACACTCATTACAGGAAACCGTTGTAGCTAAAAGAGTGGAAACAACAAGAAAGAGCCCTGGAGAGCAATTAAAGTCCATCTGCAGATGTTCAACAATCAATTTCTTAAGTGTAGAATTAATGATAGGGGATCACTTAAGGAACCATCATCTCCTATCCCTCTTGGTTTATTTTTCAGGGAAAACATTGTCTTGGCAATGCTAATCCACTCTCCATCATTTTTGAAAGGTCATAGAGATTAGGGGAGGTGCCTGAGAGCTGAAAGAAAGCCACTGTCACTATGATCTTCACAAAGGGCACGAAGGAGGAACCCAGGAAACTATAGGTCACCAACCTCACCTCCATCCCTGGAAAGCTGATGGAACAGCTCATTCTGGATATTATCTCTAAGCATCTAGAGGAGAAAAACAATATTATCAGGAATAGTTAGCATGGATTCACAAATGGCAAATCAGCTTTTCCAGAAAAAACCTAAATCATAGTGAGGAAATAAACAGTGAGGTACAAGCTATCCAGAGAGGAGGGAGCATGTGGCATTTATTTGCCTGTAATAACACTATCTACCTAATTACTTCATGTTTTACAAGAGAGGCACCAAAAATGGAGGTACAAATCATGTTCCTACAGTTTATGTTTTCCTGATAATAAATACTCTAATCTTCTCTTTGAGTTGATTTATGCAGCTGTGAGTATTTTGTATGAAGGGCCTATTCAAGTTTCACTGTAATTTAAGACAGGATAAATGCAGCTTTGTTTGCAAAATTTAGAGACTAGCATACAGAGTTTAATAAATTGGGCTATAAAAACTATAAAAAGCATGGGGGAAATCCTGCCTCTAGTGAAAAGACTTCCAGGTCATAGAAAATTGCTCCAACATAGAATCATAGAATCAACCAGGTTGGAAGAGACTTCCAAGATCATCCAGTCCAACCTAGCACCCAGCCCTAGACAACCAACTCGACCACGGCACTAAGTGCCTCACCCAGACTTTTCTTGAACACCTCCATGGATGGTGACTCCACCACCTGCCTGGGCAGCCCATACCAATGGCAAATCAAGTTCTTGTCTTCCATCTAACATTGAACATGGAAGTGTCCAGTCCTTCAGAATAATCTAGCCTCATTTAAAGACTGTAGTTGCTGGAACACCCACTGCATCCTTGCCTAAATTGTCCCAGTAATTAATTATTCCTGTTAAAAATATGCATCTCAGTTTATATTGCAAGCCTCAGCTTTCAGCCACTGGGTATTGTTACAGCATTTTCTGCTAAACAGAAAAGCTCTTGAATAAAATTATTTATGCTAAGTGAATTCTTCAAGATGATCAAAGAGATAAATTGTGCTCTGCTGATGATTAAAATCTGCAAAGGAAAGAAAATAGCAAATAATGTGTTTGAAGTTCAGTTTGGTTTAAGTTTGCTGAAAACTGAACTACTTTACACATGCAGTTCCTAGTGGATATGTTTATGGCACTATGTTCTCTGAGCCTCAGCAATAGATTTCTCTGAAGAGCTTGTATTTTAGATTCAGTAAATTCAGCATTAATTTAATCCCTGTCCTTGGCAACTCTGATCATACAGCAGAGGTTACTTGTCACCTGAGGTTGCAAGATTGGCTTTTAGTTCTCTTGGCAAAGGACCCCAGCTGCTTTGTTAGATAACAAAATGATTAAGTCACCAATATTTGCCAGTGGTTACAACAGTCTTGGGGAGATGCTGGACTGCTCTTCTCCTTGGAGTGGAAAATAATTGCAGTGATGACAAATGCTGACCACACAAGAGCCACCATTTTTCCTATCATGAGCCATCAGATACACAGCCCAAAGGCAGAAGATAAACCAACATGCATGTAAAAATGTCATATTGCAGCTCATTCTCTGGTTTATTCTTTTTTTAATTTCATTTTGTGAGGTTAGCAGTCAGAACAAAAGTGCTTTTTATAGCTGCAGTTACTCATGTTTATTACTGTAATAGCTGGAGACCAACATGATTCCATGACCCAACAGGATTTCGGTGTGACTAAAGCTACATATATGGAGAGGACACATTAGATAAAGGTCACCTGTATTTCCTACAAGAATTTAGAACCTAAGCCAAGGAGCCAGATGTGGATATGAGTTGGGGGCTCCTCTGATGAAAGAAGCCACCAGTATCCCCACCCAGCTACTCACTAGCAAGCTACCACAATGACCAACAGCACAAGACACTTTATCACAACACCAACACATGCTCCCTGCTCTTAATGTGGAGACTACAGCTGTGAGTTACAGAGAAAAGATTCTGTGTCTTTCCTTGGGTGTGAAGACTTCTAGGTTGGTGAGTGGAACCCAAATGAGTGGTTGCCACCATCTTCAGTCTGCGGTTTTAGTATCACAAATAGATTTACTTAAAATATTGTTGCTTTGTCCACTAAAGGATACCTATATCTGCTTACTCCTGTATCTGTTTGCCTGCTGAGCTTGTATTTTGTGTTGGAGTTTTTGATCTGCTTTAGTGTACCTGCCTGTCTTCCCTGGGGGTGAAAACTAAAATCAATACTTTGGTTCATTTCATAGAAACCTGGCTGTTGCCACTTGTAGGTTATGGCTGCTCTGCTGTAGAAGGTGTAACTATAGATCAAGTGCAAAGCTTGTCTGCTTTGATGCTAACCAGTTTTGCACTGATAAGAACAAAATCGTGGCATCTCGTCGGAGCTATCAACCTCTCCCAGTGGAAACCTGGTAGATATTTATGCAACTGCCCCTGTTAATATAATCTTTCGTCTATACATAGTTTAAAGTTTTCTCAGGTGATTCTGTGAGGTGTATTTATCCTGTTTGGGATTGAAATCAAACTCTGGCACTTCTGCACTTTCAGGAAAACCTGTGCTGCTTAGCTGATGCTCTCAGAATCGAAATCCATGTCCATAATCTTTGTCTAATTTTCAAATACTTTTTGGGATGCTAGCATGTTCTCAGTGCATCACTCTTGGTCATGCTTGTGCTCAGAATCAGAAAGACACTAGAAGGCATCTACATGCATACTTGCTCATACCTGTATTAAGCCTGAGTGGATGCTGAGCTGATAGAGGACCTGCTATATAGTGTTTATAACCCATATATCCTGGAACAGGCTGCCCTGGTGAGTACTGATGGACCTCAGTTCTGATCTTATTTTACCTTACAAACTGCTTATTCAACTGATGTTTTAGCCATATGTGGAATCAATCAGCCTGTCTTACCAGACAGGAGCTTCTCTGCTCAGTGCCTGGGTAGTGAGCACTGCCAGGAACAAGTGGAGCTGGATTTCTGGGTTAGCCTTCTCTTGTGTATTATACAAATCTTAGCAAGTACTTCTCCACTTGCACAGTTGAAAACACTTCCCATGTCTTGTACTCTAAGTCCAACCAGACTCATCCATCACTGTGTGCTACAGAGACTTGACTGTTGAAGACCTAACGTGGGATTCCCTGGTCAAAAGCCTATATTACTGTAGCTTTGTTAGCAGATACTGTGATATATCCACATCTCTAAAAGCCTCCTTATGAATCTGCTGCTATTAGCTGTCCTACACACCAAACATGCTGCACTGGCATATGGTAGCAAGCCCTCCACACTGCACCCCGTGCATACTGTTTTGTGCCCTGCCGTTGACCCATCGTCACACATCAGTAATCACAGTATTAAATACAGCTTCCTGCAACAAATCCTAGGAGATTACTGTGGAAGATTTTGCTGTTGCCTCAAGAAACTCTGACATTCTTTGGCTTTTAATACAGTAATTAGGGAAAAAAATGGATGAGTAATAATAAGCAGTGCAGTCATGCACTTGTAAGTCAAGAAATGCTTCCAGCTTCCTTGGGCAACTGTAGTAATGAGCTTATACTGTAGTGTCCTGCTGTCACTTTGCTCTGCCCATGTACATTTCTGGTCCCACTCCCACACCTGCCTCTCCCTCACCCTCTACCCTCTAACATTCCCTCAAAATTTTTCTTGTCAAATCTTTGTTTTCTCCTTTTGTCTGAATCCAGCTAGTCACATTTCTGTCCTCCATACCTTTTCCTCAGTGGTTTCAGAAACTGAATCGTCAGCAGGAGTGAGGAAGTGATTGTGCCCCTGTATTTATCACCGGTGAGACCATACCTTGAGTACCGTGCTCTGTTTTGGGCCCCTCACTACAAGAAAGGCACTGAGTTGCTGGAGTGTGTCCAGAGAAGGGCAACAAAGCTGGTGAAGGGTCTAGAGAACAGGTTTTATGAGGAGTGGCTGAGGGAACCAGGGTTGTTTAATCTGGAGAAAAGGAAGTTGAGGGGAGTCCACTTTCAAGTGCTGCATGGCCTGAGATTTGTGCAATATCAGAGATTATGTGGAATGTTGAAAAACCCCTTTGCTACACCCCCTCACTGCCCTCCCATCCTAGTCTCATAAACAACTCTAAATTTTGCCTGAATTTAAGAGGAGGAGGGAATAATCAGCCTGAAGCAGACATCTAGAATGGAAGTTTCTGCCTGAATTATTAAACCTGAGAAAATCATTAGCAAGCTGGAAAGGATTTTCCAGCTCAAGAGTGGCACACATGCTTAATAATGCAGAATCTTCATGGTGGTCCAAGGCAAAAACTACTCCTGACCTGCAAGTACCCATTTATACCAAATGTTTGCTGTTGCTTCTGCATGCAAGGAAAACAGTAACACAGTTTTGCATGTGTGTTACAGATTAGCATAAATAGAAGCATTTTGAAAGAGCAGTGTTGTATTTTCTACTTCGGGGCTTTTCACCCCAACAGGCAGGTGATCCCATGTGCAAAGGGAATCAGTTTGTTTAAGCTACACTCCTTTTGTCTTGAATACAGTCAAGCTTCCTCTCTGTGCATTGCACCTTTTTGTCATATTTCAACACCATGTTTAGATCTGCATTAATTGCATCATTTGTTTTCGTGTTCTTTTTATCCACTTTTGGGATATACTTTTCTTCCAACATTGTCCTAGTGGTCAGTTGCTTTTTCCTCTTTCCATACAGATTAAGTATTTTGAAGGGTGGTTGCTTTATTGAGCCTTTTAAAACTAATAAACCTCCAACCCAGTATTGCATGTGAGATGACCATAAAAAGAAGGTCCAGGACTAACACACAAACATCATGTCTGCATGAAGTTCTGAGTTGCAGATAGGAAGAGATGCTTTAATGCATCTTTGAACAGAGTGTGGATTAATTAGTGTCAGCACCTTTGCGAAATAAATCCCATCTTAAAATAGTTAATCTCCAATCCTGCCAGTATGTTTTTTTCACATTGATAATCAAAGTGAATACGGGGAGTACTCACTTCTGAATCCATTACTGAGTAATCAGATCAGTCTTCATAATTCAGATACCAGAGCAGACAGTTAAACTGAGCAGAAGATTGATATGTTCGGAAGCTGTGTGATGTACTCCCAGTAGTCTGGAAGGGTTGGCTGTAATATGAGGGAAGAAAGATCAAAAGCGTGGCTACTGAGCATTTTTCAGTGTTAGCAGACCATGTCTCTGTTAGACTGCAATGCACTCTCAGAACTGTCTGGTTATTTCCCTGTGAACCTGCATTGATTTTCTTACAGATTGCATTAGTTCCAGTCACAAAAGAAATTATATCTGCTCTACAGATAGCACGCTCCTGAAGGCTGCTTTTTCATGTCAAATGCAAGAAGTCAAATACCTCTGGGAGCATGCATGGCCTTATAATAAGCACTTCCACATTAAAGATACCAAAGAGGTGGTACCAGTTACTACTGAGAGTACTAGTAAGTCTCAGGTGTACTATATTATTTTACATTTTCTCAAACCTGACCCATCCTCTTTAACATCTTCATAGATGATCTGGATGAGGGCATCGAGTCAGTCATCAGCAAGTTTGCAGATGACACTAAGCTGGGGGCAGATGTGACTGAGCTGGAGGGCAGAAGGGCTCTGCAGCGGGACCTTGACCGCCTGGACAGATGGGCAGAGGCCAATGGGATGGGGTTCAATAGCTCAAAGTGCAGGGTGCTGCACTTTGGCCACAACAACCCCATGCAGAGATACAGGCTGGGGTCGGAGTGGCTGGAGAGCAGCCAGACAGAGAGGGATCTGGGGGTACTGATTGATACCTGCCTGAACATGAGCCAGCAGTGTGCCCAGGTGGCCAAGAGAGCCAGTGGCATCCTGGCCTGCATCAGGAGTGGTGTGGTCAGCAGGAGCAGGGAGGTCATTCTGCCCCTGTACTCTGCACTGGTCAGACCACACCTCGAGTACTGCGTTCAGTTCTGGGCCCCCCAGTTTAGGAAGGACACTGAGATGCTTGAGCGTGTCCAGAGAAGGGCGACGAGGCTGGTGAGAGGCCTCGAGCACAAGCCCTACGAGGAGAGGCTGAGGGAGCTGGGGTTGTTTAGCCTGGAGAAGAGGAGGCTCAGGGGTGACCTTATTGCTGTCTACAATTACCTGAAGGGTGGTTGTGGCCAGGAGGAGGTTGCTCTCTTCTCTCAGGTGGCCAGCTCCAGAACGAGAGGACACAGCCTCAGGCTGCGCCAGGGGAAATTTCGGCTCGAGGTGAGGAGAAAGTTCTTCACTGAGAGAGTCATTAGGCACTGGAACGGGCTGCCTGGGGAGGTGGTGGAGTCATCGTCCCTGGGGCAGTTCAAGGCAGGGTTGGATGTGGCACTTGGTGCCATGGTCTAGCCTTGGGCACTGTGGTGAAGGGTTGGACTTGGTGATCTGTGAGGTCTCTTCCAACCTTGGTGATACTGTGATACTGTGATACTGTGATATCTATAAATTCCATAAAGAACCCATTCTTGAAGTCTGGGTTTACCAAGTCTATTATAAAAATAATTAAACCCACCCCCACCTCCCAACCCCCAGCATCTGTGGGCATCTAGAAACAAGGTTCTGTGATTGCTATACTGGGATGAAGCAGCCTCAACCAAATGAGTCAGGGCATGTCTTTGAAAAGCTGGTCAAATCACTCTTGCAGCCCTGGGCTTCTGTGCCATTATCTGGCTGATGTCATGTGCTGATAAGAGCTTTTTCTTTTCTTTTCTTTTTTTCCTTTTTAGAAAATGATTTTTGTTTTGTTTTCCCTTCTTTCTATGCTATTCTTTCCCCAAAACTTGAATTACTTTGCAATTAAAGCTGAACAAATCTGTGATCACTATAAATAACCACATGCCTCTGATCTCTCTGAAATTAAAACTTTACTCCCTCTTCACCCCTTCAGTTGTTCATTATGTTCAGGAGAAATGGGGTTAATATGCTGCTTCTGCTGTTCCTATCACCCCCACAGTTTGATGGGTTTTGCTTATTGTAGTGCCCTGATGAAGCAAGATTTTTTTTTTCTCAGGTAATTGCTCACTCTCCCTTGAAGAGAAGTTTATGTTACTGTGAGGGGCTGAGCTCAGTTCAAGGGTCTGTTAGAGAAGAATATGGAAATCTCTTCCAAGTGAAGCCTGTAGAGGACTAGGGGATGTACAAACACATCTATGGTGGCTTGGGAGTTACCTGCCCCATTACTCTTATGAAATCTCCCAGACTAGAGTCAGTTGGCTGGAAGTTAAGGAATGAAGCTTTATATACAGCTTAGCACAATGTACAAGCAGGTATTTACAATATATTACAAATATATACAGCTATATACAGAAATATACAAGTTAAAAGTAGTACAGAAACACAGCACCCCTCCCAGAAATCAGAGTCCACAGGAGGAGCTCCCAACCACCCATCCACCTTCTTTCCACCCCTCTACCTTATCCCAGAGTTTGCCTTACGTGCAAGGTGAGTTTGGAGGATCAGCAAGGGGCTTTAGAAGAAGAATCAGTTGGATTACACAGCAAAAGCTCAGGAGGAAAACACAGACACCAACTCCATCAGAGAATCTCAGACTGTCTTATCTATGTGTTCTTGTTTCTGTACATCTCAGCAGGACTATGAGTGAAGTAGACATCACCATTGTTTTCTTTTCATAGCCTATAATCTATTTTTTCTCACTAAAATATTTCAATTAGCCTCAAACCAGCACAACATCAAAGACACAGTCCCCTCCCAAAAGAATTGAAATTCTTAAAAGTAAGACAAACACTGGGAGAAAAAAGGACTTTCCCACTTTCCAGTTGGAAAGGGCTGTATCTAACTCTGAACTGCTTGAATGATGTTGCAATGCAGCCAAGTTTTAATTTTTATCTCTGGTTGGTGGTCTTGTTCTTCCTCTCAGTGGTAAAGTGGAAAGTTCTGTCTAAATGTTGATACCTTCATGGTGAATGGCTCCATCACTTCCCTTTATAACCAGCTTATTCCAAGGGTGAGCTACTGGGTCTCATTCCTTCCTTTGAGCAGAAGTTGAGTGTCTGGGTGAGAGTTAGGTTATAATATCTGTGTTTTAGGGTCCTAAAAGTAACTGAGAAATTGCCTTGCCTTAAAGTCTCTGAAAGCTGTGAAGAAGGGATTCTAGACTCATTGCAGTGTCCTAGAAGTCTGATCAGAACTGAAGGCTGAAAGGTACAGGAGGATATTTAATCACCTGAGGTTAAGTGATGCTAATTCCAAACAGAGCAGAATAATTCCTTGTCCAACAAACACAAGTTTGAAACACCTGACTAGCTCTCATGGGAGGGAGCAACAAGACAACCATAATTCAATCTAGGATAAACAAGGAAATTCAAATCTAAGTCTGACATAAGATCCATAAATCAACTGGCGATGCCAAAGTATATGGCAAATAATATTTCATCTGCTGTACTGATCTGACAGCTGTGCAACTGCTTGCAATGAAGAGAGTGTCACCCACAACTTTGACACATCTTTTTGGTTTGAATCTAAATATTGCTCCACCGTGGTTTGGGTTAAACCTGCAAAATTTGCAGGTTTGAAAGAGGGAAGAATTTGTTCCTAGAAGATAAATACAACACAAGGAAAATGGCATGCCACCTAATGAAGTAATTTAAATGCAAATGAGAAAAAGAAAGGTTTGTGAAAATCACTGGGAGTTTTTAAAAGAAGAGGAGTTTACCATTCATCAAAACATTGTGATATGATGTCAGGGTAAGCCTTTCTGATGCCAAATTTCAGACCAGAGTGGGGTTTGCTTGTCTGGTTTCTGGGTTTGTCTTAAAGCTGAGATGTCAACTGCTTCAGAACAGGGGCTTTAGAGTGAGTTGGATGACAGCCTTAAGGATAGCATAGGGAATAGCAACTCAGTAATTGATTTGAGATGAAATATTCATACAATCCCCAGGGGAGAGGCAGCCCAATACCCTTCTCAGCCCATATCACAGATGTCATCATTAAAGCTGGCATTGCTCAATACACACTTTGGTGTGATTGGCATACGACCTCCATCACTTCTTTTTCTTTCTGTTAGATTTTACCAAATTTTTTTTTCCTCCCTTAATCCAGCAGACCTTTCAGTATTGTGGCATTATGCAGTTCAGAAAGATGGGCTGTGTTCCCACTGAAAAGAAAAGGGCACTGGGTAAAAACAGATGAGTTGTAGTAACCCCTCTTGTGAGATATGCTCAACAATTAGGAGATGGCATTTGTCTGCAGTCAGAATAAAGAATTAAGGGAGTGTTAAGATCATGGCTGTGCTTTACAGGCATACACATTGTGTCACGGATCTGGAAGTGCATCAACGAGGGACTAGTAAAGGGGTTTCTTTTTACCACATTATGGAGATTCCTTAGCTCGGTTTAAAGGCAGTGTGGTGAATTTTGATCAGGCTGGGTAGAGGACAAGGCTACTGTGGCCTTGCAAAACCTGCTTAATAGCCCTTTAGTATGTTTTGAGTTGGGATACACACCATGTCCAGAATGACCACTTGGATCATGTTACATGGTTAACTTTTAGTAATTGCTGAGCTTCACACACTGTGCAGTGAGTCTCAGCAGTGTGGATTTGTGGAAGGGGGAAGGGAAGCTCTGTTTTCTCTGAGGTATAGCTGGAGCCTCCATCGTAAGCTGGTGGAAGCTTGGTTGCTGCTGAATTCGACGAAAGATGCTGGATGCTGGTGTTGCCCCTAACAACCGTTGCTAAGAGACTTCTGCTGGCATACAGAAGGATTGAAATCACTGCAGATTATGGCCCTATTTATCATAGCTGTGTGAATAGTCTTGTTAAGGGAATGCATGACACATAAATTTAGCGTGCTCATGATAGAAATGTAACAAACACATTGCAAGAGGAGTCTATTACAGCAGAATATTTGCTGCCTTATAAATAGGCATCTCAGCCCATACTTCCCCCTTACTGCCTTCATGGTTTCTCATTAAAACTTTTGGGAGAGTCTATGAATTATGAAGCAGTGACTTAACTGCTTAACAAATTGGCTTTTTTAATGGAAGAGTCTAGCAGCAGCAGGGGGCTGAGAAATACCAGCAATGTCGTTGTTACATTATTATTAGGTTCAGCAAGTGGCATATCATCTTGGCCCAGTTCTGCTGCCAGTTGCTGCAGAGCTTTTGACTTTGGAGCTTTTAGAGTCCATCAGCATCTGACCTGGAGGATCCAGCCTCTGCTAGCCTGAATCTTAACTGGTCACAAAATGAATGGCTTCTTTTCATCATTAGATCACTTTATTAGTAAATTACTGTAGCTCTTCTGATATAACTCACTTCCTGGGGTGAAAAGGGTTTATGCCAATACTTGTTTTGTGTTTAATGGATTCATTATGCTTTTCATCATAAAATGCATCAATGTTAATTGAACGGATTAACTAAATGTAATTAGAAGAGGGATGTGTAAGAGGGGAGGGAGTGTTTCTCTATGTGTCTACTTTCTCCTGCAGCTCTCTTCTTAAACTACTGCCTAAATGTTAATTCTCCTCTTCCTATTACCCTTTCCACTTTGTTTAATCAATATAATATCTGCATTCATGTCAGGGGTTGTATGGTGTATTATATTGCTGGTTAATTCAGAACCAAAGGAAACATTATTGACCTTTAAGAGACAACTTTATTTTTCTTTGTGGATTTTTTTTGTTGTTGTTTGGTTTTGTTTGTTTGTGGGTTTGGGGTTTTTTTGGGTGGTAGTGGTGATGAGATTGTTTTCCTCCAAATGTTCAATTTTTGTAGCAGAATTTCTTGGTTTCTTGTGCCAGCTTCTCAGAAATGACCACACAACCCAATTATTCCCTTCTTCGTTGTGCAGTGGTTGTTAGCACACTGGATAATAACTCCCATCCTTTGTGGGGGGGCGTTCAGGGATAAAGTGCCAAGTACAGTTGTTGAGTGGTCTGGTTTTGGCCAGCTATAAGTAAATTAAGCAGTGATTATGTTTCTGTAGCCACTTTTCCTGCAGATAAGATAATTGAAGCTGCAGTGTCTGCCTTGAGGAGAAAAGTCATATCTGCCTCACCATTTTCTTCACGTCAAGGATGCATTTATGTCACGTCTTTATAGGTCGATAAACAGCTATCAGGGAATTTCAGCTGCAGGATATTACAGTAATGGAACTTCCATCTTCAGAGAACATTAATGCTTCTAAATAGGCTACACTCAATTGTTTCAAATCTCAATTACATTTACTCAAAGATAGGAAGGTAGATATCAATTCTTGCAAGGCAGGGAACACAGAAGACCTTTGGTCTAGGTTCAGTAATGAAATTAAGTGCTTACACGGTAAATGTTTCAACTACCTGAGTAGTGAGACCTTTGCAAACAAGAATGTTAAGATGCCTCCTAACAAGTTTAACTTTGAAGGGGTTTCACACTCCCAGGTAGACTGAGCTTTGAAGAAAGCCCTGTGTGTCACAGCAGCATAGCAGGGAGAGGCTGAGCCAGAATCTGTGTCCTCAGGAGACCCAGAATCCTGTCGTAGGGTGAGGGTGCCTGGGGCGTGAGGCCATTTTAGGGGAACGTCAAATCCCTTTTGTCTATTGAGTTGGCAGGGAGCTGGCGTGAGTCACAGGAGTGGTGTCGCAGGCAGTGGCAGAGCTGTCAGTGCTGTGCGAGACTGTGGAGTGTGTCTACTACACCACAAGCTTCTCTCCACGCTGGTGGGCAATCGTGGAATCTGAAGAGACCAGTCTGGATTCCTCTGCTGCACACAAAATATTACTTGCATGAGTAGTCTGAGCTGTTGTGATAAAGAGATGACATCCTGGCTCTGGTGGCTGTAGCTTGGCAATGTATGCTCTCTTTCTCCCACCTCTTCGCTTGAATGTGGGGGGATGACTTGAGAATATGTGGTATAGTTTGTCTTAAGGAAGTGTTAAACTGCACCTCTATTTGATTTCAAATATTCATTTCTATTAAATGCTCATTTATACTTGCTTCCATTTGCCACCTTCACAATACTTTTCATTTTCCATAGAAAGCATGGCAGTGGTGTTTTGTGTAAGACCAACTGCACAGTGGGCACTCAGGAGCATTTTTTTTGTTAGAGCCAAAGCAATAAAGAAATCTGGTGCTGTTGCCATCCTTCTACTATCCAGCCAGCTCTGATGAGAAACTCTGTTTCTCTGTTGCTGCTCAGCCTCTGAAAACGCCCGAAGTTGTATCTGGGGTCAACATCCCCAGCTGGGAGCTGGAGCATATTTCCATCCTCTGCAAATCAGGGGCTTAGTTCAAACTCACCTTTCAAGTAAGAGTGGGAGATGGTTGAGGCACAGAGAAGGGTGTAGCAACGGGTCTGCTAGAGAGCCCAGAGGTGTGCTGTGCAGTACTGATGTGTGTAGCACATTTGGAAAGTGTGCCAAATTCATCACAGATCTTCTGATGCTGAGATGTGGCCTCCCCCAGTGACACGGATTTGGCAGATGAGTCCAGTGGAAGGGTTAAACGTTTTTCCAAGGCAGCTTTCTCTGATCTGTACAAACGTGGGCTCCATCCTGAAAGGGGGCTGCCTCTCCCTCATTAAGTGATCAATCCCCAGACCTCACAGGAGCAAATATCCTTCTCATCCTACAACCTCACTTATTGTGACAGGGACATCGTTGGGGTCTGCATACATATGTCTGCCTTTGAACTCCCACATCTCCTCCCCACATGTCCCTGGCAGGGTTGGCAACATCTCCACACCTGCCCAGCCTCTGGTTTTGGAGGGCGGAGGGTGTGAAGGGAGGACGCTTGTAACCATCCGGAGGAAGAGCCCGCAGAGGGAGCTGCGGCACAGGTTTTCCCCGGGGGCTGCCCGGCTCTCTGAACCAGACACCCAGGTCCTCCCTTTCTAAGCAGAAGAGACGTATTCTGCGCCTACAGTGTTGCCTTCCTAGGGTAGTAAAGTCCTCCGCAGAGCCTGGCCTGGGCAGCGCAGCCATGGGGACGGCCTGCATGGGGGACAGAGAGGCTCAAGTGGGACACTGGGACTCTCAGGGAGGTTAACAGGGACTGGCCTTTCTCAAAGGCAGTAGCAATCCTTGGCCTTGGGTTGTGAGTGCCACCTCAGCTGCAGCGATTCTGGTGACTCTGTTGGTCAACTATGAAATGAGTGACTCTCAAAAGTCAGGAGAGAATCTGAGACTAAAACAGGTTCCCATCTGGTGCCCTGCTCCAAAGATAGTGTGTGGGAGAGGTCTTGCCAGCACTGATGGGCACTTGTATTGCAGAGAGTAAATGTGGGGAACACTGTGAAGTGAATTATGGCCAGAACATGCATATGGGGACATACAGCAGCAAAGGAACTTTCTGACCAAGCTGGGGCAAGTGGTTTCACCCCAGAGTGCTTGTTTCATCAAGCATAAAATCAGGGCAAGGTTATTTAGTTTATTTGATGAGTATTCAGAGGTTCTCTGTTGAAAAGAGCTGCACGAGGGGTTGTTATTTATCTCTTGGACCTGTTTATGGGAACTTTTAATCTAACATTTCATTGCTGATTTTCATTAATAGACTTTTTTCAGCCTGTCTTTCGAGATCTACTATTGGTGTTCACTGGACCAGATGGAATAGAGAAAACTGGTGTATTTTATCTCTTGATCTACACATAGTTTGCTACTTGAAAGATAAAATATCTCATGCCTGTCAAGAATCTGCATTGAGAATTGTATCAATGCTGATTTTATGCTTATTGATATTACATTTAGACTCTGTGTTTGACTGCTGTGTGGCGTTCGACCAAGCTTAACTTT